>NC_136875.1:12197359-12657766 GCF_951799975.1 Gobius niger
TACCTTCATTTCACTAAAATACATCAAATTAAATGTAAAAAACAAGAGGAGGAGGAGATGAAGAGGAGGAGAAGAAGAAGAGAAGGAGGAGAAGAGGAGGAGAAGAAGAAGAGGAGGAGAAGAGGAGGAGAAGAAGAGGAGGAGAATAGAAGGAGGAGATGAAGAGGAGGAGAAGAAGAAGAGGAGGAGGAGAAGAGGAGGAGAAGAAGAAGAGGAGAAGGAGAAGAAGAGGAGGAGAAGAGAAGGAGGAGATGAAGAGGAGGAGAAGAAGAGGAAGGAGGAGAAGAGGAGGAGAAGAAGAAGAGGAGGAGAAGAGGAGAAGGAGAAGAAGAAGAGGAGGAGAAGAGGAGAAGGAGAAGAGAGGAGGAAAAGAGAAGGAGGAGAAGAGGAGGAGAAGAAGAAGAGGAGGAGAAGAGGAGAAGGAGGAGAAGAGGAGGAGGAGGGAGATGAAGAGGAGAAGAAGAAGAGGAGGAGAAGAAGAGGAGGAGAAGAGAAGGGGAGAAGAGGAGGATGTTAGGATGAGGATGTTAGTTTGGATACTGTATTTTCATATTTGCCTTCATTTCACTAAAATACATCAAATTAAATGTAAAAAAATAAGTCTCAAAATCATCTTGCGACCCCCACTTGAGTGTCCCGTGACCCCCCCCGTGGGCCCCGACCCCACTGCCTCCTCGCCCCCCCCCCCCCCCGCAGGATAACCACAGTCAGAGAGGACATGTAGTTTACAGTGTGATTCTCGCAGCTTCTGTGACGTGACAAACGCACCCTGCAGTGACACCTGTGACCACCAGGGGGCAGTAGCGGCCAGGGATGAGCCGCCGTCGTCCAGGAACACTCGTGTGAATGGGTGCGCCTCGTTCTCACAACACAGTCTCTAAACCTGTTCATATCTCCACAGATCCACTCCAACTGCGCCTCCTGCTTTAAACATTTCCCTAAACTGACCTTTCGGAGCTTCGGAAAGTGTCGCCGATGAACTGTTACCAACACGTTTCCCTAAACATATTGTCTTTATGAGGACTCAATTCACAAAGCACGGAGAAGAGAAGGAGAAGAAGAAAAACAACACAGAAAAACACACTTAGCATTAATTAAGGGATATGGTTTGCATCAGTAAGAGGCTGCAAACGTCATGAGATGCACCGATACGGCTTTTTTGATTCGATACGATACGATACCAAGGTTTTCTTAACCCCTTAACTCCCACCTGAACCGAGCACATTTTCTCCAGTTTGGCTTTACCCCAGTTCAAAAGCTTCTGGAAAAAAAGCTGTGAAAATAGCAACAAAACTGAGACGAAAACAATGATGGGAATGTGACAAAAAAGTGAGAAAACATTGATGAAAAAGTGATGAAAAAGTGATGTAAAAATTGATGAAAAAGTGGCAAAAATGTCACAAGAAATTGAGAAAAATGGATGAAAAAAATGGACAAAAAAATGACAGAAATGTGACAAAAAATGACCAAAAAAATGACCAAAATTTGACAAAAAATGACAAAAATTTGCTAAAAAAAATTTTACGAAAAAATGACCAAAAATGTGATAAAAATGTGACAAAAATGTGACAAACAAATGACAGAAATGTGACAAAAATGACCAAAAAAATGTGACAAATAAATAACCAAAATGTGATAAAAATTGGACAAAAAAATGACCAAAAAATTGATGAAAAAAATGGACAAAAAAATGACAAAAATGTGACAAAAAATGACAGAAATGTGACAAAAAATGACCAAAAAAATGTGACAAATAAATAACCAAAATGTGATAAAAATTGGACAAAAAAATGACCAAAAATTGATGAAAAAATGGACAAAAAAATGACAAAAATGTGACAAAAAATGACAGAAATGTGACAAAAAATGACCAAAAAAATGACAAAAATGTGACAAATAAATAACAAAAATTTGACAAAAATTTGACAAAAATATGACAAAAATTTGATAAAATTTTTTTTACAAAAAAAATGACAAAAATGTGATAAAAATTGACAAAAAAATGTGACAAATAAATAACCAAAATGTGATAAAATTGGACAAAAAAATGACCAAAAATTGATGAAAAAATTGACAAAAAAATGACAAAAATGTGACAAAAAAGTGACGAAAAATGGATGAAAAAGTGGCAAAAATGTCACAAAAATGTCACAAGAAATTGAGAAAAATGGATGAAAAAATGACAAAAAATTTACTAAAAAATGACAAAAATGTGACAAAATGTGACAAAAAAATGACAAAAATGTGACAAAAATGTGATAAAAAATTGACCAAAAAATGACAAAAAATCGACAAAAAAAATGACAAAAATGTGGAAAAAAAAATTGATGAAAAAATGACAAAAAAACGCCGGATTTTGCCCCCGGGCCTGACGTTGCCTGCCCCTGCTTTAGGTGAACCAGTGATGGTCTCCGTCCCAGCTTGGATTAGCTGGCGTTAGCATTAGCATTCTGCTGCTGCTAGCTAAGACATTTTGCACGGTGATCGAAAATACGTTTGCTGAGGTTAAAGGACATTTTTGTTGCATTTTGTGATCACTTATTCCACACATACAACATTGTCCAGGCCCGGTTCCACAGGGGAGCAAACGGGCGCAGAGTGAGCTCATTTTAAAAGGTTTTCACCCTCGATGCTAGTTGCATCATAATGTATTTTAATCGAGAGAATCTCTGTTTGGATTGTTTTGAACCCTGATGCACCTCAGTCAGTTTGTTTTCATTATTCAACACTTTTAACACTGCACGAGGAGAATGATCTGAAAAATACAGTCACACACCAGTCGCCGTGAGTGTAACATATGATGGTGAATAAAACAAAACACAAACACGAGCAGAGCTTTAGTGCTGTTTATGAGACGTGTGACTTTAGAGCCACAGTCAGGTTTAGTGCATTTATATTACGAGAAGTCGTTACTGGAGCTTCTAGTCTCTCAATACACATTACATTATCCAAATGGAAGCGTTTGGTTGCAGTTTTCCTCACTGTTCTCGCTCTGGGGAAGCAGCAGAGTCTCACGCCGAGTATTTTTAGTCCTTGTTTACGAAGCATTCGTCAGTAAAATGCCGCGCTAAAATAAGAACATTTTGGTTTAAAGGATGGTCTCCACAAACACCAAAGTATCGGCTCCGATATTTGATATTGGCTCGATTAAGTCATGCATCTTCAATCCAGGAAAAAACTCTTCATTCACTCCTGACTCCACTTTGGGATTTGGATATGCATCATTTCTAACTCTAACCTTGCATGCACTGCCCAACCAAATCTGTTTTTTTCTTTCAGATAAGTTCCCTATTGTACATGTTTAGACAAGAACGCTAACCCATGTCTCACTATGCCGAGCTGAGAATGAAGAAGAAGAGGAGGAGAAGAAGGTTAAGATGTATGTTTACAATATTATTCTCTCATCAAAAACATACCTGGAGAAATTTGTTACTGGGTGTAGGTTCACAATGCACATAGTGAAAAAAATAAATAAATAAAATAAATTTGACGAAAATGATGATGAAAATGTGACAATAATGTGACAAAATGTGACAAAATGTAACAGTACTGAGACAAAAAGTGACACAAATGTGACAAAAGCGACAATAAGGTGATAAAAAGTGACACAAATGTGACAATAATGTGACAAAAATGACAAAATGTAACAATACTGAGACAAAAAGTGACACAAATGTGACCATAATGTGACAAAAATGACAAAATGTAACAATACTGAGACAAAAAGTGACACAAATGTGACAAAAATGACAAAATGTAACAGTACTGAGACAAAAAGTGACATAAATGTGACCAAAATGTGACAAAAATGACTAAATGTAACAATACTGAGACAAAAAGTGACAAAAATGTGACAAAAATGTGACAAAAATGACAAAATGTTACAGTACTGAGACAAAAAGTGACAGAAATGTGACAATAATGTGACAAAAATTACAAAATGTAACAATACTGAGACAAAAAGTGACACAAATGTGACAATAATGTGACAAAAATGACAAAATGTAACAGTACTGAGACAAAAAGTGACACAAATGTGACAAAAATGACAAAATGTAACAATACTGAGACAAAAAGTGACATAAATGTGACCAAAATGTGACAAAAATGACTAAATGTAACAGTACTGAGACAAAAAGTGACACAAATGTGACAATAATGTGACAAAAATGACAAAATGTAACAATACTGAGACAAAAAGTGACACAAATGTGACAAAAATGTGACAAAAATGACTAAATGTAACAATACTGAGACAAAAAGTGACACAAATGTGACAATAATGTGACAATAAGGTGACAAAAATTGAACATAATAATAATAATGTGATAAAAAAAAATAAAAAAACATACCCGGAGATGTATTCAAGCCACTCGCGCATCTTTGAGTAGTCTTTGGATCTTCTCTCAAGGCCATTCATAACAGTTCCCATAAAGCTCCTGCTGACGTCCTATGAATGCTTTCCTCTCGATCTCTTGCTGAGCTTAATCCTCGCATCCCAAAGTTAAAAACACTTTAGCAAAGGGCTGCAAAAAGAGGTGCTCATTGAAGGTCGCGCTGACGATCAAGAAGTGTTTCAGCTGCTTTAGATCAATATTACATTTTCTAACCAAAGTGTAAGGCCGTGTTAAAGATGTGTCTGACATTATTACCAAATACCAGCAGAAAGCATAACACCTTCTCCTTTGAAGAATAACAAAGAAGCTCAAAGAAGTTCTCCAACAAAAGGGCCCTTTAAAAATCAGCCGTCATCTGTATTCCACCTGCATTTTGAATCTGACAGAAAGGAAAGTGTTTTTTTTTATGCGGCCACTCACCATTCCACCACTCCAGCGGCCACTCCACTCTCTCATCCAGCATCGAGGAGGGAACGAGCAGGAAATCCAGCCAGAAAAATGGAGATATAGACCTGGAATAAAGACACGGCTATAGCAGATTACAGGCTGTTTGAATTAAGACACAAAGGGCAAAACTCAATTTTTTTCAGTTTTCAGGTTTTGGGCCAAATTGGTCTCTGAACATATAAGCTTTCACCCGGAAACAGAAAATATGCCTAATCTTCACAATAACATGTTTAAATATTGCGCTGATTCAATGTTCCCCCATAGACTTAAATGGGAGAATGGAATTTCAAGGGCCTTTTTCTCAAAACACATTTTTCTGTCATTGTGGCGACACTATGTCCACGTCAGTCGGACCTAAAGACTTCACATTTTCCAGCCTTGGACTGAACAATATTTGGAAGATTTTTTCAGAGGGATTTTTTATTATTTAATCCCTAAGCCCCATTTATTGAGATTTGAATGTCAAAAAATAAGGCGAAAATTACATTTTTACAACATTTTCCACTAAAAAACAGCTTATTTTAAAACTAAACCAGAAATCCTAAATCCCCTCTGAAAAAGTCTTGGTAACACATTTATCAATTAAATGAAACCATAAATTTGAAATTTGAATGTAGCTCTGTCCATTATTCAGATTTCGCCGCCGAAAAGATGGGAAATTTGGGGCATTTTTAGGCATAAAACACCTTGTTCTTATATGTAAGGGATAATGTATAGAACGCTGGTCATTATCGGGAAAATAAGCACCGACAGGTCCCTGAAGGTGCTTATTTTCCCGATAATGACCAGCGTTCTATACATTATCCCGCTTATTATACGGCCATTTGCCAACTGAACACACACAACAAAAACTCGTACACTTTTATGAAGGTCGAAAGGTTTATTTAAGGTTAGTGCTAGATCGTCTGCTCCGGAGGGACAGTCTGCTGTGAACACATGAGATATCATGACACAAATTAAGGTTAGGGCCAGGGAAATGGTTAACCTCTTAACTCCCGCCTGAACCGAGAGGATCTTTTTCCTCACGTCACCAGATTTTTTTTCCAACATTTTTTTGTTGGGTGTTCAACTCATTTTTGTAGCTTTTTTGTAATTTTTTATTACATTTTTGTCATTTTTTCGTCAATTTTTTCGTCAATTTTTAATCAATTTTTTGTCACATTTTTGTCATTTTTTCGTCAATTTTTTGTCCATTTCTTGTGACATTTTTGCCACTTTTTAAAAAAAAAATCGTCACATTTTTGTCATTTTTTCATCAATTTTTTATCAAATATTTGTCACAGCTTTTTTCCAGAAGCTTTTGGACTGGGGTAAAGCCAAACTGGAGAAAATGTGCTCGGTTCAGGTGGGAGTTAAGGGGTTAACCTTAAGGATTAGGGTTAGGATTAGGATTATTTGTATTTTTAGACAAACCAACTCATAGATCTATACAAACTCACAGCAGACCATCCCTCCGGAGCATACGATCTAGCACTGACCTTTATTTAATGACTTCCGCGACAAATAGTTCCCAAAGGTCTGTGCGTTGCTCGGCAACGTTTGGCTAGGCTAGAAGCAGCAAGGCTAGTAGCTAGCCTAGCTACTTAGTTGAAGGCGCAGTTGGAGGAATGGTGGTGAATCTCTGGGTAAGTTGAAAGTCAGACTCACGCTAACTTCATGAGCGATTCCCCCAACTTCTCTCTCAGTGACGGGACAGATAGTGTCGCTACTACGTACGTGTGGAGTGATATGAAAGCACCAACTCCGTTGCCATTGGCAGCGGTCATTATTTTTCTCAGAGGTCCTTTATCAGAAAATAATGACCGGTAGAACGTTGGGAAATCCCATTCAAATCAACGGAGAGTTCTACTTACGTTGTGAAGAGCTGTATAATAAGAAAAGATAAAATGACAGAAAACTTTCAATGTATTGTTTTCTCACATTTATGCCAGTGATCGACAGCAAAAGTTTCAAATTGATATCTGTAAATATACATTTTTTTCCCTATTCACCTGCAGTGTCTCGCCTTAAAAACACACCGTATACTTACACGCGTTAGTGTCCGTAATCCCCGGACTTCTCGGCCTCATTTTTCCTCCTCAGAAATCGCCAAAATAAAAGCCTCCCCCGTTAAAAGGAAAGGTTTGAAAACGCGACTCCAGATCAAAGTGTGTGGAAAGTCTTTGAACGCGGAGGGGGAAAAATGGGCGACGCTCATTTTGTCTCTTTCGCGGCCGGTGAGTAAATAAATAAATAGCACGCCGTGATCAAACGCATTCACATTTTCATCTCCGGAAATCCCCGCCAAGTCGCACATCAAAAATATTTACGATCCGCAAATGATAGGGCCAATCTTCCACTCACGCGGAGACGGACGGTGTCTTGGGGAAGGGCTGATGTATGTAATTTTCTGTAATTTATCGGATGCAGCACACGCTCTTACGGGCTGAAAAAAAACGGCAGTGCTTTCAAAACTGAACCTGGTTTTGCCTTGAGATGCAAACACGAGATATATCTACCTACACTCGCAATACTTCATTTAAAAGCTGAGAACGTCCAGAATGCACTGAAAAGCTTTGAGTTGTTCTAGTTTAAGGAGAGACACGTCAGGTTGAAAGTATTGGTTTTTCACACAGTGGTGGAAGTGGAGATTTTTAGCTAGTTTTCTCCCTTAACCTCCTCGCGTCATCAAATTTTTTTCCATATTTTTTTTGTTGGGTATTCAACTCATTTTTGTAAGTTTTTTGTCATTTTTTTTGTCATTTTTTGTCACGTTTTTGTAAATTTTTTGTCAAATTTTTATCACATTTTTGTCATTTTTTCGTCAATTTTTTGTCACTTTTTTGTCAATGTTTTCCCACTTTTTTGTCACATTTCCATCATTGTTTTCGTCTCAGTTTTGTTGCTATTTTCACAGCTTTTTTCCAGAAGCTTTTGGACTGGGGTAAAGCCAAACTGGAGAAAATGTGCTCGGTTCAGGTGGGAGTTAAGGGCTTAAAGCAGTACTAAGTAACGCGTTTACCTTAATAAATCCGTAGTCCCTGTGGGGGTAATACAAGTGTTTATGGGATGATTGGAGGGTCTTTCATCTCCCCCTGGTGTCTCTGGGCAGAAAACCATGTTTGCAACTTCGCTGCCACCGGACCGGAGCCACCAATACACACTAATGGAATCACAAAGAAGAAGCTAACATGCTAACGGGCAAAGCTAATTGCACAGGTTACAAAACTTTAGGGCTGGTTTTCTCAAAATTAGGTTTTTGCTCCACTCATGCAACAAGTGAGCCACTTCAGTCGCTCCTACAGACTCCAAACTTTCCAGTCTTGGACTTAAGAAGTAAAAATAAAAGAAATTCAGAGGGATTTTTCAACATTTTGCCTTTGCCTAGACTCATTGTGTTTCCATTGTTTCAAAACCCATTTAACTTGTTTGTTGAAGTATGAACCTTTGAATTGTGAACCCATTTAACTTTTTCAATGACCTTACACATTCTTCTTCATATTGTGCTTGTGTCAAGGGCTTAAAGGAATAGGCCACCGTTTTTATATACTAAGATATGTTCTTACCTCACTTTAGTCGAGTTAATATATCCCCGTCTGGTCATTGTCCGTGCGCTCTGCCAGGCAAACGGAGCACATACGCAGCCTCTCCCACATGTCACATAGCTCCGAAAAAGCTCACGATAGAAGCTACCAAGCTCTTCCACGTGTTCCCTATTTAAATAAAGTTACGTGAAGTGTTTTCATGCGAAGTATATTTACACAGAAATGTAGCATGTCGATTTTATAAGCAGATAAAAAGGGGTACTATATTGTGAGGCGTAATGATACGAGGAGTAAAACGTCCGCGCAGTAACTCCTAAAGGTTATTGACGGAAGTGAGCGGGGGAAGTCTTTAGGAGTTACTACGCGGACGCTGTGCTCCTCGTATCATTACGCCTCACAATATAGTCCCACTTTTTATTTGCTTATAAAATCGACATGTTACATTTCTGTGTAAATATACTTCGCATGAAAACACTTCACGTAACTTTATTTAAATAGGGAACACGTGGAAGAGCTTGGTAGCTTCTATAGTGAGCTTTTTTGGAGCTATGTGACATGTGGGAGAGGCTGCGTATGTGCTCCGTTTGCCTGGCAGAGCGCACGGACAAAGACCAGACGGGGATATATTAACACGTCTAAAGTGAGGTAAGAACATATCTTAGTATGTAAAAACGGTGGCCTATTCCTTTAACTTTCTCAATATTGGGGAGGTTAAGATTCCATAATCATCCTATGTGCATTGTCAACAGAATAAATGGGGGATCTATGAAACTTTGAGCCAAACACAGGCATGTTCCTGCATTCTGGGCCATTTTAGCACCTGGAGAGACATAATCTTCAATAAAAGAGACTGGTGGACTAAACCATCCATCTTCCACTTATCAGTTGTTGGGTCATGGGGGCAGCCGTCCGAGTTGCCCAAATCACATTGCGCCAGCCCCTTATGGCTCCTCCTGCAGGTGGTGGGTCCACAGGAGGACGGCCTCATGATTCCAACCGGGCCTGTTGGTCTCTCATAAGGGCCTTCTGAACCACTCTTTGTCTGACCCATCAACTAGGACCTGTTTGCCAATGGGAGACCCTACCAGGGGCATGAAGTCCCTGACAACAGAGCTCCCAAGATCATTCGGGCGCTCAATCCCCTCCACCACGTTAAGGTGGCTGTTCTGGGAGGGGACTAAACCATTTGAAAGAATAAAAATAAACTTAACCACAATAAAGAACAAGAGGTTCCAAACAGAGCTTTAACCTCTTAACCCCCACCTGAACAGAGCACATTTTCTACAGTTTGCTATTATCCAAATTTAAAAACGTCTTAAAAAAGCGTCAAATTAGTGACAATAACGAGACAAAAAAACAAAGATGAAAACACAAAAACACGTCCACAAAAGAGCCGCAAATAAGCTCCCCAAAGTTATGTCACGTGACTTGCACAAAAATGTGACAAAACGGCAACAATGAAGTAAAAAGAAGTAACAAAAACGCAATGAAAATTTGACAAAAATACCACAAAGGGGCAATTAAAAAGTGGAACAAAAACGAGACAAAAAATGACCAAAAAAGGCTAAACATTAAAATCTAAAAAGCAAGATACAAACGATATAGATTTTCATTAATAAAACTGCACTCTTTTGTTGCTTTTATTATTCTGAAAAATGCTTGGTTTTCACCTAACCTATAGTTGTATCATATCGATATCGAGATGTCTGGCCTGAACATCGAGATATGAAATTTTGTGTGCAAAGATCGGCTTAGATCAGTTTTGTAGGTTCTTAGCTTTCAAATGAGGCGTTACACTGGTCTAAAGACTCCAGTCCAGAAGCTTTAAGATTTGGGTAACACTGAACAGGAGAAAATGTACTCAGTTAAGGTGGGGGATAAGAGGTTAAGTCTGAAAAGCCCTGTTTGGAACCAGTTGATTTTTCATTGGATTGGATTTTTTAATTGAAACCAATGACAAAGAAGCGAACACATTTATACCTTTATAGAGGCTACTGCTTTTTTTCCACTCAGTCCCACTGACAGAGTGGAACCATGAAAACTGGGGTCTTTTCCTTGGACATACTTTACATAGGAATAACTCACTTTGCACCAAACCAGAGAAGAGAATGTTTCCTGTAGACAGAGTCAGGCTAAATGTACTGCAGTTCATATACAGTTGTAGCCAAGAGTACTGTAGGCGATTTTACAGGAAATATTAGCACTCTAATATACACAAGATCTGACTCCATAAGATCAATTTAAACACATTTAAACAGTTAAGTTTAAAATATTAAAGTATCACAAAGGTCTCGCCAAACGTGTTCGTTGATCCCAAGGTCCAAGAAGAAACCACCAAAATTCAGTAGCTTTAGTCAAAGAAGATTTATTCCCTATAACAATTACAATTCTAAACACAGATTCTCCGAGTCCCTACACTAATACACACACGGTGCTCGAGCGGGCCAGTCCCGGAAAAAGCATCGTCTAACTGCGCTCTTACAATATATATTATCAAAAATGTGACGTTCACGAAGAGATAGGAGATGAGTTGAGCTTAGGCCAAGGTCACCAAGCTTTTCTCTCAGTAGTTTTCCACTAGAAGTGTCTTCCTGATGCCTTATTTGGAGTTATTATTGTCCAGACTGGTGTGGGCACCTGGACGTCTCCATAGATATGAGCAAAAGAATGCAAGAGCGAGAAATGGGGTATTGTTGCAGCGATGTGCGGGTGAAAAGATTGGTTTTCAACTGAAACTTTAAAGCACATAGATTAAATTCATC
Organism: Gobius niger; assembly: GCF_951799975.1. Taxonomy (NCBI): domain Eukaryota; kingdom Metazoa; phylum Chordata; class Actinopteri; order Gobiiformes; family Gobiidae; genus Gobius; species Gobius niger. The sequence goes on from NC_136875.1 coordinate 12,208,490, forward strand.
AAAAACATTCAATAGCATTATAAAATATAACATTAGCTAAAAAACATCAATTTCCCACTGTACGTACTGCATATCACTGCCCTGCATGGAGCCTCTGCCAGGAAGCGAGTATATTTTTCATAGGTATGTTCTGCCATCAACCACTCCCAAGTCATGAATGTGAAACGTCTTACTCTATATTGAGCCACCTCCAACACTGAGTAGCTCTGAATATTAACCTGATAACCACTAATAAGCCCCAGTAAGTGAAAAACTTGCTCTGACCTTACCAAAGAGAAAAGGACATACTGTAGGTAAACCGCATGGTCCAGTGTCTCCATTTCTGGGGCCAGCGAGCGTCAGGCATCGGGACAAGCTAACACAAACAGATGACAGAGGGACGGGCCAAATTCACTCCCCAAACAGGAGAGGCAGATGTAAAAATCTGGAACAGGTTTGCGCTAACGGCGGCTACGCTCCACGGAACGCTAGCATCTGTGTGTGTCCGGAGCCAGCACCGCAGCGGCTAATGCTAGCGTCAGCTAAACAGGAGCACTCTGGCATGGTGAGTCTTTTGCAACTTACTACGACAGTGGAAGAACATGGGCAATGATGTCACCAAATTGAAGATTAAAGTTAGCATTTGCTCAAGCGTTGGACCTTGTGTACTTCTGGTCAGTGAAGGTCAGTGCATGCACGATTTGGAGAGTCTGGATGAGTTCCAGTCATCATAAAGTGGAGTAGTTTTATCCTCCAGGCAATACTAATCTGACTTAGGACTTGCAGATGGGCAACATGCAGTATTACAGTAGTTTAAATACCAGAGTACACAGATTATGTTTTCAGAGTAACGAGTAAAGTAACGAGTTCCAATGTCATCAACAAACTCGTAGCTGTATGTGGTTGGGGATAGGAAGGTTTAAAGGGACTATACAGAGTTTAAAAATGTTAAAACTAAGTATTTTCCTCCCCCTACATGTTTCAGCCATGTCCTAATGTGTAGAATGAGGCCTGTTCACCACAACTGCCTCTAAAATCCTGCACTGTCACTCAAAGTTGTTACTTTGGGTCTGAAGTGCCGTCATGCACGAGCTTAAAGGGATATTTCAGGATTTTTGTTACATAGGGCCTCATTATCTAGTTATCCAGAGTGTTGCTGATTTCTGGAGACATATATTTTTTTGTAATTCATGCAGTTCTTATATTTGAAGAGTTTCGTGGCGCTAGGCTAGTGCAATTCTATGGTATCAGCTAGCCTGCATTAAAAACAGTCTGACCCGCTCCACAGAACGCCAGACTAACCATACAAATGTTTGTGTCCATAGAATAATTTTTGGAATATAACTGACCTTGCATCACATGAATGATCACATTTTGAGGGACTATTTTCTAGCAGATCACTCCGCCTCCGCGTAGCTTATACAGCCACAAAGCTGATGCTGCTCAAATATAAGTTCTTTTAAATGCAAAATGGTTAAAATTATTCTATGGACACAGACATTTATATGGTTAGTCCGGTGTTATAAGTGATTTGCCTCAGGTGCTCTGTGGAGCGGGTCAGACTGTTTTTAATGCAGGCTAGCTGATACCATAGAAATGCACTAGCCTTGCACTAGCCTAGCGCCACGAAACTCTTCTAACATAAGAACTGCATGAATTATTTCTCCAGAAATCAGCAACACTCTGGATAACTAGGAAATGAGGCCCTATGTCAGAAACCCTGAAACATCCCTTTAATATAGAAGCTGCAGTTACGCATAAGACCTGAGGTGGCAGTAGTGAACATAAAATGACGAACTTGCATCTAGCCCCTTTAAAGGAAGAGGCCACCATTTTTCCAACCTGAGATATGTTCTTACCTGAGCTTAGACGAGTGGATGTGTACCTGTCTGGTCTTTGTGCGCACCCTCAGTCACGCAAAAAGACCAAAGATGTTGTTAGCATTTGGCCTCTCCCAATGTATTCCTATGGCTCCAAACAGGGGTGAAGTTAGAAGCTACCACGCTCTTCCACGCGCACAAAGACCACACAGGTACGTATCAACTCATCTAATATCAGGCAAGATCATATCTCAGTATGGAAAAACATCATGCTCATTATTATTAACCACAACAAAGACCTGGTTCATGGTCCAACAGTGTGTCTGATCATTGGCATCAAATACCGATAGAAAAGAGACTCTGGGAACAATTTCAATCAATATCTTCTCTCTATCTTTACAGAATTTATTTGAACTCCGTCTCCTTTTATTGAACTGACATTTAAATGTTTGTGGAGTCAAAGGCAGTGGTGAAAAGCCTGCTGAAAGAAGAAACTCATATTTTATTCTCGAGCACGATTGTAACTCATTAAAGCGAGGAACACAGTGGACCTTGCTCTGCTGCCATTACTGAGACCAGCTTTATTCCTTCACGGGGACCTTGACGCGGCTCACAAACATGGCGTAAGTCAGTGGTTTCCAACCTTTTTCCCGTGAAGCCCCCCCTACACATTCTGTGGTCAGGCCGGGCCCATCGCAGTCCAAAACTGTGGCCCCCACAAATGTACTGAAACATGTAAATGATTGCCAGTACGCATCTATGTCAAGCAAATAAAAGGAAATGGGAGTGTTTCAGGCACCGGCACTCCTTTGTCTGTCATATTGGGTGATTTTGAACCATTAAATGTGCTTAATCAATATCACTTATGACCAGACAAAGTTGCAATCCCAGGCGCCCGTTGGTGGACCGTATATAGTTCCCTTGGTCAAGTCATTAAATGTCTTCTAATGACTCTGATGTCTCTGAAATTGAAGCCTTGGAATGTGCAAGGAATGTCCCCAAGAGTTATAATAGAGTTATGATAGAGTTAAGATACTGCATCTGACAATTAACGGTCAAGACATTGCCCAGGTTAAAGAAGTTAAATATCTGGACCTGTTCTTGGACTCCCATTTATCATTTGAAAGTCATGTCAAAAAGATCACAAGAACAGCCAAATCAAACCTGGACAGTTTCAGAATCATACGGGGCTGTTTACCGTTTCATGCAGCAAGTGTGTTTATTAATACAATGATTTTCTCTCATCTTAGTTACTGGATAACCTCCTGGTCACAGGCAGCAGCCACAACAATCAGGCCTTTAAGACTAATTTACAAGAGAGCATTGAACATTTTAGATAAAACATCTGTCAGGACGCACCATTGTGGAGGATTGCAGAAGTTAAACTTTCTTAACTGTGAATTTTTTATTAAATTCTGGTTCTCCATCACACGAGGAGCTGCTGATGGAAATGTGAAAGTACCCGTTAGAAAAACGACCTTTGGACGGTCAGCTTTTACCGTCCAGGAGCTAAACTTTGGAACTCTTTACCTCCTGAGCTGAAACAGGACTTAGATCTGAGGGCTTTTAAAAATGAAGTAAAGCGTATTTTAAAAAGAGATCAGGTACGCAATCATTTTTAGTCTGCACTCAATGCACTTCCTTTGTGAAATGTCAGAATTAATTAATGTTACTGTAAATGTATTTTTTGTACTTTCTGTGTGAATTTGAAAAGCCCTTCTAGGGACGGACATTGCAAATTAGCCTTGGCTATAAAAGTTGTAGTGTGGTACATGTTTAATGTTCACACATGTCCCTATCAAATAAATGATAAAAAAATAAAATAAAAAACGCTAGTGAATATCTGATCCAATAGTTTTAAAGAGTAGTTCACCCCTCCCACCTGAAAACGGAGCTCAATTGTGAAGATCCAGACCCTTGTACGAAATGAGTACGAGGGTCTGGTATGGACCAGGCTAAATCCAACTGCGATTCTCACCTTTTCATGCGGTCAATAGCAGTCGCTCGTGCGGCAAAAGAGAGTGTTCCCACGACCTTCGTATTTCGAGGCCTCAAATGATCGCATAGTGCCCGTGCGCCAATTGTGACAGGCCCATCGAGAGTGACCTGCAGGATTCGAACCGCCCATCCTCCGATCACAAGACGATCCACCCTACTCTCTACGCCACCGTCGCCCTGTAATGTACGTTGTGTTTCACTCACACTCAGTATTAACCCAACGCCTGAACACAGTTTCATACAATGACAAATAAAGCACTTACTTCCTCGCAGTATTTGCAGGACCGGCGGCAAGTGAGGTGAGTAATAGAAGTGCAAGGAGTAAATTATTCAACAGTTGTGCCAAAAACACTGGTGATCTCTTTCCACATTGTATGCAAATGTCTCCTCTCAGCCGCTCCGGAGCCCGGTCTGAAGTGACCACAAAGCGCCTCTCTCTGAGCCGCCGCCCGCAGCTCTCCGAGAGTCTATCAATAAGTCACCTGCAGGGGGGTTTGGCGCGGGCAGAAAAGATCCACTCCGGCTACAAAAACGCCGGTAAAAAGATGCGGTTTTGTGTGTACCGGGAACAATCGGGTTCACGCTGCTAACGTGCTCTGGGCTGGGGAAGACAGTATGGGCTTTGCAAATCAATTCAGTGCAATGTGAGAACAGGGTCGGAGCGTTTTGGGAGATTTGAGGTGTTGTTTTAGCGTGGGGCAGCTACATGCACGGAGTTAGAGAGAAGGCGAAGGGCAGTCGCTCCTACTTTCTGTTTAAACATCACATACTACCCCCTAACTCTAAAACATCCACAATAGAACTTCTGGAATAAGGTATCATTGGAGAAAATAACTCCAACCCTAAACCTAACCCTAAATTGGCAGAAAGCAGGATATAATACTGTAATACTGCACACAAATATGGATTAAGTCAATTTTCAAGAGCCCTTCTTTGTACAAGATGCAAGAAATCGCTACACTCACTAGAAAAAAAATCTTAATTTACTTGAAATATCTTGCACCACGGACAGATTTCTTAAAATAAATCCTTTCCGTAGTCCCTCTGGAGGGAATACAAGTGTTATTGAGATGATTGGAGGGTTTTTCATCTCTGGCTAGAAAACCACAATTGCAATTTGACTGCATCCGGGTCGGAGGCACCAATACACACTAATACAATCATGAAGAAGAAGCTAACAGGCTAACGGGCAACGCTAACTGCGGGCTAGCGGCACTTAACCCCTTACCTCCCACCTGAACCGAGCACATTTTCTCCAGTTTGGCTTTACCCCAGTCCAAAAGCTTCTGGAAAAAAGCTGTGAAAATAGCAACAACACTGAGACGAAAACAATGATGGAAATGTGAGAAAAAGGTGAGAAAACATTGACAAAAAAGTGACGAAAAATTGATGAAAAAGTGGCAAAAATGTCACAAGAAATTGACAAAAAATTTAAGAAAAAATGACAAAAATTTGACAAAAAAATGACAAAAAATGTATAAATAATGGAAGAAAAAATGACAAAAATGTGATAAAAAAATGACAAAAAAGTTACAAAAATGAGTTGAATACCCAACAAAAAAATGATGGAAAAAAAATCGGATGACGTGAGGAAAAAGATCCTCTCAGTTCAGGCGGGAGTTAAGAGGTTAAACAGTATTTACATCCAAATTTGAGTGAAGAAATTATTTCCATTGTGTAATTGGATGAACAATATCCCTCTGTCCCTTCGTCTTTTCTGTCAGCGTAGTATTTACTCTCACGGACAATTAATGAGTGGCGCTTATGGCCTCTAGGGGCTCTAAGAGCTCCTTAGTTCTGCTTTAAATCAGACTCTCATATCAAGGACAAATGTACTAATTTCATTTCATAATAATAATAACAATAATAATGCATCGGTTTTATATAGCGCTTTTGTGGACACTCAAAGACGCTTTACATTGCACTATTCATTCACTCCATACTTGGTGGTAGTAAGCTACTATTGTAGCCACAGCTGCCCTAGGGTAGACTGACAGAAGCGAGGCAACCAGTCTGTGCCATCGGCCCCTCTGACTCACTCACTCACTCACTCACTCACTCACTCACTCACTCACTCACTCACTCACTCACTCACTCACTCACTCACTCACTCACTCACTCCATTCGTCAGGCTTCCTGGTGTTTCCCAAACGGTCTCCCATCCAAGTACCGACCAGGCCCTTCCCTGCTTAGCTTCCCAGGTCTGACGGGATTGGGCCACATACCACCAATATCTCAGTAGAAAAGCGTCTTTCAGTTTTCCCCGATTATTCCCATTAACACCTATATATTCCCATTAATTCCCATGGAAAACTTCCAACGGTGATAACCCCTGCCCCTGACTAAGACTCTGCACTGTAAAAAAAATCTGTAAATTTTACAGTAAAAAAAACTGGCAGTTGTGGTTGCCATTTTTTTTACTGTAAAAAATACAGCATCCGTGTTATTCCATTTACAGTAAAGCACTGTCTCACTTGTTTTTACTACAGTTTACTGCTGTCAATTTAACACCCACTTCTTGTGCAATTTACGGTAAAATCTTTTAAAATACATAAAAATCTGCATTGTAGAAAAAATAAATCTGTACATTTTACAGCTGCCCGTTTTTCACCGTAAAAAATACAGGACAATTAAATGAATGAATTAAAATTACAGTTGAAAATAATTCCAGCTGTTTTTTCACGGTTAATTACTGTCAATTTAACAACCATTTTTTGTGCAACTTACGGTAAAAAGTTTTAAAATACATAAAACATCTGTGTTACAGATCTGGACATGGGCCAAACACAGAGGATGGTAAAGTCTCCAAAAACACGTCAGAATCTAATGTAAACACTAACAGTAATGTGCGGGGCGTTCTCGCAGAGGGCAAAGGTCAAACCTACTGAAACAGCTGACTTCTCCATTAGCGCTGCTTGCTCGGGCTCGCCAGCTGCCAAAGTTGCAGATTTCCCGCTGCCCCTCTGACCTCTGAATGGGCCGGCGTGGCGCAGGGTCAGGTGGGAAAGGTCGTCTCCTCCGGACTCAGGCTTAAGCTGCACAAACCTCCCATTATTTTCCAAATGAGCTCCGGGACAGACAGGAGGCGAAAATACTCGCTGTTTGGTTATGCAGTAAAAAATAGTCCTCTCTGTGGACCTGCTGCTTCCACTCGCAAAAACCTGATATCAAAATTCACCAGAGAAAGCACTGATCAAGGGGTTGTATCTTAAAGGTGTTTGTTATTAATGTTTAATGCATTATCATCCAACACAGTCTATCCATTTTACTCCACCAATCATTACTATTGCTACTAGTGTATTTGTTTTGCCTTTTTGCAGTATATTGTATTCTTGTTGTTAGCATAAATGTGCCAGTAAAGCTTCGTTTCCCCCAGGTAGTTGTGAAATGTGCTTATAAACTCATCTCTCTGAAGAATCTGGATGTTTGGACGGCATTAGTAAAGTTGTCAATGAGTTTGGACCAGGGTTAACAGTTCAAACTTAAGTACATCCCTCTCTCACTGCTGGGTACAGGAGTTTTAAATATGCAACGATCAAATAAACTTAGGGTGTGTTCAGACCTGCACTGTTTGGTCCACTTTAAGGCGAGACACTGCAGGTGAATAGGGAAAAAATGTATATTTACAGATATCAATTTGAAACTGTTGCTGTCGATCACTGGCATAAATGTGAGAAAAAAATACATTGCAAGTTTTCTGTCATTTTATGTTGTCATATAAGAACAAGGTGTTTTATGCCTAAAAATGCCCCAAATTTCCCATCTTTTCGGCGACGAAATCTGAATAATGGATAGAGCTACATTCAAATTTACGGTTTCATTTTATTGATAAATGAGTTACCAAAACGTTTTCAGAGGGGATTTTGGATTTCTTGTTTAGTTTTAAAATAAGCTGTTTTTTAGTGGAAAAATTAGTAAAAATGTAATTTTCGCCTCATGTTTTGACATTCAAAACTCAATAAATGGGGCTACGGATTAAAAAATAAAAAATCCCTCTGAAAAAATCTTCCAAATATTGTTCAGTCCAAGGCTGGAAAATGTGAAGCCTTTAGGTCCGACTGACGTGGACATAGTGTCGCCACAATGACAGAAAAATGTGTTTTGAGAAAAAGGCCCTTGAAATTGCGTTCTCCCATATAAGCCTATGGGCAAAAATTGAATCAGCGCAATATTTGAACATGTTGTTGTGAAGATTAGGTATATTTTTTCTGGGTGAAAGCTTGTATGTTCAGAGACCAATCTGGCCCAAAACCTGAAAACTGAAATTTTTTTGTTTTGCCTGTAGTGTCTCCCCAGGGTTCGTTTTGAACGCTGCTCCAGATTTTTTATGCAGGTGTGAACGAACAAACGAATCCTGTTGCGGATCACGTTTTCAGGTGGTCTCGCTTCCAAACGGACTCTGGTCCAGTTTGCTCCAGGTGTGAACATGAACCACTGTTGATCCGAAACAACTGTGGGAAACATGCGCCTTTTTGGGCTGAACAAGCCACTGTAGCAAGGCACCGTGGGAAAAGTTATCCCTTCGCGCCTGCTGACGCTAATACTGGATGGATGTTACAAACAATGAGCCGTGGACAGACCTGGAGCCTCCTGGATATTTGGGCAGATGCACTAACCCAACTGCGAGAAAAGACACACAAAAATGCGTTTGTTTAGCGAGAAAATGAAGGAGAGGCTTCGAGCGTCTCCTGAAAAGCCACGGTCGCCACAGCGCGGTGTCAAAGTGGAAATAACTTCGCCAAACTTAAAGGCATTAGAGAGGATTTTTCCCAGGAATTAAGTTCCCAGATACAACTAAAATGACTTAATTGATCGATGGCACTCTTGTAATTATGGTTCCCAAAAAAAAAAAGAAAAATATCCATAAACTGTGGCCGTAGTGGGGCCTGGAAAACATTAGCCAATCGACTTTGTCACCTTTCCAAAGTCGATTGGCTACTGGTTTGTCAATCAAACATTTAGCGTATATGCCCCAAGTACATTATTTACGTAGGCTGCAAACGTAACTCTCACGCAGTTTGGCCAGCAGTCCACCATTACGCCGAGGACGACGGATACACTACCACCTAGTACTGTACTCCTGGTATTTAGAATTATTTCAGAAATGGCAGAAAAGAACCCTGAAAAACCTAACCGAAAAAGAAAGCCACTGTTTGAGGTGGTTGAAAGGAAGAGAGAAACTGCGAGAGAGCGGAGCCGAGTAAGCAGACGACCCTTCGTCAGCACAAAACTCCTCTTCCTCCAGCTGTTCCGGTGAAGCTGAGGTTAAAGGTCAGTGCTTTAGCCTCTCACGTTTCTTTTATCATCATAGTAAGCGTCAAATTTTCATTTTTATTTATTCGTTGTGGTCCTTGCTGTCCAATGGGAGCCACGATGTGTTTACAAAATATAGTTCTCTTGCAAAAAGTGCAGTCTGAATACGAACTGCACCAAACGAAAAGAAAAAGTTCGCTTCTGATCCGGAACAAACAATGATCTCACACTTTTGTAAATCGATCCATTGATTTAAGCGATACCACTCCGAGTTTCATCGATGTTTGTGTAACGCTGGCGTCTGTCCAGGTTTTTTGCGAGACTCTGGAGGAGAGCAACTTCCGTTTGGCGTTAAAAAGAGGCAGCTGGAGGAGTAGGAGCAGGCCATCCTTCTGCTGGAGAGACACAGCAAGTCAGTTTTCAGCTTTCAGTGGTTTGAATTGATCTCGCTTTTGAACAGACCAAATGTTTTCTTGCTTTACTCGTGCAAATTTTACACAGGCACATTTGACCTTTCGCAATTGGGAGGGAGGTTGCTCCTTAGTGTGGCCTGCGCGTACCGCTAAATCGCCCACGGAGTCCTCCCGCCACCTAGCAACCTCGATGCTAATGCTAACGCTGTGCACAGTCAGCGAATGGTTTCCAAACAGCTAAGTGATGGGACGATCAAATGGTGGTGTACTCGGATAACAGGTGAAATAAATTCATCTCACCGAAATCTCATCAGACATCGACCTTTTCAGTGAAATTTATAAACAATTGTCAATGTTCCTGTGACAGAATTTATGTTGTTGTGGGTTTTGCATTGTGTTCCCATGAAGAAAATAGACTTTGGCGTTGTATGGATTAAAAGAGAAAAATGGTGTTGGCTTGGTTTTTTTAGTTATTTTTTATTTTTATTTATTTATTTATTTATGAGCAGTTTACATTTCACATTTTTTACAACATTCACATCCACGTTATTCTTTTACAGGAGCTCAAAAAAAAAAAAAAAGGGGGGGAGCACGGGAACGTGGACGGCAGAGGAACACAGTGTTGTAGGCACCAGAAGCAGAGGAGCCCGCCGATGTGGGCAGCGGAGGAGCACGGTGTTGTGAGCAGCAGGGTTTGGGAATGGGGGAATTTTAGGGGGAAGAAATCTGGAAAATGTAGAAAAAAATGGGAAAAATGAATAGAAAAATTGGGTTCAAATTAGGGGGAAAATTTGGAAAAAGAAAGATTAAGATTTGGGGAAAGCTTGAAAAAAAAAATGGAAAAATGGAGAAGCATGGCAATGTGGATGGCAGAGGAGCCCTCTGACGATGCCCTAGGAGACTTTTACAACTATAGACTAAATTTGATAGATTGCAAAATGTAATCTATGATGGACAAGTAGAGGTGGTCAAAGTACTTATTTTCTTTTCTTCAGTTAAAGCATTTTAGTGGCTTAAAAAATATGAAGATGTACTTCTGATGACAACACAGGTCCTGACCAGTTTCCAAAACCAGCAGCTCCCGTTAATTTCCTCTGCAGGCCTGAGCTCTGAGGCCACAGAGCTCCCGTCCTCGGAGGAGAGTGTCCCGACACAGGAGACCTGAGCCCAGACCGTTGAGCTGAAGAAACAACCTAAATGCATGTGCACGACGGTGCTGCCCGCGACAGCAGCCACAGAGCGAGGTCCACTGCAGCTGCCTGGAGCCCTGCCCCGGGCCCTGCACACGGGGTGGTTTGGAGATACATCTGTACCGGAGCTGAACCCCTCGCTAAGTTGCCTTGCGCAATGTCCTAACCCTCACGATTTTACCCTGCGAAGTCCTACCCCTCGCTAATGTCCCCCGCGCAATGTCCTACTCCTCGCTAATTTCCCCCGCGATGTCCTACCCCTCGCTAATGTCCCGCGCAATGTCCTACCCCTCACGATTTTACCCTGCGATGTCCTACCCCTCGCTAATTTCCCCCGCGATGTCCTACCCCTCGCTAATTTCCCCCGCGCAATGTCCTACCCCTGACGATTTTACCCCGCGATGTCCTACCCCTCGCTAATTTCCCCCCGCGCGATGTCCTACCCCTCGCTAATGTCCCCCGCGCAATGTCCTACGCCTCGCTAATTTCCCCCGCGCAATGTCCTACCCCTGACGATTTTACCCCGCGACGTCCTACCCCTCGCTAATGTCCCCCGCGCAATGTCCTACCCCTCGCTAATTTCCCCTGCGATGTCCTACCCCTTGCTAATGTCCCCCGCGCAATGTCCTACCCCTGACGATTTTACCTCGCGACGTCCTACCCCTCGCTAATGTCCCCCGCGCAATGTCCTACCCCTCACGATTTTACCCTGCGATGTCCTACCCCTCGCTAATTTCCCCTGCGATGTCCTACCCCTTGCTAATGTCCCCCGCGCAATGTCCTACCCCTCACGATTTTACCCTGCGATGTCCTACCCCTCGCTAATTTCCCCCGCGCAATGTCCCACCCCTCGCTAATTTCCCCCGCGATGTCCTACCCCTCGCTAATTTCCCCCGCGCAATGTCCTACCTCTCGCTAATTTCCCCCGCGCGATGTCCTACCCCTCGCTAATGTCCCCCGCGCAATGTCCTACCCCTGACGATTTTACCCCGCGACGTCCTACCCCTCGCTAATGTCCCCCGCGCAATGTCCTACCCCTCACGATTTTACCCTGCGATGTCCTACCCCTCGCTAATTTCCCCCGCGATGTCCTACCCCTCGCTAATTTCCCCCGCGCAATGTCCTACCCCTCGCTAATTTCCCCCGCGCAATGTCCTACCCCTCGCTAATTTCCCCCGCGCAATGTCCTACCCCTCGCTAATTTCCCCCGCGCGATGTCCTACCCCTCGCTAATTTCCCCCGCGCAATGTCCTACCCCTCGCTAATTTCCCCCGCGTGATGTCCTACCCCTCGCTAATTTCCCCCGCACAATGTCCTACCCCTCGCTAATGTCCCCCGCGCAATGTCCTACCCCTCACGATTTTACCCTGCGATGTCCTACCCCTCGCTAATTTCCCCCGCGATGTCCTACCCCTCGCTAATTTCCCCCGCGATGTCCTACCCCTCGCTAATTTCCCCCGCGCAACGTCCTACCCCTCGCTGATTTCCCCCGCGATGTCCTACCCCTCGCTAATGTCCCCCGCGCAATGTCCTACCCCTGAAGATTTTACCCCGCGATGTCCTACCCCTCGCTAATTTGCCTATAAAATCTCTAGTGAACTGAGCTGAGAAAAAGCTAATTTGATGCCATTGGTGTGAGTGGACCTCCCCCCCCAGCCCCACTCCCCCCGTCCCCTAACCACTGCCCTGTCCTAAACCCCTCTCCCCTTGCTGTAAGAACCACCCTGTCCTAAACTCCCCCCGTCCCCTCCCCCCATCCTCTAACTATCGCCCTGTCCTAAACCCCCCAGCCCTGTCCTAACCCCCCCCCCCCAGCCCCACTACCCCCGTCCCCTAACCACTGCCCTGTCCTAAACCCCTCTCCCCTTGCTGTAAGAACAACCCTGTCCTAAACTCCCCCCCCTTCCCCCCATCCTCTAACTATCGCCCTGTCCTAAACCCCCCCCCCTCCTAACACCGGTCCTGTCACACCAATGGCAGCAGATCGACCTCTCTGATGACAGATCAGCGTTTCGTTGGTTCGCAGCTCCCCTCAGATGTTCCCCGACCCCCCCGTCGTTGCAGGACTCCGGGGTCGGCGGCTTCCAGACGCAGCTGCAGGTCCCCGATCTGTGGCCCGCCGTCGTTCGAGCGGCATCGCCCGTGCACTTGCATTAAGTTGTTTCCTCAGCTCAACGTTGTCTGGGCCCTGGTCTCCTGTACGGGACGCTCTCCTCCTGGGACGGCCGCCTGTTGCCTCAGTGCTCCGGCCTGCAGAGGAAACGAATGGGAGCTGGAATATGTGTTGTCCTGGGAAGTATATGTTCATATTTTAGGAGCCACTGTTATCATTTAACTGAAGAAATTTGAATCTAATCTGTATTTTAAAGTATAAATAATATTCTGAATTTAAGTAATTTAGACCTTTTTACATATGAATTTGTTGAAAGTTAAAATAAAAAAGCAGTATGGCCTTATAGGAGGTGAACTATCGCTGTCTTCGCGTCTCTCTGCTTATTCTGGCCCTTCTGGATGTTAGGAATACTTGTCTGCTCTGGTTGGCATGTGTTCACTCTCCTGCTCACGGGAGTCTTGTGTGGAACCATTGTGACCTTGGTTTGCTCAGGACTACGGTCTCCATTGCGGTAGATCTTTGTGACATCGGGTCTTGAAATGTTGTTCTTGGCTGCCTTTCGTGGCTTTGCTGGAAGTCTTTCTGTCTCACAAACATCTTTTACTTCAACAACCTGCTTCTGTGCTGCCATTTTTCTGAGATTTTCCTTCTTTCTTTGGGTGGAGAACGTTTCAGACTTCATAACTGTCTTGGGATGTTCCTCAGAAGATCTTAGTGGCTCCATTTCGACCACCGTCACTGAAGGATCGTTCAGAAGTCGTTCGAGCTCTGAGGGAAAATCCCCAAATGTGACCAACGCGTGGTTAGTGAGGCCAGAGCTGATGTTGGCACTTTCTGTCTCACAAACTTCTTTTACTTCAACAACCTGCTTCTGTGCTGCCATTTTTCTGAGATTTTTCTTTTTTCTTTGGGTGGAGAACGTTTCAGACTTCATAACTGTCTTGGGATGTTCCTCAGAAGATCTTAGTGGCTCCATTTCGACCACCGTTACTGAAGGATCGTTCAGAAGTCGTTCGAGCTCTGAGGGACAATCCCCAAATGTGACCAACGTGTGGTTAGTGAGGCCAGAGCTGATGTTGGCACTTTCTGTCTCACAAACTTCCTTTACTTCAACAACCTGCTTCTGTGCTGCCATTTTTCTGAGATTTTCCTTCTTTCTTTGGGTGGAGAACGTTTCAGACTCCATAACTGTCTTGGGATGTTCCTCAGAAGATCTTAGTGGCTTCATTTCGACCACCGTCACTGAAGGATCGTTCAGAAGTCGTTCGAGCTCTGAGGGAAAATCCCCAAATGTGACCAACGCGTGGTTAGTGAGGCCAGAGCTGATGTCGGCCCTGCTCGCTGGCCCAGAAACTGTTTGCTGAACTTTGACTTGTCCTAACCCCTGTGTGTCGGCGCGAGTCCACAGTTCCCTGATTACTCGTGTTTATGTTGAGGAAAAATCCACGGCCACTCCGACGTAAAAAGTTGAACAAAAATTTATTTCCAGAACTTGTTGAACTTTACAGGAGCATAGAATCCTTAAGTAACCTCTTATAAACTACGGTAAGAAACTGTTGGGCTCTTTTCCTAATGTTGCTGCTTCACGCGCCGGCTCTCCACTCCCTCTGATCCTGCTCTAGCGCAACGCGCAGCTCCGGGCTTAAAGCTCCAATGCGGACATTTTAAATAACAAATTAGCTTATAAAATATACCTATTCACAAATTTACCTACCAAAATAAACACAAATGCAATAGTACAATTTTACTCTATTTTTCCCGCAACAAATTAACCCATTAAATCCCTTGTAAAATAAAATAAATATTATTATTAAATACAAAATGCAGCATGTATTAATTACACTAAACTTGGCGCCCACATACCGGCCCCTAATTGTGACCCTATTTACACAATTACCAAAAATAAGCATGTGGCGTCAAAGTATTCAAACGTCATTCATAAACAAACTTAAAAGTCTCTGCAGGTGGTTGCCTCAGTCTGCTTCTTGTAGGAGGCAAATCTTCGTAATGGGTCTGTCCAGTGTGCTTGTCTTGGTTTTGATTCTCACTTGACGCACCATTCCTGATTTGTCCGGGATCGTTAGGATTACTTTCCCTGTGATCCAAGAGTTGCGTGGGGCAGAATCGTCCACAATAAGCACGACGTCTCCAATGGCAAAATTGCGAGAAGGACGGGTCCACTTTTGTCGTTCCTGTAGTAGTGGTAAATATTCTCTTGTCCAACGTTTCCAGAATATTTCCGACATATACTGGATTTGCTTCCATCTCCTCCTCGCGTAGAGATCCTGTTTGTCGAACACACCAGGTGGGAGAGATGGCTTAATCTTGAGAAGCAAGAGGTGATTGGGAGTGAGTACCTCTAAATCGTTTGGATCACTGGATGCTTTGGTTATTGGTCGACTATTGATAATGGCCTCTGCCTCACATAAAAGAGTGTGTAGCCCTTCTTCATCCAGTGTCTGTAACTTGAAGGTGACGTTCAAGATTTTCTTCACCGACTTGATTAATCTCTCCCAGACACCTCCGTGGTGGGATCCAGTGGGAGGGTTGAACATCCACGTAATGCCTTGTTGATGTAGCATGTCTTCAATTTTTGACACATTCCATTCCTCGATGGCTCTTTTGAGTTCGCGCTCCGCACCGATGAAATTTGTTCCATTATCAGAACGAAGGATCTTCACTTGGCCTCGTCTTGCTATGAAGCGACGTAGAGCATGGATAAAGGAATCCGTGTCCAATGAGGCCGCCATCTCCAAGTGTACTGCACGGATAGTTAGGCATGTGAAAATAACCCCGTACCGTTTTACCATGCTTCGTCCGCGTTTGATTTCGAACGGACCAAAGTAGTCCACTCCAGTGTTGGTAAACGGAGGGTCATCCGGTAGGACTCTGTCTCGAGGAAGGTCAGCCATTTGTTGCCGTCCTGCGACTCCATGTGCACGTCGGCAGACTATGCACTTTGCGAGTACCTTTCTCACTGCGGAGTTGGCACCAGGAACCCAAAACTTTGTTCTCAACTTGGACAGTACATGATTGCGACCGCAATGAGACAAGTTCTGGTGTATTTCCCTGAGGATGAGCTTCGTGACATGCAGATCCTTATCCAGGATTGCTGGCCGCTTTGAGTCTTCAGGTAATGCCGATCTACTGAGTCGTCCTCCGACTCTGAGGATGCCTCGTTCAAGTACTGGATTTAGTTTGAAAAGGCAACTGGTCCGCTTCACCCCTTGTCCTTGAGTAAGTGCGGCTATCTCTTTGGAAAATGTCTTTTTCTGGCAGTAGCGAATGACCGCTTCTTCAGCTTCTGCGAGGTTTTCCATTGTAAGACTGTTAGTGTCAGCTTGAAACAGGCTGTTCTTCAAACTTTTCATTTCCTTTTCAACTTCAGGCTGAGCTTTCACAGCGTTCAACTCTTTCCTTTTGCGACACAGTTGCAGCAAAATGCGTTTGACTTTCAGCATCCAAGCAACTGCTTTCTTGAGTCTAAACCAGGATGAGAAGTATTGTAGGAACTCCAGCACTACATCTTCATGTTCTTCAACCGCGTTGGCACAAACCAGAGTATTTTTTACCTCTGGGTCATTTGTGGTCAGGTCTCCAAGGGAGTGCACATTTTCAGGCCATTCTTCCATGGGTTTGGTGAGAAAGTCCGGCCCCTGTAACCAAGCATTGCTGTGAATGAAGTTCTCCGCCTTGAGTCCCCGTGACGCAATGTCAGCGGGATTCAAAGAGGTGTTGACGTACCTCCATTGGTGTGGACTGGAACACTTAAGAATAGCATCCACGCGGTTTGCAACAAAGGTGCGGAACCTACTTGTTTGGTTGCGTATGTACTTAAGCACCGTGGTACTGTCTGACCAGAACACTGATGGTTGTAGTGTGAGCTGCAGCTCCGATGTAAGGACCTTATCCATGCGAGCTGCCATAGTAGCTGCGGTAAGTTCCATACGAGGGATTGTCATGGACTTGAGTGGGGCCACTCTTGCTTTCCCCAACACGAATGCACAGTGCACTTCATTGCAGCTGTTCTTCTGTAAGAGATAGCTAACCGTTCCGTAGCCCTCTTCACTGGCGTCAGCAAAGTGGTGCAGTTGGTTGCATACTGACTCTCCAAAGCCCACAGGTTTGAAACATCTTGGGACACTGATGTTCTCCAGATGGTGAAGTTGGGTCTTCCATACAAGCCACTTGTGAGCTAGGTCTCCTGGTATGTCAACATCCCAGCCAATCTTCCGTCTGCAAAGCTCTTGCAGAATCTTCTTAGCTTCTAGCGTGACTGGTGACAGGATGCCCAGTGGGTCATAAACTGAACTCACAATGGACAGGAGGTTCCTTCGAGTGGGAGCTTTGTCTGGCATTACGATCCTGAACCTGAAGCTGTCGGACTGAATGCACCAATGGACTCCCAAAGCTCTCTCCATGGGGAGCATGTCTTGATCCAAGTCGAGGTCTTTGACTTCTGATGCTCTCTCTTCTTCTGGAATAGCAGACAGCACTGCTCTGCTATTACTTATCCACTTTGTGAGCCTGAATCCACCACTTTGACATACAGCTCTCAAAGTGTGGCACAACTGCATGGCTTCTTCTTCTGAGCTCACAGACTTTAAGCAATCATCCACGTAGAAATTGTGGAGAACTGTGTCAACTGCTTGGCTGTAAGACTGATCTTGGTTGTCTTCAGCACATTTGCGCAGAGCAAAGCTGGCGCAGCTTGGAGATGAGGTTGCACCAAAGATGTGAACCACCATCTTGTACTCCACCATTTCCTGATCTATTTCACCAGACTCCCACCAAAGGAACCGGAGAAGGTCAGAATCTTCATCTGGCACCTTTACTTGGTGGAACATCGCTTCCACATCAGCCATGACTGCCACTTCTTCTTGCCGGAATCTGGTAATGACACCAAGAAGGGAACTGGTAAGATTCGGTCCCTGTAAGAGCTGATCATTCAAAGTGGTGCCTTGGTAAGACGCTCCACAGTCGAAGACCACTCTGAGCTTGAGCTTCTTGGGGTGGTAAACCCCGTGGTGTGGCAGGTACCAAACCTTTTTATCGTCACGATCAAGATCTTGGTTGGGCACACTCACAGCGTAACCTTTGTCTATGATGTTGCTCATGAAGGCTGAGTATTCGGCGTGAAATGAAGGATTCTTCACAAACTTTCGCTTTAAGTTTAAGGCACGTTGTTCAGCCGCTTTGCGGTTGTTGGGCATCTGAATGTGCCTGTTGCGCAACGGCAGGGCTATACTGTAATGTCCATTCACAACGGTAGCTGACTGCCTTGCTATTTCCAGAAACCGCAAGTCTTCCCTGGACATTTCTTGTTTCTCATCTCTTTCGCACTCAGGAAAGTCACTTTTAAACTGCTGGCTCCAGAGCTCCTCCAGTGTGCTGACTGATATGCGATTGGCTGAGACTTGAATCAGCCCACTTGTTGCACTTGGAGAAGAATGTCCTTGGAGAGGTTCACTGACGGTCCAGCCAAGCCTAGTCTTCACAGCATACGGACCACCATTTTCGCTGGCAATAACCTGCCAAGGTTCAATAGCTTTAGGTGCGTTAGTCCCAATTAGAAGTCCAATGTGCGCATCAATCTTTGGGATAGACACTTGCTGAAGATAGGGCCATTTGTCCACGTAATCTTGTGAAGGAATGTTGTCGACAGAGGCCGGTATGTCACTGTGACTGTACATTTCTGGCAATTCAAGAAAGTCATTACTGTCTAAGCAGCTCACTTCTAAGCCAGACACCATGTGACTGCTGACAACCTTTTCTTCTCCCATAGTTTTCAGCAAAATGTTAGTCTTTCTGCCAGTGAGACTGAGCTCTTGCATCAACTCTTCAGTACAAAAGCAGGCAGTACTGCCAGGATCAAGAAAGGCATGAGTGTGTGTTACCTTTTGTCCTCTTTTGGATTTGACTTGGACTGGAACTATCGCCAAGATGTGCTCTGTTTTCTCGGCAGCATGAGCCGTTACATCTGTTCCTACAAATCCGTTTACAACCGACTCTGATGGTTGCTCTGTTCTTTCAGCTGTTCCCTCTTCGGGTTCTGCGTCTTTGTTTGCACCACTCGGCTTTACCCTCATGTGTAACACTGTGGGATGTGGCTGTGCACAGACTTCACAGCTCGCTTTCTCTTTGCATGAACTACTCATGTGTCCCTGTTTAAGGCAGCTGAAACACAGTCCTTTAGTTCGCATAAAGTCTATCTTTTCCTTATGAAGTGATTTTTTCATCTTCTTGCACTGTTCCATGGCATGTTCACCACCATGACAAAAGAGACAGGGTTTGGAAAATGCACACACCTGAATTCCACCGATTTTATTCTTCGCCTTAAAGGATGTGTCCTGGGGAGTGGTGATTGTTGCAGCTGTGGTGAATCCCTTTCTGTTGCCACTTTTCCTTTGCAACTTCTCGTCCACTTGCCCTTTAACTCGCTCTTTTAAGCTGATGTCCTTTATGTCACCAAACAGTGGGTGCAAAGCTTCCTTGGCCTGCTTATTGACAAAATCCACTAGATCTTCAAACTTTGCTCTGCGTTTGTCCTTGTCCAAGATGCCACAAGCATGCGTCCTCCATCTTTCTCTCAGTTTGTAGGGGAGCTTGGCAATGATAGCTCGCAAGTTGGCTGTGCTATCCAACTCCTCCATATACTCCACATCTGTCATTGCATTGCGACATCCAGTAAGATAAAGGCCGAAAGCATGAAGAGCTTCTCCGTCGTCAGACTTGATAGTAGGCCAATCAAGAGCCTTGGTTATGTATGCCACTGAAATCTTATAGGCATTTCCAAAGTGTTCTTCCAAAAGTCTCTTAGCTTCTTGATATCCACGAGTGGGCTCCATGTGTAAACAACTCCTTATCAATTCCCGTGGCTGTCCACTTGTGTACTGTTCCATGTAGTACAGTCTGTCCTTGTCGCTCTCTGTTTTATCCTCCACGCCATGTTCAAATGCCCGCATGAACAGCCGATATTCCATTGGGTCTCCTCTAAACACAGGAATGTTCTGAGGAGGCAGTGTTGCTAACTTCTGTTGTTTAGTTAGCACTTCGACAACGTCCTGCAGAGCACCTGGCGTCTGTGATGGCTGGGAGGCAGCAGTGCCTGTTTGCTGTACATTTTGTTGAGCGTTGTTGTTCTGCGCTGCTCTTTGCAATACGGGTACAGAACTTAACTGTTGCGGAGCTAAGAAATCTCCAACATTGCGTGATGCCACGTAGGAGTTCATTCCATCTCGGCTGGATGCACGACTAGGTGCCTTGGATGTACGACCTTCATACTCTGATAAGATCTTGATCTTTGCTTCATTAGCTGCTAGAGCGGTTTGTATTTCTAGCTCATCCCTTTCACTTTTGAGCTTAGCCTCCCTTTCCTCCAGCAATCGTTTCTGTTTCAAAGATGAGGCCTGAATCAACAATGTAGCTCGCTCCAACTCTGCCTTCATGCGGATGGACGATGCAGAAGATGAAGCACGGGAGCCATGTTCTGAATGTGCCTCACTGCGCTTTGAGGAAGATGCGTTAGATATGCTGTCTGATGCATGCACTTCATCACTGTATGTTTCAACCGTGGAAGTGCGCAAAGTTGTCTCATCAATCCACGCTGCAGCTGTATCAGCAAAAGTCTTAAAAGAATCAGCCTTAGGTTCAAACCAGCTTTCCTGATCTTTTTTCAGATCCTCTTCTGACGTCTGCTCAAGAAGCTCTTTAACATTTGTGTTCAAATCACAAAACTCTCCAAACAGCCTATTGAAATCTTCCATTAGCTGTTTTACTTCTGTTAGGCTGGAATCACTTTCATTTTCCATTAGCTGGCGCACGTGTTTCACTGCTCCTGTTAGCTTGGCTAGCTTAGCCCTGCGCAGGTTAATAGCACGTTGCAGCCTTTCCTCCATAGCTCTAGGTGTGACTTTCACTGCCCTGGAATCCACTACAGTGTCAGTATCATCATCTTCAACATCACTCATGATATCAATTTGCAGAGTAGCCACAGGAAAATGCTCCTTTGATCCACAAACTAGCAAGTATGTTGGCTAGTAGGCCGCTTAGCATCCAATTGACTTAGCACTTTTGCACGGTGAAACACTTCCACTTACTCACGTTTCTTGCCTCTGCAGCAACTTGCTTTTCTTTCTTTGTTGTTTGAAATACGTCCACAAACATCCATAAATCCACAGTGAGCCAGTTTCTTACAAAATGTGTCGGCGCGAGTCCACAGTTCCCTGATTACTCGTGTTTATGTTGAGGAAAAATCCACGGCCACTCCGACGTAAAAAGTTGAACAAAAATTTATTTCCAGAACTTGTTGAACTTTACAGGAGCATAGAATCCTTAAGTAACCTCTTATAAACTACGGTAAGAAACTGTTGGGCTCTTTTCCTAATGTTGCTGCTTCACGCGCCGGCTCTCCACTCCCTCTGATCCTGCTCTAGCGCAACGCGCAGCTCCGGGCTTAAAGCTCCAATGCGGACATTTTAAATAACAAATTAGCTTATAAAATATACCTATTCACAAATTTACCTACCAAAATAAACACAAATGCAATAGTACAATTTTACTCTATTTTTCCCGCAACAAATTAACCCATTAAATCCCTTGTAAAATAAAATAAATATTATTATTAAATACAAAATGCAGCATGTATTAATTACACTAAACTTGGCGCCCACACCCTGCGTGTCTGAAGTCTGGGGGATCAAAATGTCCGACGTTCTCTGACTTTTGATTATTTGATGCTTTTTCTCCTCTTTCAACACTTTTAACAGAACCTCCTCCCGCGCTTTGGACTCCTGTGCGACGCTTTCCAAGTGTCGCATTTGCTGGTCATGTAGGACTTTCCATTCACAAAAGCGTCTTTGATTCTCTAACTGGGCCTCAGACCACTGTTTCTCTCTGGCATGAAACGCCGACAGCCAGAGCCTGTCCCGCTCCCGTCGCCATTTTTCTCTCTGCAGGAGAATTTCTCTCTCGTCTCTCCACCGTCGTTCTCTGAAACGCAGCGCCTGTATCTCCTGAATCAGCCTCTCGCTTCCCCAAAAGGCGTCAGTGCTTTCTGTAGCGCTGTAAGACTTGTGGCTGTAGCTAATGTTGTCAGTGTTCGCTGGGCCAGAATATATTTGCTTAACCTTGACTTCTTCGAACCCCTGCGTGTTTGTCGTCTGCGGGATCACAATTTCAGAGTCAATTTCGATTATTAAATGCCTTTTCTCTTCATTCAACACTTTCAACAGTAGCTCCTCCCGCGCTTTGAACTCTTGGGCGCAGATTTCAAAGTCTTGAAGCTGTTTGCCATGTACGGTTTTCCAGTGAGACCAGCGTCTTTGATTCTCCAGCTGGGCCTCAGACCACTGTCTTTCTCTGGCATGAAAGGCGGACAGCCAGAGCCCGTCACTGTCCTGTCTCCATCTTTCTCTCTGAAGGAGAACGTCTCTCTCCTCTCTCCACTCTCTTTCCCTGGCTCGAAGCCCCTGCATCTCCTGGATCAGCCTGTGTTTCGCCGAAAAGGCTTCAGCACCTTCTGTAGCGTTGTAGGACATGTTTTGGGCGTTTTCCATTTCACTAATGTTCGAGATATACTGCACACAGCTGCACTGAACGACACGCGATGTGAACTGAACTTTTGGGACGGCGCATGTGACCAAGTAACTATAGCAACATACCAAACATTCCAGTATGGAATCGTGTCATGTGATTTTGGAAAAGCCATATATGGGCACAGTTTGGAATTATATGTCCACTGTACTGTTGCTAGGTTTCAAGGTAGATTCCACTTTCCCAGGTCAAAAACCAACAGGAAAATAGTTTGTGAACGGGTGTACCTTGTGCAGAATATCAATATTTATATTTATGTTGTAATGTGGTCCCGTCTCCTGGTCTTCGTCAGGACACGAGCTGCTGAATTTTGTAAAAGTTGTAGACCTGAGATCCTCTTTTTGGGAAGACCAGAAAGCAGGGCATTACAGTAGTCAATCAATCAATCAAACTTTATTTATAAAGCGCTTTTCATCACAAAGTGCTTTACAGATTACAACATTTAAAACAATGCGCCTGGGACAACCTCCGATATATATACATTTTATATATTAGGATTAAATAAATAGATTAGTCAGTTAAAAGCTAAGCTAAAAAGGTGGGTCTTGAGCTGCTCTTAAAAACATGAACGTTCTCTGCAGCCCTGAGCTCCTCCTCAGGTGGTTCCAGAGGCGAGGGCCGTGATATTGAGTCTTTTTGTTGACTTTAGGAATAACTAGGAGACCCCTGAGGAGGAGCGAAGGGGCCGTGAAGGTTCGTAAGGTAAAAGCAGTTCTGAAAGATAAGAAGGACCAAGACCATTAAAACATTTAAAAAACATTAAAATAACTTTAAAATCGATCCTGAAACACACGGGAGCCAATGCAGCGATTCTAAAGCCGGTGTAATGTGGTCCCGCCTCCTGGTCTTCGTCAGGACACGAGCTGCTGAGTTTTGTAAAAGTTGTAAACCTGAGATCCTCTTTTTGGGAAGACCAGAAAGCAGGGCATTACAGTAGTGGATACGACTGGTGATAAAAGCATGCATTAGCGTCTCCGTGTTGGCCCGAGAGAGAATGGGGCAGACTCTGACTATGTTCTTTAGATGGTAAAAACCTATCTTTGTGATATTCTTAATGTGTGGAATAAAAGTCAGCTCAGAGTCAAAGATCACGCCCAGGTTCTTCACCTGTGAGGAAGGATTAATAGACAGTGACTGTAGTTTGGGTAAAAGTCTCTCTCTCAGGGCCTCAGGACCGATGATTAACATTTCAGTTTTGTCCTGGTTAAAGGTATAGCGGAGGATGTTCTATTTCCGGGTGGATCATCAAGACGATTGGTCCGTCGTGCGCGCTCGTCCCTTGTTAATTTCTGCGCATGCGCACTTTCAAGCCTATGTGAGTTACGCTGTTCGCCATTCATTGCTGCTCGCAGAATGCACCGAGTCGTTTGAAAATGGCAGAGGGTCGCAAGAGAAAAAGTGTATGAGAAGAAGAGAAAGGCTTCAGAAGAGAGAAACAAGACCAGAGTGTTTTTGGGAGATTCTTCCTCCTCGGAGGCAGGTAGAGCGTTGCGCATGGGCTTTTTTTTTTTAAAGTGGAGAGGGCGATTCTTTCCTAAAATTCGGGAAAATCCTCCTGTATACCTTTAAGCTGGAGAAAGTTTTCTGCCATCCAGAATTTGATTCTAAAATGCAGTTAAAAAGTGCATCTATTGGCCTGGTGTCATCTGGAGACACAGAGATGTATAACTGTGTATCATCAGCATAACTGTGAAAGTTGACCCCGTGTCTCCTGATGACATCACCAAGAGGGAGCATATACAGATTAAAAAGCACTGGGCCTAAACTCGAACCCTGGGGCACACCACATGTAATTCCATGCACCTTAGAGGAGCAGGTATCCACACTCACCTTTTTCTCAGCATTTAAAGGGAAAAACACTCCATGCTCCACTCCTTTCTATGGCAGGAGATCCGTAGAGTGTCTGGTATCAGCTGTGATCGGACAATGACCGCTTTGGGGGTTTGCCACATGTCAATTTCAGCCAAAACTGAAGTAGATTGTGTTAGGACATTTTTCTATTTTAACAATTTCGTGCAGTTATAATAGTTGAGCATTATTTTCCAGCCAACTTGGATTCGATGCCAGTTACAATCCAAATGAATGCTTTTTAATAACATGTACGGCCTCACTTTTGGCACATTTAGTTCTGTGAAGTGCAGGATTCTAACTATTGATACTCAGAAACTTCAGTAATTGTAACTTGAGTATCATCCGCCTATACTCATGACAGTGTTTTCATTCACCTGCCGTATCTCTCTTTATATCAACACAACACCGCGTCCTATGTGTACAAAACTGAAGCGTTAAAACAAGTCGTCTTCATTACATGATGTTCTCTTTCTTTCGAGTACACAACGCTGTATTTATAGCTTGGATCCCGGCGAATCCCTCGAGTGCAGATCCAATAACAGCGGCGCACGCAGAGAAAACACTCGCAGACAAACAGACTCAGACATAAGCAGATGTTATGACTTCTTATCCGGGCGAATGCCGCAAAAAAAATATCTCCGATCGCTCCATCTCTGCAGTCATTTCCTCAGCCAGGCGGCGTCGGGATCAGTGTTTGTGAACGAGCCGGGTTGAACTGAGGTGAGTGATGCAAAGGTCCCCAAACATGTTCAGTGTTTGGGGACCTTTGAATAATAAATGACATGTTCAATAAGCTTCTGCAGTGTCAAAAGTCACCAAGATCTTGTACCGATGATGGGAGAGTGAGACCACAGCGCAAAGCCTTCTCCAGCACATCACAAAGACTCTCCATGGGGTCAAGATCTGGTCTCTGTGGCGGTCGATCCATCTCATCATCTTGGAATAAGCCCGTGCATCAGGGAAGAAGATCATCGTAATAGAGCTCCACAGTCCCGCCTCCTCTCCGGTCCGGAAATAAAATT
The DNA here is from genome assembly GCF_951799975.1 of Gobius niger. Classification (NCBI taxonomy): domain Eukaryota; kingdom Metazoa; phylum Chordata; class Actinopteri; order Gobiiformes; family Gobiidae; genus Gobius; species Gobius niger. The sequence continues at coordinate 12,233,723 of NC_136875.1, forward strand.
CCCCATCCTTTGAGACCGTATTGATTTGGAATAAAGTCTAACTCTGTAACTCCGTCAGCTTGGGCTGGATCCAGCTCTGTGGTTCTAAAGCGACCGCAAAGTCAGATGCAGGTGAAAAAAGCACGTCTGAAATCCATCTAGTTTACGAAAAAATACAGTTTAACTGCGAGCCTTCGTCCTAGAACTACATTACCCAGGATGCTCGGGAGTCCCATGATCTACTACGAGGCTTTTGATTGGTGGAGCTTTACGTTCTCCCACGTATTTATTTATTGTAATGTAGAAAACATATTATATACAATTTATTAAAACATAATGCAGGCAGAGAGTTGACGTTTTATCCATGTCTAACACTGATAGTAAGAAAAACGTCAGATGGATAAAAAAAAAACGATCCAATTAAACGAACCACCAATCATTTTTATTCCAATTAGCAGGATTCAGATTGTTTAATAGTGAAATAATAAAGAACTTTTGTCTGCAGAGTAAAGGAAACTGGCCGTGTTTGCTGAAAACCTGGTTGCCTTGACCAGCGGGCGCGATGTCGCAATGGTTCTTGGGATGCAGAGTTTCATGATGTCACAGCCTTGTACCTTTGCCTTTTCTCCAACATGTCGTCTTCTTTTTGGATTGAAATGAAGCATTTTATGGTCACAAATTGCTACATAGCTGATTAGCTTTTGCGGTGACATCAAACTCGTAATATTTGAATTTTTGGAAAATCGACGGTCGTGTAGACAGGCTTCCAGACCGGAGCAACAAGACTGCAAGGGGCGGGACTGTGGAGCTCTATAGGCTCAATGCACATGAGTGACACGTGACTCTGGAGGTCCCGGTCCTTCCTCTTTTGCTATTTTCCCAATCAGGATCAGCGACGTCTTGCACAAATAAACAAATAGTTCAAGAAAATATCATGGACAAGAGACACTGATGGGAAGTCACAGCCTACGTGTTAGAAATATTATGTTGGATGTAATACTTGAAGCAGGAAATGTCTGTGTTTATTGAGATAGTAGTATCAAAGAGTTTTCGTGTATTTAAAGGGACTAGATGCAAGTTGGCCATTTCATACTCACTACTGCCACCTCAGGTCTTCCACGTAATTGCAAGTTCTATATTAAGCTTAAGGCACTTCAGACCCAAGTGACAGTGCAGGATTTTAGAGGGAGTTAGGGTGAACAGGTCTGGGCTCACTAGGATGGATGGATGGATGGATAGATAGACATTGCACTATTCATTCACTCCATACTTGGTGGTGGTAAGCTACTATTGTAGCCACAGCTGCCCTGGGGTAGACTGACAGAAGCGAGACAACCAGTCTGCGCCATCGGCCCCTCCGACCACCACCAACCACTCACTCACTACATTCGCTAGGCTTCCTGGTGTTACCAAACGGTCTCCCATCCAAGTACCGACCAGGCCCTTCCCTGCTTAGCTTCCAAGGTCTGACGGGATTGGGCAGAGCCAATGCCGATAGATAGATAGATAGATAGATAGATAGATAGATAGATAGATAGATAGATAGATAGATAGATAGATAGATAGATAGATAGATAGATAGATAGATAGATAGATAGATAGATAGATAGATAGATAGTGTTTAGCATACATAATTTTTTACACTTTTAAACTCCGTATAGTCCCTTAAGTGGCTCATTTATATTTCACAAGACGCAAGAAGTTCTTGTTCTTGCACCCTGGGCTGCAGAACAAAGTGAAGTCACTTTTGCCTCGTGGCCATGGAAACGTTTTGTAACTGACGACAGTTCCAGGGCGACAAGGCAAAAGTGACTTCATTTTGTTCTGCAGCTCAGGGTGCAAGAACAAGACGTTCTTGCGTCTTGTGAAGCCTGTGTAAAACGTAAGCTTCAAGACAAGAACACTGTGATGAGCAGGACGTTTCCTCCAGTGAAGTCTTTGCTCCTGACGTGATGTTTTTTAACATGATTCTGCAACTGTCCACCACTAACTTACTGCCTGCCATGCAATCTTGAGCTATTTATTCATATGGACGAGACACTGTTATTAACTCATAGGGAAATAGCCTAACGGGACAGGAAGAGCAAAAATATCTGGGGACATACGGAAATGTTAGTGTTTAATACTAGTTTACAGAGTCATGTGCTCCTGAGCTGGTGAGAAACAGGCACTTTTTCTCTCTCTTTAACAAAGCTGCCCTTAAAGCCTTGAGTTTGAGGTTTGGTCATGAGCAATAGTGATTTTTTTTATAAAGAAATAAGCTAAAAATTAAATAGCCCATTTTACATTGATAACAGCACACCAAAAAAAAACGTTTCTTTTTTTTTTTTACCCACGGTTTAACCAAGAACCTGGCACCCCTGGTCATGTGACGCGGCAAACCATGCATAAATAAATCCAAAGGCACAAACAAAAGCAGTAAAGAACATGATGTTGACATTTTAAAAGTAGTCGGAGCACTATATAAAATCACTCCCGTATGGCTGCGGCGTTCGCTTGGCCATTTTTCCGTTATTGTTTTGTGGTCAGTGTTTGCGTCCAAATCCACACGGCTGTTCCCGGTTTGTCTAATTTAAGCGCTGGCAGAGAGCGCCCCAATGAGAGATTTAAATCCCGAATATTTCGCAGTGGCAGACGGGTGCATGGTTTGGGGCCATTAGCCTTCTCCTGGACACCTGCGGGCGCTCGCGATGTACGGACATATGGATTTCGCGACTGTGCAAGAGTTTGCCAGAATGTGGAGGGTTTAAAAAAAAAAAAAAAGAAGACTCAGTTTTGGGGGTTAGAGCACATGAGAACTGGATCTATGGCTGCAAATAAAAATATCTCCACATGATTTAGCCTAAAAGATGAAGGAACAGGAGGAAGGAGGCCATTAGGAGCCTTTGGCAGTCAGGAACAGGAGGTTCAGCTGCTCCTTCTGCATCAGGACATTCTGAACCTTCTTAAACCTGCAGAATGGACTACAATGAACTGCAACAACTGTAATGATATTTGTTACTGCCATGTCCTATTTTTCTTTAACTATAGCTATACCCAAGGTCTACGCCAGGATCTCCCCAGTATTTCATTATTATACCAGCAACTTACTACAACCTTCATTGTCCAGGTCTGAGCCTTTATTTTGAAATCCGGACATAAAATACAACAATGTATGGATATTACTCTTCAATAGCTTCTACAGTTTTCAATGTAGTGACACCAAATTTACACCAGTTACCAATTATCATACTAGCAACTTACTACAACCTTTATATTTTAGATCTGGACATGTATTTTGAAATGTATGTCAATAAATGAAAAAACGACATTTACACCAGTTACCGTCAGTTATTACTGCGCTGGCACAAAAGTGGTACCAGTTATTCATTGTTAAACCCTCAACTTACTGCAACCTTCATTTTTCAGGTCTGCGCCATTATTTTGAAATCCGTAGAAAAAATATAACAATTAATGGATATTACTCTTCAATACCTTCAACGTTTTTTACTGTAGTGACACTACATTTACACCAGTTACCAATCATTATACTGTAATGTGTAATGTAGACCCTTTACTTTTAAGGTCAGAACCTTTATTTTGAAATTTATATCAACAAATATGTCGATATAAATTTCAAATATGATGATGATGATGATGATGATGATGATGATGATGATGATGAAATATGATGTATGGATAATCTTCAATACCTTCTACATTTTTCACTGTAGTGGCACCACATTTACAATAGTTACCAATTCTAGCAACCTTTATTTTTTGGATCTGGACATTTATTTTGAAATGTATGTCAATATATGAACATTTTTGGATACTACTCTTTATTAGCTTCTACAGTTATGACTGTATTTGCACTAAATTGGCACCAGTATCTAAGCTCATATCCAGCCCATACGTCCAAATAAAGCACTATTATTTGTGCCAGTGGACAATGGTTATTCCAGGTTAGCCCCGTTAGCTTGTTACAATCACCTACAGCTCATTGTTGATGAAAAGTCTGGAATAAACCACAAATGCATTAAGCCCGGCTCAGTGTGTGATCATCTCAAAGGCTGCTTTATATAGTTACCGGATTTATGGACGTTATTAGTGCAAAATACTTGTTATATATTCGATGCGTGCTAAGCTAGCTCCGGGCGAGCGGTTAGCAGCTCGGCTATAGACTTATTTATTGACATGGCTGATGTTCTCACGTTGAAAACACAGACATGATAAAGTTGTCTTGGGCAGAGAGATAATCAGAGGCTGTCAGTGCTCTTTACTATAGCAGGGGTGGGCAGGTTTGTGTCACGGAGGCCGATTTTCATCATAGCCAAAACACCAAGGCCCGAACCTCACTATTGTAGCCTAAAGTTAAGAACCATTTTCTGCAAATGTCAATGTTTTACATCAGTGGTTCTAAAGTGGTCCGGCTCCGAGACCCGCCATTACCTTATTGACAAAGTGCGACCCAAATAAAACTGTAATTTGTCATATATCGTATAAAACATTGTATTTACCTCACGTTTTCATTGAACAAGCCGTCGATTTGCTTTGAAGACTGAAATTATGATCAAAACAACCCAATAATACAAATTTTAACAGACTCCAGTGTGTTTCCGTGTAGTTTTAGATGGAATATATTTTTTTAAAAGGTTCTCTGTAGGCTCGCGACCCACTTTTGAGTCCCGACCCACCAGTTGAGAATCACTGTTTTACATTATATATGACCAAGTGGGATGTTCTCCAAAGACATTTTTAAAAATGCACCATAAAAAGACACTATTTCTCGCATTTTTAGTGTACTTTAACAGGTATTTGATCCCTTATTTTTCTCAAAATCATATTGGGGGCCAGAGGCTCTGTGCTGGAGGGCCGGACGTTGCCTACCCCTGTACTATAGTCTCCCTGGGACAGCTCACAGACACCGGGGGCAAAAGCTAGCTCTCCCGCCCGGCCTTCGAGGCTCTGAGCCAGGTAGGAGACCGTACAGCAGGGCAGTGTGAAGGCAGGAGGGGGGGCGGGGAGGTACGAACCCCAAATGTAGAGAGTCGGGACAGTTGAAGTCTGCATCAGAAAATATCAGCATTCCTTTTTTAGAAGATGAAGCAAGAAGAACGAACGAAAACGCTGAAAGTAACATGATCCACTGTGATATGAAGCTACACAGAATAATGATGAATTAATGTTCTCCATACTCAGCCCTCTGTCACAGAAACGACCTGCTCTGGCCAAATATTCCACCAAACCCGGTCCTTCAGCTCGGCACAGACAGATGCATTAGCGGCACAGCGAGGTCTGTCCTTTCACAGCGGAGGTTATGCTAATGATCCACGCGGATTAAGTTCTGTTCTTATAAAATGGAATCAAAAGTGCGTAATGTCGCCATTCATAGATTTCCAATATAAAACCTTCGGCTGTGGCTCTAGCGCGAGCGAGCATGCTTTAAATGTTAATATATTTAAGACATAGCTCGTGTTTTTATTGGATGGAAATGTCACGCCGTAGAACTCAATCATTTCGTACTCGTGCAGAGGGTTTGTTTTTTTAACCTTTGTTTAACCAGGAAAGTCCCGTTGAGATTAAAAAGGTATTTTTCAAGGGAGTCCTGGCCAAGAGGCAGCGACAGATACAGATACAGACACAATTTCAATGAAAATACTCAAAATAAAATGTCAAATTATGAAAAACAATTTAAAGAGGTCATTTCAAGTGTCTCAATCTGGACTTAAAAGCTCTCAATGGAATAAGCTCTTTTTCAGTTTTTATTTTATTTTATCATTTTTATTTATTTATTTATTTCAGTCATGTTAGTTACATGTTTTCACATTTCAACAACTATACATGATTTTTAATTTTTTTTTATACATGATTGAAAAGAAGCACGATGAAGACAACGCTTATGCTAAGTGCCCCTTTCTTCAAACACAAAAAGTAGACCAAAAAAAACCATAAATGGTCTGATTCGCAGGTATTATACTTTAAGCCATGAGCTAGAATAAATAAACACAGGTACTACTGTTTTTAAAGTTAAAATCTAATATTTACAGTAGTGTGTAAGAGTTGATATTTGTTGAACAGTTTTTTTTAAATTGGTGCACTGTGGAGGAGTTCTTTAAATTCAAGGGCATGGTGTTCCCATCCGAGTAAAGTTAAGTTTTCTACAACTTTTACATGTACCTTTGTTGACGTGAACAACCATTGCAATAAAAGGTGGAAAACTGGGTGTTGATGCACCAAGTGTTTCCTTAGCTTTATGAAAGGAGTGAAACAGCGCCCCCAATTTGACGCTGGTGGCCAAACTGTGTATTGCATCAATATTTACCATTGAGAATGAATGGGAGAGAGTTGGTATTAACCATACGCAACACAAAAGTTGGTCACTCTCTGGTGGGCCAATGGAAATGTTCCGGTGGGCCAAATGTGTCCCGCGGGCCCCACTTTGGCCACCCCTGCTCTATTGTCACATTTTTTGTCACTTTTTTGCTGCTCTTTTGTTGTGTTTTCAACATCTTTTTGTCATGTTTTTTTAAATTTACATTTTCATCCTTGTTTCCAGAAGCTTTCGGATTCTGGTAAAGCCCAAAGTGGAGGAAATGTGCTCGGTTCAGGTAGAGGTTAAGAGGTTAAAGCATCACATGTCCTTTCCTCACTCGTATATTCACTCTGTATAGAAGTCACTCCCCAGCTCGTCTTTAAGCTCTGGTCGTTTAAAATGGCGGCGACTTTTGGGAGGAAATCCCTTGAAATGCTCGTCATGTAAAAAGAAAAGAATACAAGTCATTTCTCGCACAAACTACTACATGCCACGAAGAAAGTTTAATTCTAATTTGTTTCTGTTCTCTGTCTGCTTCTCACACCGCATTAATTCAGCCTCTGTCTTCACGCTGGAATTAGTATAAACTCATTAAAAGCCCAAAAGTTGTCTCGCCTCTCCTAATAGTGCCCTCTTATTTCCATTGTGCCTCTGAGCCACACGTCACGCTAATTAAAAGCGCTGTCAGAGGGAAAAAAGAAGCTCCTCTCAGCTTAAAGTGCGATGTTTTACAATGGAGAAGTCGCTGGGTGCTCATTATACAAGACTCGGACACCCAGTAAAAACATGGACATTTCCATCCGTACCTTTGGTGTGGATTTAGGACGGTTTTTCAGATATTTTGGGGGGGTTTGGCTGCCGAGATCTGGCAACCCTGCAATGTGCATGAAGCCCATGGAGAGATTATTATTGATACCAAATGTGTGCACTCTTTTCTGTGGCTGTCTAGGAATTATACACAGTGTTCCCTTGTTTATCCCTGGGTTACGTTCTAAAAATAACCCGCAATAAACTAAATCCACAAAGTAGTCAGCTTTGTATTGTATATGTTTTAAAGCTATAAAACCCCTCACTACACACTGCATACACACTCCCTTATACCTGGTGTCACTGTACCATTATATTTGTCTAGTAAGATTTTTAGATTCACATTACAGACCTGGGGAAACATGGTGAGCTGCTCTCGTCTTGTGCGATTGTTCAAACTGAGAGACAATCGTAGCTATGACCTACGTTTTATTGTAGCAGTTTTAGCTTCAGAAGGCGAGTCTTTAGCTGAGGCGAGTGCCGCATGCAAGCGGTGTTTATTTCCGCAGAAAAGTGCAGAGAAAGTAAATGCGCGTTGTAGCGAAGGATCACTGTACACAAAAACAGAAAAACAAAAGGCGGAAGTGAATCAGCTCTGATCAGGTACAAGACTTTTGCTAAGTTATTTGTGAAGTAAGAAAGCTATGATTATAGCTTGTGTTTGATTCTCACCTGGACGGGGCCTTTCTGTGTGGAGTTTGCATGTTCTCCCCGTGTCTGCGTAGGTTTCCTCTGGGTACTCCGGTTTCCCCTACCACGAAAAACATGTACAATAGGTCAGGATGAATGAGAGTGTGTTTGAGAGTGCACATGGGGGACGACGGATGGAAATTGGCCCAAAGCTACAATCCGGTGTGGCTTGTTTACATGCATGAGACCCATGTATGTTCATTAACATGTGTCTCGACCAAATAAATAAATAAATTATAAGTCCTGACATCGTTGTTTTGGTGTCAAATCTGACCCTCCTTCATAAAACCTCTGGAAACCAAGTTGATGAGAAATGTCGTCACACAAATCAGAGATCAAATACTTTATAACGTTCTAAAACAGGGTGGAAATACTCGTGATTAATTTAAAATTGACTGTTACAACACCTCATGTGGTCATTAGGGATATTTTACATGTTTTTAGTTGTGGGGAAACCAGAGTACCCGGAGGAAACCTACGCAGACACAGGGAGAACATACAAACTCCACACAGAAAGCTGAATCTGAGGTGCTTCCTCTCATCTGCTAATTTTCTGGTGGTCTTCACTAGTCTGCATGGCAAAAGAAGGGTCTCTCCTAAAGCTGAGAGCTCACACAGACATCCACACAGAAAGGCCCCGTCCAGGTGGGAATCAAACCTGTGACCTTCTTACTGTGAAGCATGGGTGCCAACCTCAGCGCTTCTGTGCCGCCCTTTGATGAAGGAGAACCGTCCATCCTCCAGGCAAACCCGTTTACCCCTGGACCACATCATGTGTGGTCTGGGGCGACAGTGGCACAGATGGTAGAGCGGTAAGAGCTGCATAATGTTGTTGTGTCCTTGGGCAAGACACTTCACCCTCCTCGCCTCCAGTGTCTGCGTACACTGGTGTGTGAATGAGAGAGTGCATGGGTGAGTGGATCCTTGATGTAAAGTGCTTTGAGTGCCTAAAGCAGGTAGAAAGGCGCTGTCAGTGTCTCATGCCTTGTCCACACGTAGCAGGTATTTATAAAACCAGCCTCCGTCTAGAAAAAACCTTTCACACAGCCTCGTTTAAAAAAACACCATCCACACCTAACCGCATATGCATTGGCAAGTACATTCACTGTTGTTGAGATCTCTCCACACGTTCCTGCACTTTCTGTTTTTGGCAGCTGTAAGTGCACCATTATAGCTTTACATGCCTGTCTAACAATAGCCTGGCATCCAGACTGACGCCTCTGTATACCTGTATATCAGTCTGGGCAGGACGCCATCGTTTGCCGAGCGCTAGCACACGAAAGAGAAACAAACTTGTGTCAGGATGTAATAAATGCTCCTGTTAAATAAACAGCTCATCAGGAGGAATCAGTGACTTATCGGAACAGCTTTTTGTGACACTGGACGTTGGTATTTCTAAAATCCTGGCTCTGGCTCAGGGGAATTCATACCTTCTCTCTCCACATTCACACATTGAGTGCCAAAAACGGAAAAAACTTGTTTTTGCGGCTTGTTTTTATTATGAAACTAGTCACTCTAATACACCTTATGTGTGGTTTTAGTAGCGTGAAATAAATGACGATCTATAACTTGTGAAAGCTTAAGTTTAAGTGTAATGGTTTTGTAAAGCCCAATATCACAACAGTAGTTTCCTCACAGGGCTACACTGAACATTAAGGCAATAAAACAGAGCAATACATATGACAATTTAAAGTTCAGGTGAATGAAGTATCCAGGCAAACATAATGTCCAATAAGGTCGGCAGCAGGTGTCCCCCGTCCTTAGACTCTCCAGCACGGCGAGGAAAAACTCAAAAACCCGGCAGGAGAAAAGAGAAACCATGGGGAGAACCACAGAAGGAGAGATCCACTCCCATGGACGGACAGGCTATAGACCCAGGGCTGAAGGATCCCTCAGCAGACGGGCCGAGATCACAGACCGTTCAGTCCTCAGACTCAGTCACGATCTGGACATTTCATATATTATTGCGTTTCTTTTCTTTTTTTTAGTCCGAGGGGGCGTGGTGTTGGTCTGAGGGGGCGTGGTGTTGGTCCGAGGGGGCTTGGTGTTGGTCCGAGGGGGCTTGGTGTTGGTCTGAGGGGGCGTGGTGTTGGTCTGAGGGGGCGTGGTGTTGGTCTGAGGGGGCGTGGTGTTGGTCCGAGGGGGAGTGGTGTTGGTCTGAGGGGGCGTGGTGTTAGTCTGAGGGGGCGTGGTGTTAGTCTGAGGGGGCGTGGTGTTAGTCTGAGGGGGCGTGGTGTTAGTCTGAGGGGGCGTGGTGTTAGCCTGAGGGGGCGTGGTGTTAGTCTGAGGGGGCGTGGTGTTAGCCTGAGGGGGCGTGGTGTTAGTCTGAGGGGGCGTGGTGTTAGCCTGAGGGGGCGTGGTGTTAGTCTGAGGGGGCGTGGTGTTAGTCTGAGGGGCGTGGTGTTAGCCTAAGGGGGCATGGTGTTAGTCTGAGGGTGCGTGGTGTTAGTCTGAGGTGACGTGGTGTTAGTCTGAGGGGGCGTGGTGTTTGTCTGAAGGGGCGTGGTGTTAGTCTGAGGGGGCGTGGTGTTAGTCTGAGGGGGCGTGGTGTTTGTCTGAGGGGGCGTGGTGTTAGTCTGAAGGGGCGTGGTGTTAGCCTGAGGGGGTGTGGTGTTGGTCCGAGGGGGCGTGGTGTTAGTCTGAGGGGCGTGGTGTTAGTCTGAGGGGGCGTGATGTTGGCCTGAGGGGGCGTGGTGTTAGCCTGAGGGGGCGTGGTGTTAGTCTGAGGGGGCGTGGTGTTAGTCCGAGGGGGCGTGGTGTTAGTCTGAGGGGGCGTGGTGTTAGTCCGAGGGGGCGTGGTGTTAGTCTGAGGGGGCGTGGTGTTAGTCTGAGGGGGCGTGGTGTTAGTCTGAGGGGATGTGGTGTTGGCCTGAGGGGGTGTGGTGTTGGTCCGAGGGGGCGTGGTGTTAGTCCGAGGGGGCGTGGTGTTAGTCTGAGGGGGCGTGGTGTTAGTCTGAGGGGATGTGGTGTTAGCCTGAGGGGGTGTGGTGTTGGTCCGAGGGGGCGTGGTGTTAGTCCGAGGGGGCGTGGTGTTAGTCTGAGGGGGCGTGGTGTTAGTCTGAGGGGATGTGGTGTTGGCCTGAGGGGGCGTGGTGTTAGCCTGAGGGGGCGTGGTGTTAGCCTGAGGGGGTGTGGTGTTGGTCCGAGGGGGCGTGGTGTTGGTCCGAGGGGGCGTGGTGTTGGCCTGAGGGGGCGTGGTGTTAGTCTGAGGGGGCGTGGTGTTAGTCTGAGGGGGTGTGGTGTTAGCCTAAGGGGGCGTGGTGTTAGTCTGAGGGGGCGTGTTGTTAGTCTGAGGGGGCGTGGTGTTAGTCTGAGGGGGCGTGGTGTTAGTCTGAGGGGTGTGGTGTTAGTCTGAGGGGGCGTGGTGTTGGTCTGAGGGGGCGTGGTGTTGGTCTGAGGGGGCGTGGTGTTAGTCTGAGGGGGCGTGGTGTTAGTCTGAGGGGGCGTGGTGTTGGTCTGAGGGGGCGTGGTGTTAGCCTGAGAGGGCGTGGTGTTGGTCTGAGGGGGCGTGGTGTTGGTCTGAGGGGGCGTGGTGTTGGTCTGAGGGGGTGTGGTGTTAGCCTGAGGGGGCGTGGTGTTAGTCTGAGGGGGCGTGTTGTTAGTCTGAGGGGGCGTGGTGTTGGTCTGAGGGGGCGTGGTGTTAGCCTGAGAGGGCGTGGTGTTGGTCTGAGGGGGCGTGGTGTTGGTCTGAGGGGGCGTGGTGTTAGTCTGAGGGGGTGTGGTGTTAGCCTGAGGGGGCGTGGTGTTAGTCTGAGGGGGCGTGTTGTTAGTCTGAGGGGGCGTGGTGTTAGTCTGAGGGGGCGTGGTGTTAGTCTGAGGGGTGTGGTGTTAGTCTGAGGGGGCGTGGTGTTGGTCTGAGGGGGCGTGGTGTTGGTCTGAGGGGGCGTGGTGTTAGTCTGAGGGGGCGTGGTGTTAGTCTGAGGGGGCGTGGTGTTGGTCTGAGGGGGCGTGGTGTTAGCCTGAGAGGGCGTGGTGTTGGTCTGAGGGGGCGTGGTGTTAGTCTGAGGGGGCGTGGTGTTAGTCTGAGGGGGCGTGGTGTTAGTCTGAGGGGGCGTGGTGTTAGTCTGAGGGGTGTGGTGTTAGTCTGAGGGGGCGTGGTGTTAGTCTGAGGGGGCGTGGTGTTAGTCTGAGGGGTGTGGTGTTGGCCTGAGGGGGCGTGGTGTTGGTCTGAGGGGGCGTGGTGTTAGTCTGAGGGGGCGTGGTGTTAGTCTGAGGGGGCGTGGTGTTAGTCTGAGGGGGCGTGGTGTTAGTCTAAGGGGCGTGGTGTTAGTCTGAGGGGGCGTGGTGTTAGTCTGAGGGGGCGTGGTGTTAGTCTAAGGGGCGTGGTGTTAGTCTGAGGGGGCGTGGTGTTAGTCCGAGGGGGCGTGGTGTTAGTCTAAGGGGCGTGGTGTTAGTCTGAGGGGGCGTGGTGTTAGTCTGAGGGTGTGGTGTTAGTCTGAGGGGGCGTGGTGTTAGTCTGAGGGGGCGTGGTGTTAGTCTGAGGGGGCGTGGTGTTAGTCTGAGGGGGCGTGGTGTTAGTCTGAGGGTGTGGTGTTAGTCTGAGGGGGCGTGGTGTTGGTCTGAGGGGGCGTGGTGTTAGTCTGAGGGGGCGTGGTGTTGGTCTGAGGGGGCGTGGTGTTAGCCTGAGAGGGCGTGGTGTTGGTCTGAGGGGGCGTGGTGTTAGTCTGAGGGGGCGTGGTGTTAGTCTGAGGGGGCGTGGTGTTAGCCTGAGGGGCGTGGTGTTAGTCTGAGGGGGCGTGGTGTTAGTCTGAGGGGGCGTGGTGTTAGTCTGAGGGGGCGTGGTGTTAGTCTGAGGGGGCGGAGAGGAGTTAATCAGAAAGGAGAGAGTTTCATAAAACCCCCATTATCTCTGTTTCTAGAAAAAAAATCAGTGATTTTGATCAAAACTAGCCTCTATTTAGCTTTGATTTCTCAAGAACCGAGACACGTAGAATTAAACTGTTTTCACCTACAGAAAGCTTAGAGTCTCCCCTTTCAAACGAGCCACATCATGTGTCCACAGCTATAACATAGAATACGCTGTGGTGCTACAAATATCATGAAAAATGCTCTCGGATTGTTGACTCTCTACAGCTAAATCCCCAAAACAGCGCGGCCTCAATGTGTTAAAATAGCTCAGTAGTTCGTTCACCTGTTGAAACGTCAGTGCCGACATATATATTGAACGTTTTCTTACCGGGCAAGTCGCCATGTTGGACTGTTTCCCCGAGAGAGCAAAGTCTACATGTCTTTGTAAAATGTTAGAAACGCGGGTTTTCTGGCTGGCCACCAAACCTCGTCCAGCGTTTTAATTGCAGGTTTTGAATTACTGCCAGTCTCATTCATTTTGTTCCGGATCACATTGTCCCCCCGGTTCCCCTTCGGTCGGCTCCGTTACGATTCCCGGTTTAGTCCAAATTGCTCCTAGCTTATGCACAAGTTCGTCTCTTGTTTTAGCTCTAGTTCAGTCTCGGTCGAGTCCAGAAAAGACGACGCTTTGCCGGTTTATGAATAATTCATGCGTACGACCGCTCTGGCAGAGTCAAAACTGGGTAATCCTCGCACCCGGCTCCGGCAGCAGCAGCAGCAGCAGCAGCAGCAGCCGGGCCACATGCACCGGCTCACTAATAATTCATTTGTCTCCACTCGGGGTCGGAGGTGATGACTTCCCACGGTGCACCTCTGCTCCTCTCTCTCCGTCCTCCCTCGCTCTTTCTTCTGCCCCCTCTTTTCCCCGTCCTCTTTCTTCATCTCCTCTTTCTTTTTGCTCTCCCTCGCTCGCTCTGCTGTTGGTCTATAATTACGATAATGCATCCACCTGCTTCCACTGCCTGGCTCCGGGCTCCCGACGCCATGTTGGATTTTAATGGGGTCTTTGTCATGCAGGCCGCGAGCTCCCTCGTGCAGAATGATGAGTCGTGATGAGGAACATTTACTCCGGTGGTTTCGGCAATAAACTCCACGTATGTGTAAATTCAACGCCGATCACCCGATGATGGAAAAGTAAAAAGTACATTTGGGAAGGATTCGTGAAATTGGGAAATATTATATGAGCTAATTTCACTCTAAGATTCAGACGCCACAGATTTAACTCACAATTTTTATTTTTGTATTAACCCCTTAACTCCCACCTGAACCGAGCACATTTTCTCCAGTTTGGCTTTACCCCAGTCCAAAAGCTTCAGGAAAAAAGGTGTGACAATAGCGACAAAAATGTGACGAAAACAATGATGAAAATGTCACAAAAATGTGACGAAAAAATGACAAAAATGTGACAAAAAAATGACCAAAATGTAACAACAAAATGTGACAAAAAATGACAAAAATGTGACCAAAAAATGACCAAAATTGACAAAAATGTGATAAAAAAATTGATAAGAAAATTACAAAAAATTGAGGAAAAAATGACAAAAATATGACGAAAATGTGACAAAATGTGACAAAAAAATGACGAAAAAATGACAAAAATGTGACAAAAAATTACAAAAAGTTGACAGGAAAATACAAAAAATTGAGGAAAAATGACAAAATGTGATAAAAAAAAATTGACAAGAAAATTACAAAAAAATGACGAAAAAATGACAAAATGTGACCAAAAAATGACAAAAATGTGACAAAATGTGACAAAAAAATTGACAAAAATGTGCCAAAAAAACGAGCAAAAAAATGACAAAAATGTGATAAAAAATTGATAAGAAAATGACAAAAAATTGAGGAAAAAATGACAAAAATATGACGAAAATGTGACAAAAAAATGACAAAAAAATGACAAAAAAATGACATAATGTGACAAAAAAATGACGAAAAAATGACAAAAATGTAACAAAAAAATGACAAAAAGTTGACAGGAAAATACAAAAAATGGAGGAAAAAATGACAAAAATGTGACAAAATGTGATTAAAAAAAATGACAAAAATGTGACAAAATGTGACAAAAAAATGACAAAAATGTGACAAAAATTGACAAAAAATGGACCAAAAAAAAAGACTAAAAAAAGGACTAAAAAGTTACAAAAATGAGTTGAATACCCAACAAAAAAATGATGGAAAAAAAATCTAATGGCGGGAGTTAAGAGGTTAAACATGACCGATTAAATCACGACTATGTATTTTAAACCGTTTAACTAGAAGGAAATTACTGCTTGTTACTATTTTCATTTCTCACTATATTGTAGTGTTTATCTATATTTACTGTTTTGTATTTGTTCTTTGGATTTTTTATTATGTACGCTTCTTATTATTGTGACTAATGGGGATCCTAATAACAAATAAACAAATAAACAACATTGATGGCAGATTGAGAATGTTTGGGGCGTGCCGGTGAAGGCTTTGCGCGGTGGTCACACTCTCCCATCATCAATAGGTGAAAAGTGCAGCGGCTCTCTGAAACAATGCCAGAGCGCTTACCTGCTGTGATCAAACCTAAACCAGGTCTAACGAAAACAAAAGAGCAGGTGACTTTGATTTTGGTCGGACAATGTTCAAAAAGACAAATACTAAGAGTGTATTAAAAAAAGGTTCGGTATTACTGAAATCAAAAAGATGAAAGTATCAAAAGAAAAAATTTACATCTTTAGAGACTACATTTCAAAGCCTGTTCAGGGAAGGCATTAAAGGAAGTTACAAGGTTGTTTCACCTCAAAGGAATTAGACAAATGAAGAGTTTACGTGTCTTTTTGTACAGCACTTCGTTGTTTTTAATAGTGCGTTTTAAACAAAGTGGATTGGATAAGTGCTGTTGAAAAAGCGTTTGCCTGGAATTTTCTCTTTACATAATGTACGGTGTAATAACAGCAGGAGCACTTCCACGTCCACACAGAGAATTCTCTCAAAGTGCTGCTACGGTGTTATTTTTAGCACCTTTTTAACTGACTAATCGATTTATTTAATCCTAATATATAAAATATATGTATGGGAGGTTGTGCCAGGCGGATAGTTTTAAATGTTGTAATCTGTAAAGCACTTTATGACACCTTTCGATATGAAAAGCGCTTTATAAATAACGTTTGATTGATAGATTGATTATTATGCCTTACAATATAGTTTCCCTTTTATCCCCTGTATTTCAAAGGGGAAAAACGTGGAAGAGCTTGACGAAGCATGTTCCTAAAAAGGGCATAAGGGCGGGATCTTCACCGTAGACTCCGCCCTTGCGTGACGTGTAGCTCGCGCTGCTGCAATGCTAACAGTCCGACCCTCATTAAGCACGAGATTTCTAAGTTCTTCTTGCGAAAACCAGCCTGGTTTCTTAAATTGTGACTAACCCAGCGTTAGCACAGGAGGAATGTCTAACCTAGTCTAGTGTTGAAAAAAATAGAAACCAGGCGTTAAAGTTGTTTTTAACGTGTCCAAACTCCAATGCTTTTCAATGGGGGACTAGCAGCGATATGGAGGTACTGCAGCAATGGCGGCCTCTAGTGTGGTGGGCATAAAGCAGAGCAGCCAGTGGCCATTGGATCAGATGCATAAAACTACAATGACTGTATACATGAATGACATTAACCTCTTAAAATACCTGAGCCCATATAGGACCCGCTGTTATGGTCCGGGCATTTGGATGCAAGGTGACACAAGGGGGCGCCCTTCCAACCTTCTCAGTGTAAATGTGAATTGACTTTCTTCAGAGTTAGACTTTAGGTCAGACACCACGAGTGACAGTAACATGACGCTAATATACTGTGGTCTTTACTTTATGTAAAAAGGCTGAGGCCTCATTGCTCTTCAGTCACAGACCGACAGGTGAAGAAGGAAGTCATGGAGCTTCTGCTTTGGACACCACTTTATACATGCGCTGTGAAGTCTGAAACTAAAGAAGTAGTAAATCAAATAAAAAGGAAATTATAATCACACTTACTAAAGAAATTCACAACATTGACGCAAAAAATGGTTAAAAACATATCCATAAATATGATCTGATGGAGAGTCATGTTTGTCCCGGTTCCTCTGAGTCGTGGTGGGTCCTGGTGGACCATGACAGATGTGGACAGGACTGTGGTAGATCTACTTTTACTTTGGAGAAACAGTTACTATAGTAACTGGTGTCAAACCTCATGAGCTTCTTCTGTAGCATGAGACAAACATGACTTTACAGCAGATACAGTTGACAAGATTTTCTTCCTCATTTATATCATAAACAATGGGTTTTCACACTTGCACTCTTTTATTCTTAAATCCAGCAGAAGTATGAAAGATCTGTCTAATGCAGATTCACCATGACTTCCTTCTTCACCTTTCGGTCTGTGACTGAAGTGCCAGGTCGCCTGAGACTTTCTGTTAAAACTAAAGATCAAACTTGTAGCGTCATGTTTTAGCGTCATGTTTCTGCCACTCACGGTGTCTGACCTACAGTGTAACTCTGAAGCCAATCAGATCACAGAGACTCAGAGTGGGTTGGGCTCAAATGTGACCAAACTCCAAGATCCAAGCTCTGAGACTAAAACAAATATTTCAGTGCTTTAACAGGTTAGACAATTAGTTATAATATAAAAGAAACTATAAAAAATGAGCCCACCGAGCCCATTACTACCAGCCGTCCCTGTTTCACCCCCAACCCTAGTCCTCAATTGTCCGTGTGTCCTGCCGTGGAAAGGTAAAAACCTCTCTATTTTATTCCCCATTGGAACAAATCTAAAACAAGCAAGAGCAGGTCATCCAGCCACAAAGAGGCGCTGCGGGAGGAGGGCCGTGATCAGAGTCCAGCGATGACCCTGACGGAGCTCCTCAGACCCCCAGACCCCGTGTGCAGCCTCAACAAAGTTTCTGTTTATCTGTAACGCTGATCTTCTCGCCCTCTCCTCCTTCCCTCACCACAGTCCTCCAGGTGCTCTACACTTGCTTTTGTGAATCATTTATAGATTTTAACATTACAACTACTGGATTTGTCTTTTCCCGTGATTATAACGTAAAGCCTACACTACAAAAAGTAAATATCAAGCGTTGGCTTAAATGACTTGAATTGAGGAAATGTATCTTGTTTTGAGCGGTTTTCACTCATTTAGACACTTTTCCTGATCGGACCAAGTTTACTTTGCTTGTTTGAGGACATTTCACACCAGTTCTAGGGTAAATCTCGCTTGAAATAAGAAAGTCAAATTGCCAATGAGATAAGACCAATTTTCTTACCCCATTGGCAAAGAAAATGACCTGAAATAAAGACGAAATGTATCGAAACGAGTCAGAAACATCTCAGAACAAGTGAAATAATCTCGGACAAATGCCCGAGAACTTCTTAACTAGTCAAAACAACTAAAATTTGGATTATTGTGCTCAAATTGAGATGTTTATGCTAATCTAGTTAATTACTTTTTGCAGTGTATCCTCGTACTGCACTTCCTCCCCTGGTTACCTCTTAGTTTTCTCTCCATTTTCTCGTCTCTCAGTCCAAGCTTAATTGTGCGTTTTTAGCTGGAGTCCATTAGCGCTGTTTGGCGGCGGATGCGATAGTTCCGGAGCTGCACTCAAACAACGTCTCAGGAGAGCTCGGAGTTTTGTGGAGTTGTCAGTGAATTTCAGGGCATTTTTTGACACATGTCAATATGATCGCTTTAAGTCGAGCCGCGGGAGCTCAGAGGAACGACAGGAACGGTCGATCCGTCTCTGCAAAGCCACTTTTTTGCGCATTTAAAGGTAATTGTAAGGAATGAGAAGAAAATGGGGTATGGCGGGACTGTCGATAGTTTTCTGGGGATTGTGTAAAACCTTTTTTTGTTGAACTGCTTTTGTATTTAATGATTTAAAAGGGACAACGCATTGACAAAAAGTACAATATACTTCAAATACAGGATTATAGCTAAAGTTAATTTCCATCCTCTGTCCCCAAGTGCACCTGCACTGCAAAAAGTGCCCTATTAAAACAAGGGAAAAAATCTTAAAATAAGACATTTTCTCTTGTTTTAAGGAAAAAAATCTGCCAATGGGGTAAGCATTTTTTTCTTGCTAAGAATTCTTGTTTCTAGAATATTTTTCTCATCATAAAACAAGAAAGAAACACTAAATTTAAGTAAATAAATAACTAGAATTAAGCAAAATGTCCTCAGAAAATGGAATAATTTAAGGAAAACATTCTTATTTAGTGAAAAATTGAGTGTATTTTACTTAAAGCAGTACTAAGTAACTCTTGCCCCTAGAGGCCATAAGCGCAACTGCAGGTGTCGTAGCAAGTTACGATTTTTAAATTTATTAATTGTCTTGGAGAGTAAATACTACGCTGACAGGAAAGGCGAAGGGAGAGAGAGAGGGTTACTCTGCATCCAATTATACAATAGAAATATTTTTTTTCACTCAAACTTGGCTGTAAATACTGTTTAAAGTGACGTTAGCCCGCAGTTAGCTTTACCCGTTAGCATGTTAGCTTCTTCTTCGTGATTACATTAGTGTGTATTGCTTTCTCCGCACTGGTGGCAGTTAAGTTGCAAACATGGTTTTCTGGCCAGAGACACCAGGGGGAGATGAAAGACATTCACTACAGCCATTTTGAGAGAGACATTTTATACAAGGCAGTTATTCTAATTTACTGCATTTACAGACCAACAGAAGGTTTGGTCATCATTGTAGTGTGATATAGACTGGTGCTATGTGACTGAAAAAAGCATTATACCCCCTCTTTAAACTGTGCCATGTCTAACAAAATGAAAAAAAAAGAACAGAAAAAAAAAAGCATCATGATTACTGGAAAATTTTGAATTTAGGAACAAACATTTTTTTGTTTTTGGTCCACCCACTCCAGGGATATGTGAGACTTCCACAGGAGAGAGAAACAAAATATGTAGTATTTTGAAATGGGTATAAATGACCAGCTGACTAAAATAACCACGTGTTACTCACTCACAGTGAGGCCAGAGACACCGAACTCTGCGACAGGAGCAAAGCTGGAGTTCAAGTCGGCAAAGTAAATGTGTCAGTCCTGAATGTCAGCCTTGAAAGGGGCAAGATTACACTGTTGAAATACACTAACTCTACCTCTAGGGTTATTTAACAGTTGCACATGTGAACTGTAAATATGCCAGATTAGCAGAGATGATAGTTTCCATCTGTAGTCTGTAGACAGGTGACAAATACACAATTTACAAAATGTAACAAAAAATCACTACAAATACAATAACAACTACAAGTGTTCACAGGCCTGGTTTTCCTTTCCCGCTGTTTAACCTCTTAACTCCCGCCTGAACCGAGAGGACCTTTTTCCTCACGTCATCACATTTTTTTTCCATCATTTTTTTGTTGGGTATTCAACTCATTTTTGTCACATTTTTGTCATTTTTTTTGTCAAATTATTATCACATTTTTGTCATTTTTTTGTCCATTTTTTATCAATTTTTTTGCCGTTTTTTGTCACATTTTTGTCACATTTTTGTCAATTTTTTGTCACATTTTTTGTCACATTTTGGTCATTTTTTTGTCAATTTCTTGTGACATTTTTGTGACATTTTTGCCACTTTTTCATACATTTTTCTTCACTTTTTTGTCAATGATTTCTCACTTTTTTGTCACATTTCCATCATTGTTTTCGTCTCAGTTTTGTCGCTATTTTCACACCTTTTTTCCAGAAGCTTTTGGACTGGGGTAAAGCTAAACTGGAGAAAATGTGCTCGGTTCAGGTGGGAGTTAAGGGGTTAAAATGTGCTTTAAAAGTCTCTCTTACTGACAAAGGAAGACTATTCCAGTACTTGGTGCCTTTGACAGAGCACAGTCTGTCCTGAGGAGGTTCGCCTCTGTGGAACCTCACAGTCTCCTGGAGCTGACACCTTTCACTTCACTTCACTTTATTTCATGTCCCCGATGGAGCAATTAGTTTTGCAGCACAAGGATACATAAAAATAGACAAGAAAAATAAAGATGCATTCATTCACCAGTCCAACAAGATGCCGAAGAGCAAACCTTACAAAAACATTGGCAATTGGCAAAGAGAATACAACAACTTTTTCCACAGAATTCATTGCCTGTAACTCCTTTTATACTCAGAGTTTACAGTAGAGATGGCTACAGGTATGAAGGAATATTTGTATCTGTTTTTCCCCCACAAATGGAACCCTAAGCCTCGAACCAGAAGGCAAGTAACAGGATTCACCATGAAGAGGATGAGCATCATTAGCCACAACACACCTGTCCAGAATACAGGTCAGAGAGTGGAGTCTGAGGAGCTCCCAGAATCTCAGCACTCAAGTTTACCATTTTGCTGAGTGAGTTTTTTCGCTTTGATGTTGAGATTTCCAAACCAACACATCATAGAACAGGGGAAGGTAAGTTTTCTTGGCGGAGGGCCGGTTTTCTTTATTGTAAATAGACCGAGGGCCGAAGCCGCTGATTATTAGCTAGAGAGCGGTTTCTTGTTCTTCGGGGCGTAGCGTTTATACAGACGGACTCATTACGACCTGCAGCACATGTTCCATTAAAGGGATGTTTCAGGATTTTTGACATAGGGCCTCATTTCCTAGTTATCCAGAGTGTTGCTGATTTCTGGAGAACACCAGACTAACCATATAAATGTTTGATCACATTTTGAGGGACTATTTTCTAGCAGATCACTCCGCCGCAGCGTAGCTTATCCCTCGTGTCGCCTTCGTGGGTCTTTTTGACCCGCTGTCATGTTCCGGGCATTTGGATGCAAGGTGACACAAGGGGGCGCCCTTCCAACCTTCTCAGTGTAAATGTGAGTTGACTTTCTTCAGACTTAGACTTTAGGTTAGACACCATGAGTGACAGTAACATGAGGCTAAATACAGTGAGCTCTTTGTTTGCAGTAAAAAGGCTGAGGCCTCATTGCTCTTCAGTCACAGACTGAGAAGTGAAGAAGGAAGTCATGGAGCTTCTGCTTTAGACAGAACTTTAGACTTCTGCTGCATGTAAGGGTCATATTATATCACATCAAATGTTGTAATCTGTAAAGCACTTTGTGATACCTTTTGGTATGAAAAGCGCTTTATAAATAAAGATTGATTGATCAAAATCTGAAACTCAAATCTGTAGTAAAAACATAATATATGGAAATAATTATTACAATTACAAAAAGAAAAATATTCGAAAATCTATCTAATCAAAAAAATAGTTTTATTTAGTCTCATTCTAAAAAATAAAAAACCCTAACCATTTGTATCTGCTGTAAAGTCATGTTTGTCCCAGTTCCTCTGAGTCATGGTGGGTCATGGTGGACCATGACAGATGTGGACAGGACTGTAGTAGATCTACTTTTACTTTGGAGAAAATAGTTACTATAGTAACTGTTGAAGAAATGAACCTCATGAGCTTCTTCTGTAACATCTGTCCACATCAGTCCTGCTGCACCACGACTCGGAGGAACTGGGACAAACATGACTCTACAGCAGATACAAATGGTTAGGGTTTGTTTGGGTTTTCTTTTTTAGAATGAGAGTAAATTTAAAAAAAACTATTTTTTGGATTAGATACAGCATTTTTGTAATTGTAGTTATTTTCCATATATAATGTTTTTACTACAGATTTGAGTTTCAGAATATGATCAATCAATCAATCAAACTTTATTTATAAAGCACTTTTCATGTGGAAAGCTATCACAAAGTGCTTTACAGATTGCAACATTTGATATGATGTAATACTACCCCAACATGGAGCAGAAGTCTGAAGTTCTGTCTAAAGCAGAAGCTCCATGACTTCCTTCTTCACTTCTCAGTCTGTGACTGAAGAGCAAAGAGGCCTCAGCCTTTTTTACTGGAAACAAAGAGCTCACTGTATTTAGCCTCATGTTACTGTCACTCATGGTGTCTGACCGAAAGTCTAACTCTGAAGAAAGTCAATTCACATTTACACTGAGAAGGTTGGAAGGGCGCCCCCTTGTGTCACCTTGCATCCAAATGCCCGGAGCATGACAGCGGGTCAAAAAGACCCGCGAAGGCGACACGAGGGTTAAACAACCACGAAGCTGATGCTGCTTAAAATTATTCTATGGACACAGACATTTATATGGTTAGTCTGGTGATATAAGTGATTTGCCTCAGGTGCTCTGTGGAGCGGGTCAGACTGTTTTTAATGCAGGCTAGCTGATACCAAAGAAATGTGCTAGCCTCGCATTAGCCTAGCGCCACGAAGCTCTTCAAATATAAGAACTGCATGAACTACAACCAAAAAATATCTCAAGAAATCAGCAACACTCTGGATAACTAGGAAATGAGGCCCTATGTCAGGGGTCGGCAGGTTTGCTCAGTGGAGGGCCGGTTTTCTTCATCGTCAAAAGACCAAGGGCTGGACCGTCCAATTGAAGCAATTGAAGTAAAGCATCACTTTCTACATATGCCAGTGTTGTACATCATATACTCTGTAAAAAAAATCCATCTTAAATTAGATAAATTACTTAAAATCACTTGAATAAAGGTTTTTTATGTAAATTTGAGCCGGTTTGAACTCATCTAAGATCAGATAAAAACGCTAATGCCAATGGAACAAATAGAAATCCCACTGGAAATCAAACAAATTCACTTTTACTGTGAAAATTATTTATTATTCACTTGAAATGATACAAAATAATCTGAATTAAGAAAAAAAAACTTGTGCCTCTTCCATTCCATTCCAAGAATAGGTTTCATCTGCTCCAAGGCCTGACCAAATCTACTCCAAATTTAGATTTCATCTCTTTATTCAAGTAGATTTAAGTCATTTCTACCTATAGATGAGCATTCTTTCAGGATTATGGCCTAAAAGGGTGAGCTCTGCCATTTGATCTCTGATTTGGGTCATAATATTTTTCTAAATCGTCTCGAGGGCCAGAGTTTGATGATGGAGGGCCGGTTTTACCCCTGCCCTATAGATACAGACGGCAACTCGTCATAGGAGGGGGCGTGGCTTCGCCAAGGGGGAAAATAGAATCTTTCACAAATTTTCACGCTTTTTAGCCATTTTCTGGAGGAAATTGAACTTATTTATCACATACAAATAAAGTCAAGTGTAAATCGGGCCCATATGGATATTTTCTTACAGCAGATTGTTCTGAAGTGAAAAAACGGCAGTTGTAGCTAGCGCTAGGTAACCGTTAGCACTAGCCCGATGCTAACATGTAGCATCCTGTTAGCATTCTCCGTTTTTTTATGTATTTATGGGCTGTTGAACCACTTTGCTCCTCTCAATGTCTTTAATGTCTTTGTATCTTTATTTAGTAGAAACTAAATTCAGCATGTGTTAAAGTAGTTTTTGAATAATTAGAGAAAATTTAAATTTTTTCAAAATTGTTTTCCCCCTTAACTGTTTTCAAACATGACCATATATGGGCGATTCCAGAGATGTCGTCTGTATCTATAGATTCAACAGCCCATAAACACATAAATAACAGAGAATGCTAACTTGATGCTACATGTTAGCATCGGGCTAATGCTAACGGTTAGCTAGCGCTAGCTACAACTGCCGTTTTTTCACTTCTACAGAACAATCAGCTGTGAGAAAATATCCATATGGGCCCGATTTACACTTGACTTTCTTTGCATGTGATAAATAAGTTCATATTCCACCGGAAAATGGCAAAAAAGAGTGAAAAATTGTGTTTCCCAAAACATTCTATTTTCCCCCTCGGCGAGGCCACGCCCCCTTCTATGACGAGATGCCGTCTGTATCTATGTCAAAAATCCTGAAATATCCCTTTAAGTGAAAGCGGTGCATGGATCTGCAGAAGAAGTGAAATTATGTCACGTTTTCTTCCAGAATTTGTTGGAATTAAACTGAATCCATGTTTTTGAAGCTGGAATACAACCCCAAAGCCTGTTCTTCTTATGAAACTCTGCATCCGTTCCTGCTCACCTTCGCCCATTCCAGACAGTCTAATGAGAGATTGTTGTGGCGCCAAATTTGCCGAGAAACCTGGACTAAAGCCGGGTCGAACGGTGCTGGAGTGAAGACAGAGAGAGAGAGTTGAACTTGTTGAAAGAGGAGCAGAGTTTTAATGATGTCTGGCAGGGAAATGCTAATGTACAGTCGGAGCGAGGTGAAGAGGTGAACATATGCGCTCATTTAAAAGCCCCCAAAGAACATTTGTGCCGCCGCAAAATGTCCCATAACTTTGGCAAACGTGTTTTTTACGGTTCCAGTGGTTGAATATATTTGGTTCACGACTTTATAGGAAGAGGGTCTTTCTTCAGACTGGAAGTGACGGATGTTTTGGCAACAGCTGATGCGTCCAGGCCTCGAACACGTTTTATAAAATGACTGACTATTATTGTTTATTAAATTGCTGACCAAAAAGGATAACAATTCAAAATAAAATGCTCACAAATAAAATTCATCCCATCTGCTTTAACCTCTAACCACCCGCCTGAACCAAATGCATTCTGTCCTCTTTGGCCATTATATAGGTCTGTGTAACACCTCATTTGAAAGCTAAGACCCACAAAACTGATCTTTTTCCTCGCGTTGTTGCTGTGTTGTGTCACCTTTTTTGTGTTTTTTTGTATGTTTTTGTCACATTTTGGTTGAACTTTTGTCACTTTTTTGTTGAATTTTTGTCACATTTTTGTTGAATTTTTGTCATTTTTTGTTAAATTTTTGTCACATTTTTGTTATTTGTTGTTGAGTTTTTGTCACATTTTTGTCACATTTTTGTTGAATTTTTGTCACTTTTTGGTTGAGTTTTTGTCACATTTTTGTTGAATTTTTGTCACTTTTTTTGTTTAATTTTTGTTATTTTTTTGAGCTTTTGTCACATTTTTGTTGAATTTTTGTCACATTTTGGTTGAATTTTTGTTCTTTTTTTGTTGAATTTTTGTCACATTTTTGTTGAATTTTTGTCACAATTTTGTTGAATTTTTGTCACATTTTTGTTGAATTTTTGTCATTTTTTTGTTGAATTTTTGTCACATTTTTGTTGAATTTTTGTCACTTTTTGGTTGAGTTTTTGTCACATTTTTGTCACATCTTTGTTGAATTTTTGTTGCATTTTTGTTGAATTTTTGTCATTTTTTTGTTGAATTTTTGTCACATTTTTGTTGAATTTTTGTCATTTTTTTTAGTTTTTGTCACATTTTTGTTGAATTTTTGTCACATTTTTGTTGAATTTTTGTCACATTTTGGTTGAATTTTTGTCACATTTTTTTTAGTTTTTGTCACATTTTTGTTAAATTTTTGTCATTTTTTTGTTGAGTTTTTGTCACATTTTGGTTGAGTTTTTGTCAAATTTTTGTCACATCTTTGTTGAATTTTTGTCATTCTTTTATTTTTTGTCACATTTTTGTTGAATTTTTGTCATTTTTTTGTTGAGTATTTGTCATTTTTTTGTTGAGTTTTTGTCACATTTTTGTTGAATTTTTTCACATTTTTTGTTGAATTTTTGTCACATTTTGGTTGACTTTTTGTCACTTTTTTGTTGCGTTTACATCCTTGGCAAGTTTGCGTTAAGGAGGACCGATCTTCATCATCGCCAAAACACCAAGGGCCGAACCTCAACATTGTCGCCTGAAGTAAAGAACTTTTTTCTGCAAATGCCAAAATTAATAAAGTCACCAAGTCGGGACCCAACGTTACCCTTGGATGACGGGCCAAATAACCCAAATAAAACCTTCATTTGTCATATATCGTACAAAATATTGTGTTTTCCCACACAAGTTTTTATTGAACAAGCAGTAGATATAAGTTTCCTATAGACTCGCGACCCACTGAAAAAGGTTCCGGGACCCACATTTGGGTCCTGACCCAACAGTTGAGATTCAGTGTTTTACTGTAGGACCAAGTGGGATATTCTGCCAGGGCATTTTTTAAATACTGACACTATTTCTTGCATTTTTAGAGTACTAAAAGGAATTTGATCTCTTGTTTGCATACCGTAAATTCTCTAATACTGGCCTGTATTCCATTAGCGGCCGGGTCTCTGACAGAGGCCGGGTTCGCGGCTGGCGGAGGCAAATTAAAGCCGGTCTCTAAAACAGGCCGGGGCTTTTATTAGAAACTATAGCAGTAGAAATATTCCCCATGTTAGGAATTTGTCTCATACTGGTGTAAATGAAAACTCACGTGCAGGAAGTAACAAACGGGAACCCGGGCCGAGGGGGGACGCTGCGGAGGAGCTGATCCGAGCGTAACTTTGACACAGATTTAGCCACTTTTCAAACCTCCTGTGACGATATTTGGAAACGGGGGAGAGTTGTGTGACCCTCCAGGGTTTTAATAAAGTCACCATCGCGTCTTCAAAGCACGTCCAGCTGCTCCGTGTGCAGGTCAGTCCCACGCCTCAAAATAACTCCTCCCATCAGCGCGAGCGTCTCGTCTTCTCTCGGGTCAGTCTCATGATCGATCACAAACACAAACGCTCCGTCTAAACTCGCCTTTTACACAAGATAACAACAAATAATCCGGTGCGCGGTAAAAACGAAACAGAAACCTGCAGTGACATTGATGTCAAAGCTCCACTAACAGCAACGAAACACTTCCTGTTGTCCCGACAAAATAAAAGGCGTCAATGTTCCAGCCGCTGGGAGAGGGTTTGAAATGTTCATTAATAAATGAACCTCATATTTTAGGTGCAGATGGACACAAATCTCGTTTTTCTTCATTTTCCTGGTCGTCCGTTTTGCTCAAATAGAAATAAAGGCCTGTCTCTAACTGTGGCCTGGTTCCAATAAAGGCCTGGTCCTAGATGCCCTTGAGTAAATAAAGGCCCCGGCCTATATTAGAGCATTTACGGTAATAATGTTTCTCAAAATCATCTTGAGGGCCAGAGGTTCTGGGCTGAAGGGCCGGATTTGACCCGCGGGCCTGACGTTGCCTACCCCTGGACTAGACATTTGGAAAAATCTGCCCAAAAGATCAGTTTAAAATATCGGCTGATCATATCGGCATGGGCCTTGGCCTTAGAAAAACCCATATATGTCGACTTCTACAGAAAATACAGGCGATTTTGGCCATTTTTATGCATAAACTGCCTCATTTTTCGAAAACGTGTATACATTTTGTCCTCATATCTACAGCAAAAGTTTCACATGTTTATCTCTAAATTTGATCCTTTTCACCTGCGTCTCAATCCACCGGCGCAAACAGCAAAAATAAAAAAAAAAACCTGTGAAATATTAATACAACATTTAAATGACTCCGAGCGTTTCTGTCCTTCCTTTTCTTTCTTTCATTTGGGAACCGTGCGTATTGACTTCTCGCCCCCTAAACCATTTGTATTCAAGCTCGCGCGCGTTCTCCGCACACTCAAAAAATAAAAGCGTCTCAAAGCTCTCAATGGACTTCACTCCGCACCGGGTGAAGGTTAGCGCCTTTGCTATTCCGCCCGAATCGACAAAAAAAAAAGGACACGCCGGCGATACACGGGCCTTTTTTTTTCTGTTTTTGATTAGCCGCTCGTTCAAACAGCCAGGAGCACCTCTCGGCCCCTCCGTCACATGTACTCTTTCTTCCAACCCTTGTACTCGCTCCTCCATTTCATGTGCCCAGCAACCACGAATGACATTTTGAAGTCGGGTGCTCATTTTCAGGGTCTTGCAACACACACACACACACACACACACACACACACACACACACACACACACACACACACACACACACACACACACACACACACAGAGGAAGGTAGAGAAACAGCCAGAGGGCCGCCCGCCGTTGCTTTCCTCTGTTTACATCGATGCTATCCAGGCTACAGCGCGGCATAATGGGACTCGATACTCGGAGCCCACGGACACTCTCCCGATGCAACGCGCAGACGGGGGAGAGAAAAGAATCAGAAATGCAGCCCAAGGAGCAACGAGAGAGCAAGAAAAGAATAGGGGAACGGAGGTAAAAAAAACAAAAATAATCTATGGTGGAATTCAAATGAGCAACGGTAAAGAACGGCGTGTTGATGAAGGTAAAGAAGGATCGATCTGAAGCCGGTCCTGTTTCTGAACTTCGGAGATGGAGAAGTCGTCCACAGTATCATTGTTTTAGACTCGGGTTAAAAGGGGCTGGATGCAAGTTGGACGTTTTATACTCACTACTGCCACCTGAGGTCATACGTGTAGCTGCACCTTCTATAATAAGCCCGTGCATCATGGCAATTCTGACCCGAAGTAACAATTTTTTGAGTGACAGTGCAGGATTTTAGACGCCTGGCTATCGTCTGGGTACCATAAATTCATTTTCTGGTAGGAGAGGTGTGGTTTACGATTGTCCATATCCGTTTATAGGTGCCGTTCACGATTTAGAATGTGATGGGGCGGGGCCAATGCAACTCTATGGGAGAAATACAGTTTTTGTAAGAAATCTCCAAAACGAAAATTGACAAAACGCTCATGTTTTCGTATATTGTCACCACTTTTTGACGTTTTTCATATAAAATAATAGGACACTGGTTCATATGTGCTGACAGAGGAGATAATGAACTTTGTGACAGTTTTTGTTTCAAGTGGATTCCTCCAGTAATGACTGAGATATGAGCGTTTTGTCAGTTACCACAGTTACCATCGTTACCGTCAGTTGCGCCACCTCAATGTTAAACTATTCACCTTTTTCCTGAAGTTCGCGTGGGCGCCGCCATGAATTGTGCCCGTCCCTTTTCTCCTATGTGTTAACATGGGGCTGGAGAAGTCGACATAAAATCAGTTACTGCACAAAAACAAAGCCGTTTTTCGGCCGCGCTGAGAAACGCTGCAGTGTCGACATGGTGGTGCAAATGAACATTTTACACAAACAATCGACTAAACATCAGATTTGTGCGGAGAATATTTTCCCTCGTTCTCCGTTAAAATGAACGGGTTTCGCGCTCGACCGGAAGTGTCTGTACAACGGAAGTGCCGAGACAACGCAAAAAGTGGCAAAAGTGGGCGGGGCGGAATAAGGTGAATAGACTCTTTAGAATGTTGAGATGTCACGTGAACGCTATTGGGCGCTATGAATGTCATATGTGTCTGAACGTAGCCATAGCCAATCGTAGCATCGCATCAGATGACGTATGACGTACTCGCTGTAAACTTTGAAGCTAACCTATTTAGAACAGGGTCTAAAGCTTGATTAAAATATGGAGTCACTGCTGTCATGTTGGATCTGTAAATAAATAATAATAATTTTCGCAGCCAAGTCGCCCTGTGCCACAAAGCCACTTGATTGCAAAGTGTAAATGGACTTCTGACACGTGCCTCCTCCCATAGAAGTCCAAAATACTTCCTTGAACAAAGTTCCTTTATTTGCCATAGATTGACTTCACTGACACGGTCAAAAGAGATAAGATAAGATAAGATGGTACTTTATTGATCTCACAGATGGAGAAATTGCATTCGATGAGAGAGCATCCGGCAGCAGCACCCATTCAGTGCGCACCACTCTTTTTTTTATAAAAAGACAAAGTACAACCACACTCCGCAACACCTGGTGCTCCTACTTAGCCCCCTTAAGTAGTGGGAGGTACCTACACGTAAAAGCCTACCATGCCACAGTGGTCATGTAAGCTGCTATTGAAGCCACAGCTGCCCTGGGGTAGACTGACAGAAGCGAGGCAACCAGTCTGCGCCATTGGTCCCCCACCACTCACTACATTTGCTAGGCTTCCTGGTGTTACCAAACGGTCTCCCATCCAAGGTCTGACAGGATTGGGCAGAGCAAAGGCGGTGTGGCCCCTAAACTTTTTTATTTTTATTTGTTTATCCGAGAAAACAGTTCGAGCCACACAGCAGCATGAGGATTCCCAGGCTACGATTTTATAGGCAGTTGTGGTGAACAGGTCTGAGCTCATTCTACACATTAGGACATGGCTGGAACATGTAGGGGAGGAAAATACTTATTTGTCACATTTTTTATCTCTGTATAGTCCCTTTAAGGATTGCTTGTTGTGGTTCCAAACATTCCTACCCTTCCTAACCCTCAGATTCCACATCTTCCACCTGTTCGCTCTTCTCCGCTCCTCCCACGCCCACTGCCTCCTCTTCAGTCCACTGCTGCTTCACGAGGGGCTCAAGGCGACCACGCGCAAAACAATGAAAAATCCTAATAAAAATAATAACTCTTTGAGAGCAGACGCGCTGTAAACACAGAGATCGCCCACTTCTCTTTCACTGTCACAAGGATCGTTTTGTTTCTTCCTCCTGCATGTGAGGGAGAAGAGAAGTTACGCGAATGAGAGCAGCAGAACCTTAATCGGGCTGTGTGATTGTTTTTGCAAAAACAAACTCCCACAGAGCGGAAACATCAACGTTAGATTGTGTAAAATAGTGACATTTATCGTTAATATAAAGTCCGTACTGAGAAGGGCTGCACGATTTCGATAAAAACCTCAGTACGATTTTTCTGACATGTGCCCAGTCACTAGAACCAGGGACACAAGTCGGCTGCCCAAGTTTTTTAAATTGGTCATTTTCGCTTGTTTGCGGAATCGCTTTTCATTTGAAGTCACGAAGAAGCCTCTCCATGTTCAAGCTGCAGCGTTGGTATATTTAAAAGCGTAAACTTTTAGGTTCAAACTGGCTCGTTTAGGGAGATTTGGGGGCGCGCAGTAAAAAGGGGCGGGGCTTTGTCTGTGTGTATTTACATACTTGGTGAACACCGGGTCGTGTTGGATGGACAAAGATTGTATTGGCTTGTTGCACGGTATGGCTATGCTACTTCCTCTGACCTGAAGTTGTGAGTGCCAGTACTTCCTGTCTGTACTCTTTTCCTGGAATAATAGTCATATTTTGAAGCTAAAGGCTAACATGCTATAAAAAAAATGGAATAAAAGGGCACTATTTCAAATTGTATAATGCATGAAATTAAAGGAATAGGCCACCGTTTTTACATACTGAGATATGTTCTTACCTTAGCTTTGACGAGTTCTTTAGGACCTGTCTGATCTTCACCCGTGCCTTCAGTCACGTAAACACAGCGCAGACGGCGTTAGCATTTAGCCTCTCCCTCTCTCCACTATAGCTCCAAAACTGGTCAAGATAGAAGCTACCAAGCTCTTCCACGTTTTCCCTATTTAAATATGGTTACGTGCAGTGTTCCACTACAAAGTATCCTGTCTGATCTTCACCCGTGCCTTCAGTCACGTAATAGGCGTGATAATACCAGGAGTAATTTGGCATCCGCACAGTAAAGTGAAGATTACTTTTCGAACTACGCCTTACAATATAGTCCCTTTTATCCGCTTAGAAAATCCACATTGTTTAATTTTGTGTAATTATACTTTGTAGTGGAACACTTCACGTAACCATATTTAAATAGGGAAAACGTGGAAGAGCTTGGTAGCTTCTATCTTGATCTGTTTTGGAGTTATAGTGTAGAGAGGGAGAGGCTAAATGCTAACGCCGTCTGCGCTGTGTTTACGTGACTGAAGGCACGGGTGAAGACCAGACAGGTCCTAAAGAACTCGTCAAAGCTAAGGTAAGAACATATCTCAGTATGTAAAAACGGTGGCCTATTCCTTTAATGTTTGCCTTTAGCTTCAAGACAAACTCACTGATCCTTATAAACATAGACGTCTCCTCCACGGAAATATTCACACTGCAACTTGTTAACCTGTAGTATGTGATCATCTAGGAAATACCATGATTCGAACAGAAAGTACTGGCGCCCACAACTTCAGCTCAGAGGAACTAGCGTAGCCATACCGTGCAACAAGCCAATTAGACGAGCCGAACCGTGGACGCTACAACCAACATGTTTGGAAGTGGATTTATTAACTCATTGACTGCCAATGGCGTCATTAGACGTCAATTAGGTTTTTCAATGGGAACAGCTGCAGCAAAGCCTTGAGCGTGTCTGGTGTAGAAATCTTAGTTGTGCTGCCTAACGCTGCCACCTAGTGACTCAATAAAAGAACTACAAGTCATTTTATTGAGTCACTAGGTGGCAGTGTTGCTCTGTCGTTTTCTCAGCTTTTTGCACAGCATTTTGGGTGATTTCACCTATTTTCTACGGACGATTACTAAAGAATGAAAAGAGTAGTGATGTGCCGATCGTGTCGAGGCTTCGAAGCGTGTGCCGAGTAATCTAGAGGGGTGTTTATTGAAGCGCGTATCGATGCGTGTGTTGATCACGTGTGTGGTGCATGGTGTGGTGACGTTCGAAGCCTCGGGAAGTGGCCGTACCACATGACTGATTCAGGAAATGATTCGCGGGTTTGGAGCGCGATTCAAAACAAAAGAGAGAGTGTAATGAAATGAAATGGATTCCCCCTCACATTTTGTGTATTTGGGTTAGACATAAACAAAGTAACACAAGCACATTTTACATCACAACTTTTTCAGCCCCCACCATTTATTGTAAGCACTCAGCATGTTATACATTCTCACGGACATGTCCCTTTTTAAATCCAGATTAAAGACTAATATTTTCAAACTTGCTTTTAATACTTAGAGCACACTGAATTATGTCCAGGTTGCAATCATTTGGTGTTTTTTTCTTTTTATTGTTTTTATCTTTCTGTGAAGCACTTTGGTCCTCCTGGTGTTGTTGTAAAGTGCTATAAATAAACTTTTATTGATTGATTGATACATTTCTTGTCCACATGATGGCGTAGTGGAGCAAAGCACCTTGATGCTTCGAACCGTGTGTGATGAAATTGGCTGTGAGGCTTCAATGCTTCATGGGGCTTCATCTTGCCATCACTAGAAAAGAGGTACAAACAAACTTTTTTTTTGGATGAAAGAAGAGAGTCGAATCTTTCTTTTGGTGGGTTTCGTGTTGACATAGACCGAGACCTACATTTTCTGTGGGTCTTGAAAAAACAATAAAAATCCTGACAAACCTCTGGCACACTGTATTTTTATCGCCATGTGACTGTCACTCACGGTGTCTGACCTAAAGTCTAACTCTGGAGAAAGTCAATTCACATTTACACTGAGACGGTTGGAACGGCGCCCCCTTGTGTCACCTTGCATCCAAATGCCAAGACCATAACACACGGGTCCTATAAGGGCTTACACTTTTGAAAGAGTTAATACAATCGATCGGCTCTTTTTTGACGACCCCGACCCGCTCCACAAACAAATGATGATTCCGCAAACAACATGAGGCTCGATAATTCTGATCGGAGAACATGTCTTTCAGTTAAGCCGGGGGGAAAACGAAAAACTCAGTACCTTGAGGTTTGGTAATCGCAGCCCCCGACAACAGAGCTCCAGGATCATTCAGCTTCTCAAACTCCTCCACCACGGTAAGCTAAGATGGCGGATCGAGGTTATATAGATTAATGTAATACAAGACTGTAGAATCAGATTTGTTGGTGTATACTGTTCCGTTGTGCACGATGTCTTTAAGCTACCGATGCATTTTTAATTTATTTCACCTGGAGCGAACGCTGGAAAGCCAAAGTTTGAACTTATTGGATTGTTTACTGCTGCTGCGGAGACTATAGATTTGTCCAAATCTGAATGTGGGAAGAAAGGCCGACGGCTTTGATTCACAAATGGGGAATATTATGAAGCGAGTGAACATTTCGTCCTCGAGCCGACACGAGCGAGAAAACTTGGGAGTTTGGATGCATGGTAATGGATTATATCTCTGGAACTGCAGCTCTTAATGTTCTCGCTTTTTCTCCCCCCAAACGAGGCAAAAAAAACAATTTACAGTTTCTCAAAATACTGCTTAACTTTGCGTTTTGTTAGAGCTCACTCGTACATGAGCTCTCCGTTGGATACGAAGGTTTCTAAACCGTCACCTGTCCTCTGCATTTTGAGTGAGATGACTCAAGGATGACTCAAATTTATACATGACTTTTCTCTCTCATGTGGTCTTTACTCTTTGGGATCCATTATTCAAAGAGCCGTTAAAAAGACAAAAGCAATACTAAGTAACTTGTTTACCTTAATTAATCCTTTTTATGGTCCCTCTGGAGGTAATACAAGTGTTAATGGGATGATTGGAGGGTCTTTCATCTCCCCCTGGTGTCTCTGGCCAGAAAACCACAATTCCAACTTGACTGCCACCGGGTCAGAGTCACCAATACACACTTATAGAATCACGAAGAAGAAGCTAACAGGCGAACGGGCAAAGCTAACTGTGGGCTAGCGCCACTTAAACAGTATTTACAGCCAGGGCCGTAGCCAGGATTTAAAAAACAGTGAGGTCCAGATAATTCTTTAAACCGGGGGGTCTGGGGGTCCTCCCCCAGGAATTTTTTAAAGATTCAGATATAATTTCCTGTATTTTAAGTGATCAAAAACACTTTTGTCTCATCCTTGAGCCATTTTCAAAAATGTCTTTTTGTTGCACCGTTTGGGACCAGGAGCCTGAGTGAATGTGGTGAGTGAGTGAGCGGTCTTGTCCTAAATAAATACTGAAATATTAAATGAAAATTGTTTTGAAAACGAGGCTGTGGGTGTGAATGGGTAAAGCTGAGGGTTCTGCTTTGGCTCATTCTGAACATCAGACTCTGGTTTGGACACTGTGCTCTGGCGCCGCCCCCTCTGCGTCGCCCTCACTGTCAAATCACTGGAGCTACAAAGGTGAATGCACTGGTTTCAGCTCTCATTAAAGCGAAGATCATTTATACGCAGGACAATCTTTGCATGAGACAGAAACAAAGTGAGCAGCAGAGGAGGAGCAATGATGAGGCACAGACGCTTCTCCTTCTCTCGCTCCTCAGATCAGAATGAGGAAAACTCCTGTTGTAAATCGAGGTCACCGTGACGGCGCGCGCACTGGCTCCTCTCTCTTTATGACCGAGAGCAAAGAAATTGCATCTCAATCAAACTTTGGCGCGATTCATGCTAAAGGCGCTGCTGTTGTAGTGAGGCTGACGCACAGCCGCGCCCCCGCCTCCGCGGAGTTTTTACGCACTCGGGTCCAAAGCGGCTCATGAGGTCCAGTTTTAGAGTGGACACATTTAGGTTCAGAACAAGCTCATCCACGTCTGAACTAGAGGCTCCTCCGCCTGTAGAAGCGCGTGTTTACAACATTCATTTGCGCAGGATTCAATGTGTAAAAAAAATAAAAATAAAAAAGGTAAAATTTTTACCGAGGTCCGGACCTCGGTGACCTCAATGGTAGATACGGCCATGTTTACAGCCAAGTTTGAGTGAAAAAAAAGATCTCCATTGTGTAATTGGATGAACTATATCCCTCTCTCCCTTTGTCTTTTCTGTCAGCGTAGTATTTACTCTCACGGACAATTAATGAGTAAAAAAACGTAACATGCTACGACACCTGCAGTGGCGCTTATGGCCTCTAGGGACGAAAGTTACTTAGTTCTGCTCTAAAGGCACACCTTTTCATTTAAATCATCTAAAACTACAATGGGATGATATTTACGCTATGAAAAACATGTTTGTGAATACAATCTTGCGGCGCAACTAATAAAAAGAGGTTGCAACTGTCTGACAAATCATTTTCAGATGTGCATTTAGCTTTGACTTTAGTGCAAAAAGCTTTCAGTTGTGTTGCTGCTCCATTGTTGGATCTGTACCTATGCTCCCTGGGTGAGATTTTTTTTGGTAAATCAACCAATCACAAGTCATGAGAGTGAAACGTCAGACATATATCAATCAGCTCAACCCTGACCCTGCCCTAGTCACTGACCTTAAGGATAATGGGCTGGTGCCTAATCTTAATCAATAGCAGTGGGGGGACATAGGTACCGGGGAACATAGGGCTGATTCTTGCGTTCGTTCGGGGGAGCTCTGGGTGAAACTGACTGAAATAAAGATCCAGCTCTTTTCACAATTGAGATACAGTTCGAACTGTTCACCTTAAAGAACCGTTCACCTTAAAGAACTGTCAAAGAGACTAGATCAGAAGTTGGTCATTTTTATACTCACTACTGCCACCTCAGGTCATACGTGTAACTGCACCTTCTATTAAGCTCGTGCATGACGGCATTTCGTATCCAGAGTAAGTGACAGTGCAGGATTTTAGAGGCAGTTGTAGGTCTGGGCTCATTCTACACATTAGGACAAGGCTGGAACATGTAGGGGGAAATACATAATTTGAACATTTTTAAATTCGGTATAGTCCCTTTAAACAACTGCTGAATTATGAATATCGTTTTCTACTAAATATACAAAGACATGGAGAGGAGCAAAGTGGTTCAACAGCCCATAAATACATAAAAACGGAGAATGCTAACATGATGCTACATGCAGCTAGCATTAGCTACGACTGCTGTTTTTTGTTTCTACTGAACAATCTGCTGTGAAAAAACATCCACATGGACCTGATTTAGACTTGACTTTATTTGTCTGTGATAAACAAGTTTATACTGTATTTCGCCAGAAAACGGCTAAAAAGAGTGAAAAAATGTTTTTCCCAAAATATACTTTCTTCCCGCTCGGCGAAGCCACGCCCCCTTCTATGATGCAATAGATACAGACGGCATCTCGTCATAGAAGGGGGCGTGGCTTCGCCGAGGGGGAAAATAGAATCTTTAGAGAAACACAATATTCCACTCTTTTTAGCCATTTTCTGGTGGAATATGAACTTATTTATCACATACATAATAATAAGTCAAGTCTAAATTGGGTCCATATGGATGTTTATTGACAGCAGATTGTTCAGTGAAAAAACGGCAGTTGTAGCTTGCGCTAGCTAGCCGTTAGCATTAGCACGATGCTAACATGGAGCATCA
The DNA here is from genome assembly GCF_951799975.1 of Gobius niger. Classification (NCBI taxonomy): domain Eukaryota; kingdom Metazoa; phylum Chordata; class Actinopteri; order Gobiiformes; family Gobiidae; genus Gobius; species Gobius niger. The sequence continues at coordinate 12,270,934 of NC_136875.1, forward strand.
AGTTAGCATTCTCCGTTATTTATGTATTTATGGGCTGTTGAACCACTTTGCTCCTCTCCATGTCTTTGTATCTTTATTTAGTAGAAAACTATATTCATAATTCAGCATTTGTTAAAGTAGTTTTTGAATAAATATAATTGTTTTCCCCCTTAACTGTTCAAACATGACCATATATGGGCGATTCCAGAGATGCCGTCTGTATTCTTATTTATATTTATTTGCTATATCTCAATTTCATGTAAATTTGTGTTTCCTGGCATTAAGAACAGTTACACCCGCCATCCCGACATTGAGGTCTAATAGTCGAGTGGGGGCATTTCCATTTTATACCAAACGTCCTTAGTAATAAATGAATCATTTTGTGCATTTGCCAGATCGGTTACAACGTCTTACAGCTCCTTTCACAAGACACAAAGTCACCCAAAGCGCTTCACACAGAGCCTCCAGACACCAGAAAAGCACAGGAAAATCCTGCTCGTACTGTTTTGCACCTGTGCAAATGGCAATAAAATCTATTCCATTCTCATAAAATTAGATTTTGCATTAAAAAAAAAACATATTAATCCCCCAAAAAGTGCAAATCCTGCCTTAAAATCTCATACCGAACGCCGTTTCCCATCACGCCCGCACATAAAGTCAAGATGCTTTTGCTAAGTGCTCGTATTTGATGAACCGTTACGCCAGACTCCGCCGTTATTGGCTCCGGCGTGACCATTACTCCGTCACAATGTTCCGTGTTCCATTTTCTTTGATGAAACGCATCTGCTCGGCTAAATATTATGACTTCTAATAAAGCGCAAATGTTTTTCTGATGGCCCCGTAATGTACTGGCTTAATTACTTTGGCCCGGGGCAGTCCGGCGTGTGCCATAATGCGTCTGTTGCTCTGTTTCAGGTGGCAGCGCGCGGCGACAACTTGTAAACAGCGCCCGTAACCGCGGCGAGGAGACAGTAAACAACGCCGGTGAATCAGAGCCGGGGACAGGGCCATTACGGCGGACACGAGCTTCATTCGCTGTAATGCGACAAATTGAGAACAAGTGCTGGACGGACATCGTGTTGTGTGTTCGGGAGGACGGGGAGCTGGAGTCGTGTAGTTGTTTGGCACGGCGCTAGTGCAGGCAGCCTGAGGGAATACGGGGGGAGAGGAGGCTGTTAAAAAGGCTGGAAATTTGGAAACAACAGTCAGTGAAGGGCGGGTGATGGAGTAACCGGTCACAGAAAAGACTCAAGGTGAGTTTAAATCGAGAGAATGTTTCGTAGGCAATGAAATTCAAAGTGCTTCACAGACCAGACCTCGATAAATGATCAAAAGAGGCAAAAAAAGTGCACAGATAAATTCTCTTTTTAACCTGGATATGAACGTCGTCAGAGTTAAAGGAAAAGGACACCGTTTTTACATACTAATGTTCTTACAGGAGCTTAGACGAGTTGATACGTACCTGTCTGTGCGTGCGCTCAGTCACACAAAACGACAGCATTTGGCCTCTCCCAATGTGTTCCTATAGCTCCAAACGGGGGTGAAGTTGGAAGCGACCAAGCTCTTCCACGGGTACGCGCAAAGACCAGACAGGTATAGATACAGACGACATCTCGTCATAGAAGGGGGCGTGGCCTCGCCGAGGGGGGAAATATAATCTTTTGGGAAACACAATTTTTCACTCTTTTTAGCCATTTTCTGCTGGAATATGGACTTATTTATCACATACAAATAAAGCCAAGTGTACATCGGGTCCATATGGATATTTTCTCACAGCAGATTGTTCTGTAGAAGTGAAAAAAACGTAGTCCTAGCAAGCGCTAGCTGGTGTTAGCAACAGCACGATGTTAACATATAGCAGCATGTTAGCATTCTCCGGTTTTTTGTATGTATTTATGGGCTTTTGACCCACTGTGCTTCTCTCCATATCTTTGTATCTTTATTTAGAAGAAAACAATATCAGTAATTTTGTATATGTAGATACAAACGGCATCCCTGGAATCGCCCATATATGGTGGGGGGAAAGGGGGAAAACAATTTGGAAAAAAAAATTAAACTTTCTTTAATTATTAAAAAAAGACTAACAAATGCTGAATTATGAATATAGTTTCTACTAAATAAAGATACAAAGACATGGAGAGGAGCAAAGTGATTCAACAGCCCATAAATACATAGATAAGAGAATGCTAGCATGATGCTACATGTTAGCATGGTGTTAAAGCTAACGGCTAGCGCAAGCAGGAACTGCCATTTTTTCACTTCTACTGAACAATCCGCTGTGAGAAAATATCCATATGGACCCTTTCTGTATGTGATAAATAAGTTTATATTCCAACAGAAAATGGCTAGAAAGAATGGATAATTGTGTTTCTCTAAAGATTCTATTTCACCCTCAGCGAAGCCACGCCCCCTTCTATGACGAGACGCCGTCTGTATCTGTGTATCAACTCGTCTAAACTCAGGTAAGAACAAATCACAGTATGGAAGAACTGTGTGCCCTCAGTCACGCAAAACGACCAAAGATGTTGTTAGCATTTGGCCTCTCCCAGTATATTCCTATAGCTCCAAACGGGGGTGAAGTTATAAGCGACCAAGCTCTTCCACAGGCACAAAGACCAGACAGGTACACATCAACTCGTCTAAGCTCAGGTAAGAACATATCTCAGTGAAGAACTGTGGCCTGTTCCTTTAAGGTCTGTTTGTTTCTATTTGTAGCTGCATAAAAGTGAACCTGCTCGCTGTGTTACATCCAGACTCTGGGGCCAGCAGGAGACCACTCCCTGAGGTTCTCAAAGGCCGACACGGTTCATATGGCTCAAACATGCCGTGATGTACACAAACAGAGATCAAGTCTATGCTTTGAGCGACTGGAAGCCACTGCAGAGACGGGAGTAATCGATGAACCAATAAGACGACTGGTTCTATACAGACGACCATTTTCACAAAATCACAGCAATACATTCTTTTGATAAATATGATCAATCAATTTACTTTAAGAGACTATACAGAGTTTAAAAGTGTTAATCATTTCCATCCTCCTACATGTTCCAGCCATGTCCTCTTCACCACAACTGCTTCTAAAATCCTGCACTGTCACTCATAAAGTTGTTATTTCGGGTCCGAAGTGCCGTCATGCATAAGCTTAATATAGAAGCTGCAGTTACAAGTAAGACCTGAGGTGGCAGTAGTGAGTATAAAATGACCAACTTGCATCTAGTCTCTTTAAAAGGGACCAAACTCTAATTGTTTTTATCAAAGTTATAAAAAATAAACACTTTTATTTAAATTGAAGATGTTGAAGATGAACCACAGCACTTTAGGCCGGTCTAAACAGGTAAATGTTCTCAATTAATATAGTGTTTTTAACCAAAGCACTTTACAGCAATGAACCACTCACCCATTCACACTCTCATTCACACACCAACGTACGCAGACTCATTTTTAATTAACTCACGCTGCACGACAGGACGTTTGGATAATTACTGATGACGCAAAATGGATCAACTTTATATCAAAAGGACGTCTCTTTTGCGCCTCGTCCTCTTCCTGCTGCACAGTAAAGCTTTCCTCTCCATGAGCAGATTAAGTGCTTTTCTCCTCGCCTCGCATGTCAGTCTCACTGCGTTAAACCACGAGAGTGAGGAGTGACCATAGCATGGGAATAAGTCGAGCGAACAGCTGATCGTTGATACGTTGTGAGACACGTCCGTTTTACCCCACCGATGATGTGTTGTTGCAATAGTACAGGGGTGGCGAACACGCAGCTCTTGGCCAATCAGAATGCGGCTCTTTGCGTGATTGGATATGTTTATACAGTGCAGCTCTTTGCAGAAGATTTGGTACATCTTTCCCATAAACTGCAACAAGTCTTTAATAATCTTGACCAAAAATCCAACCATAGCACAGACCCTGTTTCCATCTCTACACATGAATGAGAGTCCGTATCTCCCGCCTTTTCGAGGCGGCGTGTAAAAGGTGCCTGTGCACCCTCACTCACAGCGGGATGTAGGTTAAACAAAAGGCAGATCGTGGCTCTGGGATCACCTGTGCTTTTCAAATGTCTGATTAGCCAACTGTTTATTTGATGAAAGGCCTTATATTAAAGCAGTACTAAGTAACTCTTCCCCCTAGAGGCCATAAGCGCAACTGCAGGTGTCGTAGCAAGTTACGATTTTTTAACTTATTAATTGTCTTGGAGAGTAAATACTACGCTGACAGGAAAGGCGAAGGGACAGAGGGTTACTGTGCATCCAATCCAAAGGAAATATTTTTTTTCACTCAAACTTTGCTGTAAATACTGTTTAAAGTGACGTTAGCCCGCAGTTAGCTTTGCCCGTTAGCATGTTCGCTTCTTCTTCGTGATTTCATTAGTGTGTATTGCTTTCTCCGCACCGGTGGCAGTCAAGTTGCAAACATGGTTTTCTGGTCAGAGACACCAGGGGGAGATGAAAGACTCTCCAACCATCCCATAAACACTTGTATTACCCAAAGGGACTACGAAAAGGATTTATTAAGGTAAACACGTTACTTAGTACTGCTTTAAATCAAAATTAGGAAATGGAAAAAAAGCGGAGCTCTTATGAAGCATATGATGCGAAGCGCGACATCGTAACGCGGAAATACGCAAAGTCATTGACTTTTCTTCCACATGTGACTGTGACTGTAACAGATGCAACATAAAACAGACTCTCAGATCCTCCAGAGGCTCCTGATTAAAGTTTTGAACTTTGTGCAGCCCAGAGTGCGTTCTCTCTGCACAGTCCAGTCAGGATCGAGCTGCAGGCACTGAGCGCACAGGCCAGGGCCGAATCAGAGGGGGCCCCATACAAACACACCCCAGCATTAAAAATACAAATAATCTAATTCTGTCCCAGTCAGAGAAGAACAGCACAAAATGTCAGTTTATTTAATATACATTTATTTCAATCTTTGTGAGTTGTAAAACCAGTCTATATCACACTACAATGATGACCAAACCTTCTGTTGGTCTGTAAATGCAGTAAATTAGAATAACTGCCTTGTATAAAATGTCTCTCTCAAAATGGCTGTAGTGAATGTCTTGAAATAGGCCTCTGTCTCTTTAAGAACCTCTGAGCCTTTAGACACGCCCCCTCCACACGCTGTCTGTGGCATCAGTGGGGAGGGGGTTCTGCTGAGGAGCAGTGGTCGGTTACTCGGCTGGTGACGAAAGCTCGGAGGCGTCTCCAGGAGGTGGGGGCGTTCCTAGGAGGACTCAGGCAAACCTATCCCTAAAATGGCCGCCATCAGAGTTTTTACAGATTACTCAGAAATACGTGAATGTGCCAAGGCAACACTTCAGGCATGTTTTTAATCAGGGAATGACATAATAACATGATGTAAAGCTTGAAAAAGTCCATTTTGCACAATACCCCCCCTTTAACAGCCAATGGAGAGTCACTTGATCAGTGGAGCTCCAGACATCGACAGGAAATGACATCACAACCACTTTTTCCCCCCACATTTATTTTAATTAATCTCAATAAAACGCCATTCGTAAACTCCACTATCCTTACAGTTAGGATTCAGGTTAGTCTGGATTAGTTTCAACTCACGTTGTCCTACGAAGGTGACGTAACTTCCTGTGGAAAAGCGGAGCTCCAGTGACCACGTCCCTCCATCGTCCTCGTTCAGACCCTTCTCCAAACAGCTTTTGGTTTTCAAGCAAAATCCTACAACATCTCCAGCGTTAACACCAGCTCTCACTTGCCTCTCCAAGCAGCTAATCTCCTCCGACGCCTCCTTTGCCTCGCTCTCACCTGCTTCGCTCTCTTCTTCTCCTGCTCCCCGGAGGCGCCGCACAATCAATAATATTCATCACCGCGTTTCCTCCACTGTCATCTCTCATTTGTCCAATCTGGAAGTGTCTTTTCTCCCATAATGCCTTTCCAATCAAGCCTATAGCCCGGAGTGGCCGATGCTAATAATGCTAATATGCGGGGGTAGCATCTGTTCAAAATGGCAGCCGGGACCTTGCACCTTTTGGCATTCGTCTCCCGCCTTCTCGAGCTACCGGAGCAGAGAACTCATTCCGTGGGTTAATTAGAACAAAAAGATTGGACTTTCTATGGATTATCGAAAAGCTCGCGGTTTGGCTCCTGCTCCGGCGCGGCGCATTGAGGCCTATTGGCGAGCTAAATGTCACCTATCAATCACGGATCCAGCCCCCGTTCGGTCATTAGCGGGGCGTGATGGAGAGGTAAGCGGGGTAATCATCTTCGGGGCGAGCGCGCCGTGATTGGCCGAGTTAATATTCCGCGAGGCGTCGAAAGCGAGTTAACCTGAGGATCGGGTCAAACTTTGGGGGGGGGGGGAAACGGCGGCGGGCGTGAAAGGTAAAGAGACGGGCCAGGTGCGGCGCGGTGACATTTGCGGCGGAGGCCCGGGCAGTGACCGCGCACGGGGAGGCGTTTATGCTGATGCATGTTGTGAAGTGGTACGAAGAGATGGGAAGTCGGTGCTGGAAATCCAGGGTTGGAATAAAAGTAAGCGATCGAGGTCCTATACCGTAAATTCTCTAATACTGGCCTGTATTCCATTAGCGGCCGGGTCTCTAACAGAGGCCGGGTTCGTGGCTCACGGAGGCAAATTAAAGCCGGTCTCTAAAACAGGCCGGGGCTTTTATTAGAAACTATAGCGGTAGAAATATTCCCCATGTTAGGAATTTGTCTCATACTGGTGTAAATGAAAACTCACGTGCAGGAAGTAAACAAACGGGAACCCGGGCCGAGGGGGACGCTGCGGAGAAGCTGATCCGAGCGTAACTTTGACACAGATTTAGCCACTTTTTAAACCTCCAGTGACTATATTTGGAAACAGGGGGAGAGTTGTGTGACCCTCCAGGGTTTTAATAAAGTCTCCATCGCGTCCTCAAAGCACGTCCAGCTGCTCCGTGTGCAGGTCAGTCCCACGCCTCAAAATAACTCCTCCCATCAGCGCGAGCGTCTCGTCTTCTCTCGGGTCAGTCTCATGATCGATCACAAACACAAACGCTCCGTCTAAACTCGCCTTTTACACAAGATAACAACAAATAATCCGGTCTCTGTTAAAAACGAAACAGAAACCTGCAGTGACATTGAGGTCAATGTTCCACTAACAGCAACAAAACACTTCCTGTTGTCCCGACAAAATAAAAGGCGTCAATGTTCCAGCCGCTGGGAGAGGGTTTGAAATGTTAATAAATGAACCTAGTATTTTAGGTGCAAATGGACACAAATCTCGTTTTTCTTCATTTTCCTGGTCGTCCGTTTTGCTCAAATAGAAATAAAGGCCTGTCTCTAATTGTGGCCTGGTTCCAATAAAGGCCTGGTCCTAGATGCCCTTGAGTAAATAAAGGCCCCGGCCTATATTAGAGCATTTACGATATATACATTTCAAGCTTGTTTGAATACTTTTAGACACAGGCATTTCGTACAGAAAATTCATATTCAATCGGTGGCGTTCACGATGTAGAATGTGATGATGTCATAATGTCAGGTGGAGCAGGGGCCAATACAACCCTACGGGAGAAATAGTTTTTTTTTAGAAGAAATCTCCAAAACAAAACAAATGATTTTCCTCATCAGTATTTGACAGTGATTGGATTCACAATCATGACATATTATTTTTATGTCTGAAAGTCCTTTCTATTGGTCATTACGCTCAGACTTTCAGAGTAATTAGACATTAGTTCATATGTGCTGACAGAGGAGACAATGAACTTTGAAACAGTTTTTGTTTCATGTGGATTCTACCAATAATGACTGAGATATGAGCCAAAAACTAAGACAAAAACATCCGCAATTCACCAGTTACCACAGTTACCGTCATCGAATTTTCTCACACTCCATATGGATGTTTATTCACAGCAGATTGTTCAGTAGAAGCGAAAAAACAACACTCATAGCAAGCGCTAGCTAGCGTTAGCACGATGCTAACATGTAGCATCATGTTAGCATTCCCGTTATTTATGTATTTATGGGCTGTTGAACCACTTTGCTCCTCTCCATGTCTTTGTATCGTATAAAACTGTACTCATAATTCTGCGTTTGTTAAAGTCGTTTTTGAATAATTAGAGGAAGATTAGATTTTACTTAAAATTGTTTTCCTCCTCAACTGTTTTGAAACATGACCATATATGGGAGATTCCAGAGATGCGTCTATTGTACCTCATGTATCTGATGTACCTTATGTATCTGATGTACCTTACGTATCTGATATACCTTATGTATCTGATATATCTGATGTACCTGATGTATCTTGTGTATCTGATGTATCTAATGTATCTAATGTATCTTTTGTATCTGATGTATCTGATGTACCTTATTATCTTATATATCTGATGTATATGATGTAACTGATGTATCTGATGTATCTAATGTATGTAATGTATCTTTTGTATCTGATGTACCTGATGTATGTAATGTATGTAATGTATCTTTTGTATCTGATGTACCTGATGTATGTAATGTATGTAATGTATCTTTTGTATCGGATGCATCTTATGTACCTTATTATCTTATGTATCTGATATCTCTGATGTATCTGATGTATTTAATGTACCTTATGTTATCTGATATCTCTGATGTTTCTTATGTATCTGATGTACCTGATGTAGGTATCTAATGCATCTAATGTATCTAATGTATCTTTTGTATCTGATGTACCTGATGTTCCTTATGTATCTTATGTACCTGATGTGTCTTATGTATCTGATATCTCTGATGTACCTTATGTATCTGATGTACCTGATGTACTGGTTGGAGGGCGCTGACCTCACGGCGTCCTCCGGTTGCAGATGCTGAATGTGCCGCAGGATCACTCAAACACAGAATGAGTAAAAGACACTCAGGGTGTGTTTTTTTTTTTTTTTTTTCAATCTCACACCTTTCCCCCACTCGCTTTTCTATAAAAACCATTCCAGACCATTTCACCTCGCCAAATGTTCTCCTCTGAAACCCGTAATGATGTTTTTAAAAGCGCCCATTAGGCACTATTTCTCCACTCCACTGACACCGCGCCGCGATGCTAATGCTCCCCCCCCTCTCTCCCACGTATACCTGCGCCCCCGAAGGCCTCCCCAGCGCCTTCGCCGTCTTCAAAAATGAAAAGGCACGAGCGTGAGTCAAGACTTGCAGGGTTTTTTTTTTTTCTTTTTTTCCCTCCTTTCTTTTCTCTCTTTGACTGACAGTGTAGCCCGCGGCGCCGCGTACGTCTTGGCGGGAATGCCCTGCGCTTCCGCCGACTCCTTTTGAAAGAAAAAGAAAAAAATCTTCTTTCCCAGACTCGCTGAGATCAAGCACCGCGCGCTGCCTCTCTCCGCCCAAGGCTGCATGTCGGAGAATTTGTTTTTGGGTGTTTTTGTCTGTCTTTTTTGGCGGGTTCGGCGCTCGCTCGCGTGTACCCCCGGCCCCACTTCAGTGCGCAGGAATAGACGGCGGCTCAGTGGGGTTTGATGGAGCTGAAAAGGAAAGCAAGACGTGGAGCGGCTTTGTTGCTGTCATGCAGTACACGGCGGTGAGGGGGGGGGGGGGGGTGATCAGGAGTATCGGCTGCGGGGGAGGCTGAGAGAAGAGGCTCGACGTGGATTTTAACTGTTATCCACGCCAATCTACTGCACGGATCCATATTTGATGCTTTTATCGTTTTAACTTTTCATGCTCCTGTATATTACATCAGCGTTGGCTTCATCAGTGCACCCCGAAAATAGGCAAGGCAAGTTTACTTGTAGAGCACAATTCATACACAAGGCAATTCAAAGTGCTTCACAGTTGCATAAATATAAGAAAACAAATACAATCAATAAAAACATCAACATAGGATTAATCAATTACAGTAAGAGGCAAGAGTGTAGATAAAATACTTTCAGTTATATGCATTTTTAAGTCTTGTTTTGTCTGTCTTGAGCACTATTTTTAAGTCTTGTTTTGACTCGCTCTGTCTTGAGCACTATTTCGCTCTGTCTTGAGCACTATTTTTAAGTCTTGTTTTGACTCACTCTGTCTTGAGCACTATTTTTAAGTCTTGTTTTGACTCGCTCTGTCTTGAGCACTATTTTTAAGTCTTGTTTTGACTCGCTCTGTCTTGAGCACTATTTTTAAGTCTTGTTTTGATTCACTCTGTCTTGAGCACTATTTCGCTCTGTCTTGAGCACTATTTTTAAGTCTTGTTTTGACTCACTCTGTCTTGAGCACTATTTCACTCTGTCTTGAGCACTATTTTTAAGTCTTGTTTTGACTCGCTCTGTCTTGAGCACTATTTTTAAGTCTTGTTTTGACTCGCTCCGTCTTGAGCACTATTTTTAAGTCTTGTTTTGACTCGCTCTGTCTTGAGCACTATTTTTAAGTCTTGTTTTGACTCACTCTGTCTTGAGCACTGTTTCACTCTGTCTTGAGCACTATTTTTAAGTCTTGTTTTGATTCGCTCTGTCTTTAGCACTATTTCGCTCTGTCTTTAGCACTATTTCGCTCTGTCTTGAGCACTATTTTTAAGTCTTGTTTTGACTCGCTCTGTCTTTAGCACTATTTCGCTCTGTCTTTAGCACTATTTCGCTCTGTCTTGAGCACTATTTCGCTCTGTCTTGAGCACTATTTTTCTTGCTCGTTCACACAAAGTTACCTAACCTCCTTCTCCTCTGGACATCAACATAAAATTAATCAATTACAGTAAGAGGCAAGAGTGCAGATAAAATACTTTCAGTCATGTGCTCGGGCAAACAGAACGGTTTTCAGCCTGGATTTGAACATTGTCAGAGTTGAGGCCTGTCTCACATCCTCATGAAGACTGTTCCAGATTTTAGCTGCATGAAACTGAAACGCAGCCTCACCATGTTTATTATTGACTCTGGGAACCACCAGGAGGCCCCTCCCTGAAGTTCTTAGGGCCCGAGAAGGCCTCGTATAGAAAAATACAAACTTCTTATAAACTTCTTTAAATAAAAAAGGCGATGGAACTCTCTGAGAAAACAACTCACTCTCCAGAGACGAGTGAATTGTTTGAATGAGGACTGAGGCATTTTGTTACAATTCACGACTAAACATAGACTTAAACCTTCTGCACACGTGACTGTGCATCTGTCGGGCTCGGTCTGGGGGGGGGGGGGGGGGGGTTCGGGTCGCTTCAGTAGTGCAGATGTTGCTCTGGGCAGGTGAGGCGGGGCAGAGGAGACCTGAAACAGCAACAGCCTGGGCGTAGGTTGGCGTGGGGGAACTTCATGTGGAGATCTTCACATTGTGCGATCCTTTCAGCAAAAAGGAAAGAAAAGGAGGATAAAGAGGAGGACGGAGAGCGAGACAGCAGCGAGTGTAGTAAGTTACTGGAGTTGTCTCTGAAGTGCTTCCGTCAGAGCACAAGTGTCCACACTAAACACCAAACCTTCGCCCTTGAGCAACAGCGCCTCGGGTTGGTGTGAATCCTCCTTTATGCACATTTATTATGCAGAATTAGACAGATGCACATTATACTTGATGCTCAGCAGGAAGGGCCTGGTCAGTACTTGGATGGGAGGCCGTTTGGAAACACCAGGGAGCCTGGGTGAATGTAGTGGTTGGTGGAGTGAATGAATAATGCGGTGTAAAGCACTATATAAAACTGATGGATGATGATATATTCCATATGTACATATCTGTACTGTATATACACCTACATAAATATGTATATATACTACATTCATACAGCGATCAGAATATCAGTCATGTCGCCCGTCAAAGAATGTATGACCATGTTTAAAGATTATGTGATCTGTTTGTTTCCATGTGGGCGGATCAGGCTCGTTTTGTTCATACTGAGTGGGATTTTCAAATGAACAGATTTTTTTTAAACAGACATATTATCAATGTGTATCCTGTGTTTGACGTTCTGTGGCATGTGGTTAACTTAACATGATTAAAAGCACCCGGGCGTGGTGAGCCACAGCGAGCGCCGGCCAGAAGAGAGACTGAAAAATGTATTATTAAGATGGCCACTGGGTAAGTATTTGGGAACAATTTCAAACACATCTTGCTGATTATAAAATGTAATGTTACTCAAATGCTGATGCTGATCTGCAGAGTAAGAGTAAGCAGAGAGGTAAGGAGCTCGCCAGCGTTCATTTTGACGTTATTTCAGTCAAAGGAATATTCATTCTCTGAATGAAGATGTGGATATTCCTTGTTATCGAGGTAACACTTTATAATAATGGCTCATGATTATTTGTACAGTATTGTTGAAAGAAGTCGAGAAAGGCTGAATCTATTATAGAAAACGCTATCTCAATGGCCGCCGCCTGGGCGCCGCCATGTTTATTTCCCATACCGACTTTGAAGCTAAGCAGGGAAGTGCCTGGTTAGGACTGGGATGGGAGACCGTTCCTCCGAAGCTAAGCAGGGAAGGGCCTGGTCAGTACTTGGATGGGAGGCCGTTTGGAAACACCAGGGAGCCTGTGTGAATGTAGTGGTTGGTGGAGTGAATGAATAATGCAGTGTAAAGCACAATATAAAACTGATGGATGATGATATATTCCATATGTACATATCTGTACTGTATATACACCTACATAAATATGTATATATACTACATTCATACAGCGATCAGAATATCAGTCATGTCGCCCGTCAAAGAATGTATGACCATGTTTAAAATGTGATCTGTTTGTTTCCATGTGGGCGGATCAGGCTCGTTTTGTTCATACTGAGTGGGATTTTCAAATGAACAGATTTTTTTTAAACAGACATATTATCAATGTGTATCCTGTGTTTGACGTTCTGTGGTTAACTTAACATGATTAAAAGCACCCGGGCGTGGTGAGCCACAGCGAGCGCCGGCCAGAAGAGAGACTGAAAAATGTATTATTAAGATGGCCACTGGGTAAGTATTTGGGAACAATTTCAAACACATCTTGCTGATTATAAAATGTAATGTTACTCACAAATGCTGATCTGCAGAGTAAGAGTAAGCAGAGAGGTAAGGAGCTCGCCAGGGTTCATTTTGACGTTATTTTAGTCAAAGGAATATTCATTCTCTAAATGAAGATGTGGATATTCCTTGTTATCTAGGTAACACTTTATAATAATGGCACATGATTATTTGTACAGTATTGTTGAAAGAAGTTGAGAAAGGCTGAATAACAGAACTGTTTTAAAATGCTTTCACTGAAGTTTCTTCCAGAGCCGTGGGAACTCATTCTGGTCAAAGTGCAGATGACAGACTGTGACGCTTTTGAAAATGTGATTTATTTAGAGGAGTAACATCTGTTGTAAGTAATGATGTTATTTCAGTGAAGCATCAATTTAATGACGAAAAATTGGGCAGAAATTTTTACTAAAATAACTAAAGTTTGTTTATAAAGCACTTTTCACAGATTAAATCACAAAGCGAAAAGATAAAAACAATCAATATTTGTTGATTGTTGATTGAGGCTAATGCAAGACTAGTGCATTTCTATTGTATCAGCTAGCCTGCATTAAAAACAGTGTGACCCGCTCCACAGAGCACCTGAGGCAAATCACTTATAACACCAGACTAACCATATAAATGTCTGTGTCCATAGACAAATTTTTGGAATGTAACTGACCTTGCATCACATGAATGATCACATTTTGAGGGACTATTTTCTAGCAGATCACTCCGCCGCTGCGTAGCTTATACAACCACGAAGCTGATGCTGCTCAAATATAAGGTATTTTAGACATTTATATGGTTATTCTGGCGTTATCATTGATTTGCCTCAGGTGCACTGTTGAGCGGGTCAGACTGTTTTTAATGCAGGCTAGCTGATACCATAGAAATGCACTAGCCTTGCATTAGCCTAGCGCCACAAAACTCTTCAAATACAGTACAAGAACTGCATGAATTACAAAAATATCTCCAGAAATCAGCAACACTCTGGATAACTAGGAAATGAGGCCCTATGTCAAACATCCTGAAATATCCCTTTAAGGATCAATATAAAAGCAGGCGCCCCGGTACCTTGAATAGCTGCCAAAGATTCAGATGACTTAAAAACATGAACAAAATGCTCAAAACAAAAACGCCAGGTATATTGTTTAACGCATTAACAGCATTGTAACAGAAGCTTTACTTTACCTCGTGTTACTTCTTCCAGAGGCTGTACATATTTGTGTTTATTTAGCTGAAAAAACATCAAATCTGAGTCTTCTCTGCACCAGCCCCGACTGACAGGACCCTCCTCATCTTCCAAGGTCAAAAACTCAACCATCTCTTCCCAGTTTCTTTCAGAAGCCTAAATCAAAAAGGCAGAGTATTTTGCGGCAGAGTGATTTGAAGCACATGACCCTATAGCTCGGCAGAACCCTCCCGACGCCTGCTCACTCCCAGCGCCTTCACACGCTCGTATAGAAATGTCTATACTCGCCTTTTTTCATCACCGTCCGCCTGCGCTGCCGCTTTTAAGGCTGGAGGAACATCGAGTTCAAACCCGGAGCAGCCTCGTTTCTGCGCCGGCTTTGCAGTCGCGCATTTTCCATTTGTTCAGGCGTTTTATCTACTTTGCATAATTACGCTCGTCGTAATTTCGTTCAAATTGCACGGCGCACATCGGGAAAGGCCTTACGAAAGGTTTTCAGCAACCTTCTGACATCCTCTCATTGTCTCGCTCGCCTGTTGGGCCTCTCCTACTCCATATTGTCAAACGGGAGAATCCAGGACACTTTATCAGATGGTTTCATGTGACCACACCTCGCCCACCATCCACTTCCTGTACGGTGAGCTACTTTTACGTAACAAAACCATCAGACTGGAAAAATGACCATCTTGAATTAGATAAATGACCTAAAATCACTTGAATTAAAGGAATAGGCCACCGTTTTTACATACTGAGATATGTTCTTACCTTAGCTTTGACGAGTTCTTCAGGACCTGTCTGATCTTCAGCCGTGCCTTCAGTCACGTAAACACAGCGCAGACGGCGTTAGCATTTAGCCTCTCCCTCTCTCCTCTATAGCTCCAAAACAGGTCAAGATAGAAGCTACCAAGCTCTTCCACGTTTTCCCTATTTAAATATGGTTACGTGAAGTGTTCTTTTACAAAGTATAATTACACAAAATTAAACAATGTGGTTTTTCTAAGCGGATAAAAGGGGGAACTATATTGTAAGGCGTAATAATACCAGGAGTAATTTGGCATCCGCACAGTAAAGTGAAGATTACTGCGCAGTAAAGTGAAGATTACTGCTGGTATTATTACGCCTTACAATATAGTTCCCCCTTTTATCCGCTTAGAAAATCCACATTGTTTAATTTTGTGTAATTATACTTTGTAGTGTAACACTTCACGTAACCATATTTAAATAGGGAATACGTGGAAGAGCTTGGTAGCTTCTATCTTGACCTGTTTTGGAGCTATAGAGGAGAGAGGCTAAATGCTAACGCCGTCTGCGGTGTGTTTACATGACTAAATAATAATAATAATGCATTGGTTTTATTTAGCGCTTTTCTGGACACTCAGAGACGCTTTACATTGCACTATTCATTCACTCCATACTCGGTGGTAGTAAGCTACTATTGTAGCCACAGCTGCCCTGGGGTCGACTGACAGAAGGGAGGCCACCAGTCTGTACCATCGGCCCCTCCGACCACCACCAACTACTCACTCACTCCCTACATTCGCTAGGCTACCAAACGGTCTCCCATCCAAGTACCGACCAGGCCCTTCCCTGCTTATTTTCCAAGGTCTGACGGGATTGGGCAGAGCAAAGGCGGTATGACCACAAAGGCACGGGTGAAGATCAGACAGGTCCTAAAGAACTCGTCAAAGCTAAGGTAAGAACATATCTCAGTATGTAAAAACGGTGGCCTATTCCTTTAAGGTACATTATGTAGAATTTGAGTTGGTTTAAGCTGATGCAAGAAAGATAAAAAATGCTAATGCCAGTGGAACAAGAACATCTTTATTTACTGTATGTAGCGCCTTTCACAGTCACAAAGCACTTTACATGAGACAATTGTACATTCACTCCACACTCGGTGGTGGCAAGCTACGTTTGGAGCTTCAGTTTCCCCTGGGGGAGACTGCCAGAAGCGATTTAAATACGGTTGCGTTTAGTGCTACACGATCCAAGTATAGTCACACGAAAGTAAACAATGTGGATTTTCTCAGCGGATAAAAAGAGGAACTATAGTGTAAGGCGTAATAACACCAGAAGTAGTTCGAAATCCGCAGATTAATGTCTTCACTTTACTGTGCGGACGCCGAAGTACTCCTGGTATTATTACGCCCTGCAATATAGAGCTTGGTGGCTTCTATCTTCACCTCGTTTGGAGCTGGATCGGAGGAGAGGCTAAATGCTAACGCCATTAGCATTTAACTAGACAGGTACAAATGAACTCGTCTAAGCTAAGGCAAGAACATATCTCAGGATGTAAAAACGGTGGCCAATTCCTATAAAGGGATATTTCAGGATTTTTGACATAGGGCCTCATTTCCTAGTTATTCAGAGTGTTGCTGATTTCTGGCGATATTTTTTTTTTAGTTCATGCAGTTCTTTTGTTTGAAGAGTTTCGTGGCACTAGGCTAGTGCAAGGCTAGTGCATGTCTATGGTATCAGCTAGCCTGCATTAAAAACAGTCTGACCCGCTCCACAGAGCACCTGAGGCAAATCACTTATAACACCAGACTAACCATATAAATGTTTGTGTCCATAGAATCATGTTTGGAATATATCTGACCTTGCATCGCATGAATGATCGCATTTTGAGGGACTATTTTCTAGCAGATCACTCCGCTGCTGCGTAGCTTTTACAACCACGAAGCTGATGCTGCTCAAATATAAGTTATATTAAATACAAAATGGTTAAAATTATTCTATCAACACAGACATTCATATGGTTAGTCTGGTGTTAAGTGATTTGCTTTTTGGTTTGGTTTTTGGGTTTGTAATGCAGGCTAGCTGATACCATAGAAATGCACTAGCCTTGCATTAGCCTAGCGCCACGAAACTCTTCAAACATAAGAACAGGTACCAGCAACACTCTGGATAACTAGGAAATGAGGCCCTATGTCAAAAATCCCGAAATATCCCTTTAAGAAAACCAGCCTGGTCCCTTTAATTGTGCCTAACCCAGCGTTATCACAGGAGTAATATCTAGCCGTAGAAAAAAATAGGCGCCAGGCTTTACTGTTGTTTAGAACGTGTCGTGGTGAAGTGGTCCGTGGTTCCAGGGGCGGAGCAGAGAAACTTCGGTTCTGGGGGGGAGGAGGCACCAACTACTAAACCGTTACATCTAAACTCAGTTAAATTCTACAAACATTATCGGTGTAGTTTCGAGAGCATATTAATATTTTTTTGCAGCGGCCCTGACCCACCAGTCCAGGCGCTCCTCGGCTGGTCCCCCACTGCGCTCCGTTTGCTTGTAGCCATTAACCACCCTGCCATTTTACCAAAAACACACCATGAACACAGTCCTTACTCACCGCTCCTTATTCACCAGAGCCAGATTTTCATTTTACTACAAGCACAGAACCGCGATGAGATTCTGTTCTGGCAAATGCCTCCCGCGCGACAATTTTATGGAAGTCGTATTGAAGCCTGAATTTGTTTTTGCCCGTCTCTCTTCGAATGGAAATCGCTCTGAGAAATAGCAGCTTGTGTCTTCTGCTTTTTTTTTTTTACACCAAATGGAAAAAGGGGGGGGGAAATGTACTGCGGGGCCCGGGTCGCGGAGTGAGCGGATGTGTCTATATTGAATGATGTTCCATTAGAAAAAAACACGAATCGAATCAAAGCCAAAAAGTGCATTGTCAGGATTATAGAGTTTATGTTTGTTTCTGGCGCTGGTCTGAAGGGCTTTGGCGTTTACGGCTTTTTCCCCCATATTGTGGCATCAGGGGAGGCTGTGTGGGGATAAATGCAAGAAAGTAAGACAGACTTTTTTTGTATGTGCACCTTGAAGTCAGGGCTTATTTCTGAGCTATACTGATCCACTGTCTCTGCAGCAGATGTGGGCGTAGCGTGGGCGCACATTTTCATATGAGAGGAAGCCACTTTCAAACATGTTATTATTCTTTTCCCACTTGTTTTGTTTTATTTCAATCATACAAATTGAGTTATGTTTAATGCGCACGTGTCTTAAAAGAGCAAATAGACAGTTTGTTTAACCTCTTACCTTCCACCTGAACAGAGCGCTTTCTCTACAGTTTGGTTTTAATGTAAATGTAAAAGCTTATTGGAAAATGTGAAGAAAAAAAAACAATAAAAAATGTGACAAAAAATAAAAAATGTGACAAAAAAAACCAACAAAAATGTGACAAAAAATATAAAATGTGACAAAAATATAAATTAAAAATGTGACAAAAAATTATATAAAAAGTGACCAAAAAAAAGTGACAAAAAAACAAAAAAATATGACAAAAAACAATAAAAATGTGACAAAAAACAAAATGTGACAAAAAATAAATAAAAATGTGACAAAAAACAAAATGTGACAAAAAATAAATAAAAATGTGACAAAAAACAAAATGTGACAAAAAATAAATAAAAATGTGACAAAAACAATAAAAATGTGACAAAAAACAAAATGTGACAAAAAATAAAAATGTGACAAAAAACAATAAAAATGTGACAAAAAACAAAATGTGACAAAAAATAAATAAAAATGTGACAAAAAACAAAATGTGACAAAAAATAAATAAAAATGTGACAAAAACAATAAAAATGTGACAAAAAACAAAATGTGACAAAAAATAAAAATGTGACAAAAAACAATAAAAATTTGACAAAAAATAAAAATGTGACAAAAAACAATAAAAATTTGACAAAAAATAAAAATGTGACAAAAAACAATAAAAATGTGACAAAAAATAAATAAAATGTGACAAAAAATAAATTAAAATGTGACAAAAAACAAAAAAAATTGACAAAAAAACAATAAAAATGTGACAAAAAATAAATAAAAATGTGACAAAAAACAACAAAAATGAGTCAAAAATATGAGATGAAAAAGAATGTGAAAAAGTGACAACAACGAGAGAGCAATGTGAGGAAAAGGATCTGTTTTGTATGTCTTGACTATGAGGCGTTACTCTGGCCAATATGCTGGAAGCGCCAGGTGAGAAGGTTAGATTTGGGTAAAGCCGAACTGGAGAAACTGCGCTCGGTTAAGGCGGAAGGTAAGAGGTTTAACACTATAAACAGTCACATCTGCATTAGAAACGGGGGCTACTTCTCAGTCATCCAGGTTCATTCCATGGGGCGACGGTGGCGCAGAGAGCAAAGCGGGTCGTCTTGTGATCGTTGGATCGACGGTTCGAATCCCGCAGGTGCACACTGCCGTTGTGTCCTTGGGCAAGACACCTCACACACCCTGCCTCCAGTGTCTGGGTGAATGGGTGACTGGTTCCTTGATGTAAAGTGCTTTGTGCTCCTCAGAAGGTGGAGGCGACTTTGGCCCTTCTTGGTGTTGTGGGACCAGTCCAGTTTATTGTTGAGGTGAACACCCAGGTACTTGAAACTGTCCACCTCCTCAATGTCCTCCCCCTGGATGTTCAGCGGTGTGTGCGGTAGTGACTTCCTCCTGAAGTCGATCACTATCTCCTTCGTCTTAAAGAGAAATTTTTGGAGAAATTTGCGAGCGTCGACCAATCAGGAGCTTTCCCCAACAGTGACGTACGATGTAGCTGAGCCATGTTATGTCGGCCCTCAGAAGTAAACAAGTCACGGAGGTTTAGCTTCTTTGTGAACCGGACCTACAGCAGCTCTGGAACTTGTACAAAGACACACATCAGTGTTTCTTTATTTAAACAACCAGGATTAGAAACGGCGACGAGAAAACTCATTTTGTTGTTTGTTTATGTGTTTGGGCCTCGAGGATGAATGTTGTAGCTACGAACACACGCTGACATGCGGCCGGAGTGTCGGTGTCGCTCTAGCCGGTCGGTCTGACTTCAGGTAAACACAAGCGTCTAACTAGGGGTTTTAGGCGCGTTTTTGTCGCCCGAAAAGCGTTTGGTGTGTACGCACGTTAAAGCTCTAACCCATAGCCTGAAACGACACTGCAGGAGTAACAACACACTGAGCCTTACCCTGGGATTCCACATCATCCGCCTGTGCGCTCAGCTCCGCTCCGCCCCGCCCCGACTCCGAACGGCTGCGACATCAACGCCCACTGTCTCCACTTCAGTCCGCCCCGGTCCTCTCCGCCAGTGCTCCAGCTCCACGAGGAGCACGCGCACAAAGCAACGACTTTGAGAAATAAAACTCCCAATAAAATAATTAACAACTATTCATGAGCATGCGAGCTATGCCGCGTTGAAGCATGAAGCCTGTGCCCCCCCTCATGCGCGAGGGAGAGAGAGGCAGAAACAAAAGTTACGTGAACGAAAGCAACAGAAGCTTAATCGGGTCGTGTGATTGTTTTTGTGATAAACTCCGCAGAGGGAATTATCGAGGTCACTTTGTGTGAAATAGTGACATTTTTGTTAAAATAAAGTACTAAATACCCTCCTCTCGGAAAATACCCTCCTCTCGGAAATAGTATTTACTTTGAAAATACGGATATTGTTGTCGTTCTCATTCCCGTTTGGTGCGGTCTGAACTGTGGAGCTTGATCCGGCCGGAGCTGACGGGGCGCAGACGGACCTGAAAATAGGGTTGATCCGTATTTTTATCGTGGCGAGGCGGAGAGGCGGAGAGGTGACGTAGGCCCCTCGGAGCGGAGTGGACGATGCGGAATGTTTCTGAACGTTCAACATAGCAACGCATTTGCTGCGGAGGTCGGGGCGGAGTGGAACGGAGCGGAGCGGGGCGAGCACGGAGAATGTGGAATCTGGGGGTTATCCTCCAGCTCTTCTTTCTGCTCATGGCCTCTGTTTCAGATCGTTGTTAGTGTTGCAATCTTCAGTCCCTGTAGACGGGGTTCTTCTTCAGATAGGACTGGAGAACTACAACTGAAGCTCCAACAAGGACTGGACGTCTGCTGAGGGACTCCCATCGGCCCTGGGTCTATCTACAGCCTGTCTGTCCGTGGGAGTGGATCTCTCCTCCTGTGGTCCTCCCCAAGGTTTCTTTTTTCTCCTCCTGGGTCTTTCAGTTTTTCTTCGCCGAGTCTTAGGAAGGGGGACGCCCTGGCTCGCTTCCCTCAGCTGCTGACGGTTAATTTGACACCATTTGCCTGGACACTACATGTTTTGTATATGTCAATTCTTTTTGAATATCGGGATTTTTTACATGATTTTAGTCAGATTACAACAACACTAAAATAGACTTCTTTGCTGAAAAAGCTCCGTTTAAAAACACAGGGACCACAACCTCAAACATAATCAATGCGATAAAATATGCCGGAAAAGCAGGACGAGGCGAGTAAATGAGGGCTTGAATAAGTAAATTATTTAGCTCACTACTTTTTACTTGCAATTTCAGTATAGTTAATAATAATTTGAGTTAAACATTCTGTACATGTAGAATCCTTTTCACGCCGAAGCTCTTGGCGATTCCTTGCCGTTTCTGGCTTCACACCAGGCTCATCCTGTGAAGGAGAAAACCAGGCTGAAAATCATATTAATTTGTGTGTGTAATGAGTGGAGCGGCGTTAACAGCTCCTCGCAGGTGTCCGGGTCGTTCCAGGCTGTTCCTCCCCGTCTCCGCCGCCGACCCGGACATCGATTTAGCGGAAAATAACAAGTCGCATCACTGTCCACGGCATCATCGCCTCCCAATCCTCCCGGCTCGGAGACGAGTCACGCAAGACCACTCCAGACTTTTGGACACAGAGACTTAACTCCGGGGAGAAGCTCGGGCGGGCGGGCGGGGGGGAGGGATGGATTCTGAACACCTGCGAGGCATAGTGTGGGGGAAGAAAACTTAGATCTACAATCAGACATCGGGGCATTGATTTCATATTTCAGCAAACTTTAACTTCTTTAAAAGGAGGGCTCTGTTAAAATAGTCTTTCCTCCATGTTTCAGTATTGTTTCCTCGTCAAATATGAATATAATTACATGCTCGTGTGGATTAAAACACCCATATGCTTCCTTACTGTATCCAGGAGATGTTCCAACTGAGGGGATCAAGAAACAACCTCAGAGGAGCTGGTATCCTCAGAATAGATATAAATGCTTAGTTTACTTTAATAGTTTATATTAAACATGCTTTGTACCAGGTTTAGCTTGAGCTGGTTTCCAAAAAATGTGTTTAACCACAGAAACACACATGAACACACGTCTCACATTCATCAGTCTCCACTGAATCATGTAATATTTTAACAAGAAAACGTCCCTAAAGGTCATAGTTACAGATACAGTGAAGACATACAAATCTATAAATCCAGATGTGGTCCAATAACGAGTAAAAGTACAAGTATTACTGATCAAATATTGCTCCACAAAAAGGCAAAGTATTAAGATTAGATTATTACGGTAAGATATGTTCTTACCTGAGCTTAGACGAGTTGATGTGTACCTGTCTGATCTTTGTGTGTGCGCCCAGTCACACAAATGTTAGCATTTAGCCTGTACTAGCATAGGTATGGCTTCAAACGGGGGTGAACTTAGAAGCTACGAAGCGGTTCCACGTTTTCCCTTTCGACGATATTACTGCGCCGGTTACTACGCCTCACAATATAGTTCCCCTTTTATCTTAGAAAATCGACACATTTTGTGTAGCTGGACTTGGATCGTGTAAAGGCTCACGTAACTGTGCTTCAATAGGGGAAACGTGGAACAGCCTGGTGGCTTCTAACTTCACCCCAGTTTGGAGCTATACCTAGTAGAGGCTAAATGCTAACAACATTTGCGTGACTGAGCGCACACACAAAGCCCAGACAGTTGCACATGAACTCGTCTAAGCTCAGGTAAGAAGCAAAAAGAGGCTTTATCTTATCTAAGACCAGACTAAACCTACTCCAGTTTCCCCTACCACTAAAACCCATAGATTCCCCTCTGTGGCCAGGACTCCCCTGAAAAAGAGATTCTTAATCTCAGTGGGACTTTCCTGGTTAAATAAAGGTCAATAAATAAATAATAAAATTAGGTAATTTCTTCCTTTATATGACATGTGGGAGAGGCTGCGTATGTGCACCGTTTGCGTGACAGAGCGCACGGACAAAGACCAGACGGGGATATATTAACTCGACTAAAGTGAGGTAAGAGCATATCTCAGTATGTAAAAACTGTGGCCTATTCCTTTAAAGCAGTAATAACTAACTTGCCTCTAGAGGCTATTAGCGCCACTGTAGATGTCGTAGCATGTTGCGTTTTTTTACTCATTAATTGTCCGTGAGAGTAAATACTACGCTGACAGAAAAGACAAAGGGAGAGCGGGATATTGTTACACAATGGAGATCATTTTGTTCACTCAAACTTGGCTGTAAATACTGTTTAAGTGGCGCTAGCCCGCAGTTAGCCTGCTAGCTTCTTCTTCGTGATTCCATTAGTGTGTATTGGTGGCTCCGGTCTGGTGGTAGTCATGCACCAGGGGGAGATGAAAGACCCTCCATTCTTCCCGTTGACACTTGTATTACACCCAGAGGGACAACTGATATATTAAAAGGGAAACAAGTTACTTAGCACTGCTTATTCTTTTTCCAGTACAAAAAGTGGTAGTGACTTAAATGTTCTAGATGTAGATGAAGGACGATAAGGAAACGTTCTCACATGACAGACACATTCAAGAGTCAGTTTTGCAGAAATTAGTCCACTATTTATTCAACTAAAACCTTCAAAACCCTCAAACTTGCACATCCCCTTCTCATTTACCCCACACAAACCTGTGCTTTCATAAACTTTCCCCCGACACAAGCGTAAACCTAATTCAGAAAGACTTTCGGAGAGCTCCACAAACGTAAAACCGGTGTCGACTCCGTGCTCGGGCCCCGCAGTGTTTCTGAAACGCGATTTAAATACAGCTATTTGTTTTTGTCTTTCCTTTATGATGCAGGGCGCCGAACTAGAAAATGACATTTTTTAAAGCCGTCTGTAGCATCTGCCCTTTCTCTGTTTGAGATCTTTCCTCTTTTACAAAACAATGCAAAAAAAACAAAACACCAACAAACATTTAGCCGTTGATTTAATGGCCGGCGGCAGCACAGGCGTCGCCGCACTTTCCCGACAAGAGTTTGAAGAAGACATTAGCATTTGAAATAAGGAGCGAGCGCGGAGGTCACGGGGGTATAAATTAGTCGGACAAATGGACTGCATACTTCAGAGGATTAGCACAGCGCTAGCCCGCCATTAGCATAGCATTAGCATAAGCGCTGCAGGTCGGAGGGAGATGCTGCACGGAGATCGGGACTTCACAGACAAGGAGAGTTTGATAAAAGTTTGTCTCTGAAGTGAACTCATTTATAGCCTGCGGAACAAAAAATAGATGGCTGGACAATCACCTTGTTGTTGCATGTTTTCACTTCGGTGACCAGACGAACAAAACAACCTGGGACCTGCGTTTTACATGGTTGTGATCACTCATTTAAACCTATTGGGTCGTCTAAAATCATTCACAGGCGTAACTTGAATGCCTTTAAACAGTTTGTGGCTGAGAGACCTCATTGTTTGACTCCCAGAAGGTGAGATAAATCCAAGTTTCCAACACTCACCTGTGCAGAACTGTTAGATACCGAAGACTGAACGCTAAAGATGGGTCAGAAAAAAGACTTAACTCCCGCTGAAAAGGATACAATAGTGAAACCGCTGGCTGAAGGACTGAGTATAAGACAAATTGCTAAAGATTGGAACAGAAACTGGAGGACTGTGCAACGTTTTGTTAACAGATCAGGGGCGGAGGAAAAGAGTTGAGAAGAAAAGACTGAAAGCTGAGGGAGAAGGATCTACGCAGAATAAAGCCTCTACAAACAGTACCAGGTGCAGTGGACTTCGCGAGGTTTTTAAAGTGAAAAAAAGCACAAACCCGACCCCCTCGAAGAAAGGAACATAAAGAAAAACGTCTGCAATGGGCACAAAAGTGCATGAAGACGGATTTCAGCAGAGTATTGTGGACGGATGAGATGAGGGGTGACCTCAATGGTCCAGACGGAGGGGCTCGAGGTTGAATAGCTCATGGTCGTGATGCCCCAGCCAGGTTCAGAAGGCAGCAAGGTGGTGGAGGAATCGTGGTATGGGCAGGAATCATCGACTGTGAGGTCGTTGGGCCCTTCAGAGGAGAACAGGGTGTGAAAATCAACTCCGAGAATTACTGCAAGTTCATTGAGGGCACCCTGTTCAAACAGTGGTACAAGAAGAAACCTGCAAAGATGATTTTCATGCATCACAACACTCCTGCATGTGCCTCTCACGACACAACTGCATGGCTAGCACAATGAGGTATGAAAGATGACCACCTAATGCGTTGGCCACCAAACTCTCCAGATTCGAAACTCAATTGAGAATTTCTGGGCTATACTCAAACGTGTTTATGCTGAAGGAAAACAGTACACCAGGTTGGATACGGTCTGGGATGCAGACTTATCTCCAGCAAAGTCTGTTGATCCTCAGCAGGTGAAAAGATTGATGATGGTGGTTGAAAAAAAGGGAGGATGTGTGAAAATGTGAAGTGGATAAGACTGAACTTTAAAGGGATATTTCAGGATTTTTCACATAGGGCCTCATTTCCTAGTTATCCAGAGTGTTGCTGATTTCTGGATACGGATCTTGTAATTCATGCAGTTCTTATATTTGAAGAGTTTCGTGGCACTAGGCTAGAGCAAGGCTAGAGCATTTCTATGGTATCAACTAGCCTGCATTAAAAACAGTGTGACCCGCTCCACAGAGCACCTGAGGCAAATCACTTACAACACCAGACTAACCATCTAAATGTCTGTGTCCATAGAGTAATGTTTGGAATATAACTGACCTGCATCACATGAATGATCGCATTTTGAGGGACTATTTTCTAGCAGATCACTCCGCCGCTGCGTAGCTTATACAACCACGAAGCTGATGCTGCTCAAATATAAGGTATTTTAACTCTATGGACACAGACATTTATATGGTTAGTCTGGTGTTATAAGTGATTTGCCTCTTGCACTGTGGAGCGGGTCAGACTGTTTTTAATGCAGGCTAGCTGATACCATAGAAATGCGCTAGCCTTGCACTAGCCTAGCACCACGAAACTCTTCAAATATAAGAACTGCTTGAATTACAAAAACAAAAATCTCCAGAAATCAGCAACACTCTAGATATCTAGGAAATGAGGCCCTATGTCAAAAATCCTGAATTATCCCTTTAAATCATATCCACAAGTATTTTAGACCACCAAACTGGTTTAAACGAGTGATCACAACCAAGCAAAACTCAAAAACATGGTGGGTACCTAATAATTGTGCACACACTGTAGATTCCTCACTGATGTTTCCTGGTTTAACCTCAAGCTTTCTACACTGTTTGGTTTATTCAACAAAAACACACACATATTCTTCAAACCTCCCGAGAAAGCTCATCAACCTGCGCCGTCGTCCGCGGTTTCGGTGTCCGACGGTAAATCACAGAGTCGGAGAGGCAGCTGCTTGTGGTCTGATGGGGTCGAGAATAAGACCGGGATCAGACCGAATGAGGTGCTTTTTGTTGAGAGACTTCGGGGCGGGTTAGGGGGATGATACCTGACAACCCTTATTCAGAGTAAACCCAGAGTAAAAGAGCCTTTTCTAACAAACTCGAGATGGAGGCAAAGTCTGAACGCAGCATTTTCTAAGCAAGAAGTAAATCAGGTGTTTTATAGTGTTACCAAAGATGATACACCCCTTTAAAAGACGTGATGTTAATTGTCTGACAGATGAGGAGTTGCAGATATAGATACATACAGCATCGCGTCATAGAAGGGGGCGTGGCTTAACCGAGGGGGAAAATAAAATCTTCAGAGAAACACAATTTTCCCTCTTTTTAGCCATTTTCTGGTGGAATATGAACTTATTTATCACATAAATAAAGTCAAGTGTAAATCGGGCCCATTTGGATATTTCATCACAGCAGACTGTTCGGTAGAAGTGAAAAAACGGCAGTTGTAGCTCGCTCTAGCTAGCCGTTAGCACTAGCCCGATGCTAGCATGTAGCATCATGTTAGCATTCTCAGTTATTTAAGTATTTATGGCCTGTTGAAATTTACCTTTTGCTACCGTTGACATCAGGCATTTCACTCACAATTTTGTTACGAGGATGACGACAGCCAACACTAAACTAAAAAAAAGTAACAGCGTTCAACTAAAAAGCTCACATTAGACGATACAAATCAGCTGATTTCTGCAGTCAGGTGATCATTTTGACCCGAGTTCCCGTCGTTTTCCCCAGTTGAGCGAGCGTTCACGTGAATTCCCCAACTGGGGAAGTCGTCCGCCCGAGTTTCCGAGGACCACATGAACGCACCATTAATCACTCCACTGCAGCCGCTTTCATAGTGACGATAAACAAGTGAGCTGGAACTAGCTTCAGGTAAAACAGATTAAAAAGTGAGAAAACTCCTGCCCAGGACTTAAAAAAAGGGCCAGATTAACAGTTTCAGTTTGTGGGACCATGGTATAATCGGGATAATGCCCGACGAGGTGGTGACATCGTCCAGTTATTTCTGATAATGGACACCTCGGAGGGCATTATAAAGCAGCACTAAGTAACATGTTTACCTTAATAAATCCTCTCCGTAGTCCCTGTGGGGGTAATACAAGTGTTTATGGGATGATTGGAGGGTCTTTCATCTCCCCCTGGTGTCTCTGGACAGAAAACCATGTTTGCAACTTGACTGACACCGGACCGGAGCAACCAATACACACTAATGGAATCACGAAGAAAAAGCTAACATGCTAACAGGCAAAGCAGACTGCGGGCTAGCGTCACTTTAAACAGTATTTACAGCCAGGTTTGAGTGAAAAAAAATATTTCCATTGTATAATTGGATGTACAATATCCCTCTGTCCCTTCGCCTTTTCTGTCAGCGTAGTATTTACTCTCACGGACAATTAATAAGTTAAAAAATCGTAACTTGCTACGACACCTGCAGTTGCGCTTATGGCCTCTAGGGGGAAGAGTTACTTAGTTCTGCTTTAAGTAATGTTATATATAGATATATTGGATACTTTACCCACCTATGGATCCTGGGTTTCGGATATCGGAGCCAGCTGAAAAAATACAATATCGGACGGGTATCGATTCCACATATCCGATGCCAAAGTGATGCCGGTTTTGACTCTCACCATTTCACCATATTCATAAGTGAATATGGACATGCTGTACCTGCTGCTCAGAACCTGGAGAATTAAATCATTGTTAGATCAAAACACCACGGCTAGCAGCAGCATGCTAATGCTGGCGGCAACTAATCAAGGCCAGGAAAGAAACTATGATTGGATCATCTAAAGTAGCCTAATAAAATAAAATCAGTCACTGCTGGAGAGGCCAAGTGTTTGTAATTTAGTTTATGAAATGCTGTTATGGAATAATTAATCTAGAATATGTGAAAAGCAAAGGTCATTTTATGTGAGTTGCAGTAATGTAACCTACAGTCACATATATCCAGGGATATTTAGTGTAGTGATAATTGTTTTTCCAATACAGTTTATAGATATAATTCATACTTGATCTGCAATATTTGGTTTGCAAGAAAAGAAAATACTTTATTGATCAAACAGTGGAGAAAAGAGACCATTAATGTTTTCACTCACAGCTGCCACTTTTAAGATTCTCTCTGTATCGGTTAATATCGGCAGACACTCAAACCCGCAGTATCGGTATCAGAAGCAAAGAAGCTGGATTGGTGCATCTCCAGTTTGAAAGTTAACTTTTTACAAATGGCACAGACGCCGATTCCCCGTTTTGGTCCTGATTTAAGCTCACTTAGGTCCGAGCCAAACATTTTTCTTAAGTGGTTCTTGAACAAAGAAACTAAAAAAACATAAAGAAAACAAACAGTTCTTTGTTGCGGCGAATATCGGCTACTCTCCAGTCCTTCCAATGTTTTGAGTCTTGCCGTATATTTAGCCGCATAATTCCTGCCTAATGTTGACGTGCGGGAGAGCGGCGCGCCAATCCCAGATGGCAGTTTAGTCCAAATCATCGGGAGGAGCGCGGTGCCAAAAAACGCATTAGGAACGACTCTGTGGACAACAAGGAGGCACCGTCAGACTCGCGCAGATTTGATTTCACACAATTGTTAGGCGTAGCTTGTCCGGGTTCGGAGACTCGCGAAAAAAGAAAGAAGCTAGTTTCGGTCAATTACTCTCAATCGTGTGTCAAGATACTGGCAGCAACACAATGCGAGCGATTATTATTCAGTATGTTTGAAATGTGCGCCTTTGACCCGGCCTTGGCGCTCGAGTGGATTTAATTGTGTGCAGGTTGTTTTAGAAGAAATTCTAACATGATAACTCTGAAGGTGAATCGCTGAGTGAACTTCACTTCAACGGTTTAATGCCGACTTATTACACCGAAGGCTATCAGCGCGGTGTTGAATGAAAAGGACTTTTTGAATGAGGCTTTACATTTTTGAATCTCTTGCGGCGGCGGGCCCTTTTCACCAGACGCTGAGCCCTGTGAGCGCCGTATGATTGAGGAAGTAAGTGAATATTGTGCTTTCACAGAATCAGAAATGTAACAATGCTGAGTCTTTGACCTTGAACGCTTACCTAAACAGACAAGAGCTTTTTCAATGATTCCACTGAGTGCAGAGCGCTGTTCTGATGAGAGATGGGCAAAGTGAAGCTTCATGAAACCAGAGGCGGACTGGGAGTGAAAAACAGCCCTGGACTCTGACCAGCCTGGCCCAAATTAGCGTAATAGTGGACTTCCACAAATACATATTTTAACCTCTTACCCCCCGCCATAACATTAACGAGTGCATTTTCCCTAGTTCGGCTTTTTATTATTATTTTTTTGATTGGTATCATCAGCAAAAAGAACGGGAAAGGTGGTCGTAGAAACAGAAGCAAAATCATTAATATAAATAATAAATAATACTGGTTCCAAAATTGAGCCTTGTGGTGCACCATACTCCACGGAATTCCTTTTAGATTCATGTTTTTTTATACTGGGCTTTACCCAAATCTAAAAGCTTCTCGACGGGAGATCAACAATGTAACGCCTCATTTGAAAGCTAAGAACCTACAAAAGTGAAGGAAACTTTTGGTCACGCGCCACATTTTTGTCATATTTTTGTTGTTTTTTGAGCTATTTTTTCTATCATTTTTTGTTGTGTTTTTCTCATGTTTTTGTTGACTTTTCATCCCCTTTTTCTCGCTATTTTGATGCTTTTCTTTTTAGCTTTTAGATTTGGGTAAAGCTTGGTTGAGGCGGGACCGGTGGCCCTAGGCCCTTCTGTGCTCTTCCAGAATGGACATGTGGCCAGTCCGCCCCTGTATGAAACTCCAAAGAGCCTTCAAACCAAACACTTTCCTTGACGCCCAAAGCCCGTAGTTGGACACTTGTGCTTACTGAAGTCAGACGCTCGTCACAAATATCACTGAGCATCAAGACCAACGGCTGCTCTGATTTGTGACGACGACCCTAGAGGCCATTGCTGTAGTACCTCCATATAGCCCCTGGTCGCCCATTGGAAAGCATTGCACTTTAGACACTTTAAAAACAACTTTAAAGCCTGGTTTCTAATTTTCTTAAACTTTCTACAGCTAGGTATTCCTCCTGTTAAAACGCTGGGTTAGCTACAAATAAAGAAACCAGGCTGGCTTTCGTAAAAGAACATTTTTCCAAATCTCATAGTATGTAAGTCAAGTCTACAGTGAAGATCCCGCCCTTATGCCCTTTTTAGGAACATGCTCCGTCAGAGCTGGAGAGGGGGAGTCTGGAAAATCAGCCATGATTTCCCCCTCGAACGTAGTTATTTTGTCAAATGGGGAGGAGTGCGTAATGACCGTCTATTAATATAATATGTCTATGGCAGTGGATCTTAACCTGGGTTCGATCGGTGAGTCAGTCTCAGGGGTTCAGCGGAGGTCAAGACACACACCCGTCTCATATGATTTGTGATGACACGCCCCGCTTGAAGGGTTCGGTGAATGCACATATGAAACTGGAGGGGTTCAGTACCTTCAACAAGGTTAAGAACCACTGGTCTATGGTCAAGACGCACGTCAGCTCAGAGTGTGTTGTTAGCCATCTTGGAAGCTCTTGTCTGAAAAATACCTGCTGTTTGGGACAAACTAGTCTCCCTCTTTGCTACTACCATGTCCCATGGATCTTTAACTATATCCCCCTGCTCAACGCCAAATCTCCCTCGTATTTAAACACAAATCCAGCCCATACAATTGAATATGGGGCATATTTTGTGCCGGTAGCAAGTGGCTAGGTAAGGTTAGCACCGTTAGCATGTTACAATCGGCAACAGCTCATTGTTGATTAAAAGTCGTCTTTTTTTACGTTAGTGCATAATGCTTGTTTTCACGGGAGAAAACCGGCATAGCATCTGCCCCGGTGGCTCAGCTAGAGCGAACGCCACTGTTGGGGAAAGCTCCTGATTGGTCGATGCTCGCAAATTTCTCCAAAAAGTTCAACATTGCCCAACTCCAGCGTCGGACGCCCTGGAGGTGCGTCAAAAGCTTCAAAACGCGCCGCACAAGAGGCGCGTGACTCACTGCGGGACCTCAACACTCCCTGAGGCGCCTCCATGCATTTTCAATTTAAACCTGACGCCTGGCCGAGTTTGGTGGACGCACCTTAAAGCAGTTGAAGTGATTGTGCCGGAGCCTCGAATCACAGTTCGAAACCTTCACTCTTCAGTGACATCTAGTGGCAAAGTGTCATTACAACCACATTTACAGCGTTTCTGGATTCCGCCATGTTTTTGATATACCTGTGATTGAAATAAAACCACATTCTGTTTGATTTTATTTGCCATTAAAATATGGAATTTTTAAATCAAGAGAAGGAGGAGGCCAGGCAGGGTCAGTCCTCAACAAGATTTCACAAGTTTTCCTTCCTGAACATTTACATTGGTGGACGCTTTTTCGGTACATAGCCACCCGGTTTGTCTCAGAACAATCCCGTGGTCCTACAGAAAATCCTCTTCCGGTTGTGTGAATCACTTTGTGTGACTTGTGTCATGTGAAACGCCCTAAACAAATATGAATCCCTTCCCAGACAGCGCTCCCCTCATCCTCCCATAGGCGCTCTCCACACACAGCAGCTTCCTGTTCTTTTCTCGGCTCTAGTTGATGCTTTTAAAAATGGACATGGTCTACAGACATGGGGAACAGAGTGAAGAACAAGCCCCTGAAAAGGTGCGGTTGAAATAAAGCTGTCAGTTATTAGAAAGACGAGGCACTCTGAGCGCTGGATTGATCAGAACGAGCCCTGGAGAAGCTGTTTGGTCTTTAAAAACACAAAGGAGCACCAGATACTCAAGCTCAACTTCAGGTTTGTGTTTCAAGAGGAAATATTTATGGCAGATTAAGAGCTTAAACAAAGTGACTGAAGTATAATTCAATAAACGTCCGTCTGAACGTCTAAATCAAGAGCGAACCTGCTCCGAAGCGTGTGCGCTCGCTTGTCAAACATCTTTGTAACTTTGCTGCCAGGTTTTTAAATCCTCCCTGATCGGTGTAGGCAGTGCTGTGAAATCCAAAAGGTCACACCGGAGCAGGAATAACGCTGGCGGACAGGTGCGAGACACGCGCTCTTATTTTGGCGGGGCCCCAGCCTCCTGTTGATTTAAAGGGGGGGTATTATGCAAAATCGACTTTTACAAGCTTTACATCATGTTATTAAGTCATTCCCTCATTAAAACCATGCCTGAATTGTTGCCTTGGCACATTCACGTATTTTCGAGTAATCTGTAGAAACTCTGATGGCGGCCATTTTAGGGATAAAACGCCTGATTCCTTTAGGAAACGCCCTCGACCTCCAGGATACGCCTCCGACCTTTCGTCACCAGCCGAGTAACCAACCACTGCTCCTCAGCAGAACCCCCTCCCCGCAGTGTCTAGCCCTAAGATGTAAACAGAGTCATCATGGAGGATTAGCTTCATGTGTTGTGAACCGGAGCCACAGCAGACTTTTACAAAGACACACATCAGTGTTTCTGTTACCTAAACACCCAAGATTAAAACCGGTGACAAGAACACTTATTTCAGTGTCTGGTTCTGCGCTGGGCCTTGATGATGCACAGAGCCTCCGGAGAAAGCTAATGCTAAGCTAAACCTCGAGTCATCACGTGAAAACGAGAAATATGCACACATAAAGTCAATAAAACCACCACACACATAAAGAACCGTTTAACAATGATCACACACGGAGCCAGGCTTGTTGATTTGGAAGTTTATTGCTCACATTTCATCTACAATGGGTCATAGCCGAGTGGTTTTCTCCCGGAGCTAACAAGCTAGCCGCGACAAGCTAACGGGAAAATTCACTGAATACAAGCAGCATATTATGCATTGAAAACGTCACTAAAACGGCAACTGCTTGAAGCAGCCTTTATGATGATCACACACTGAGCCTGGCTTGTTGATTTCGTAGTTTATTGCTCACATTTCATCTACAGTGAGTCGTAGCCGAGTGGTTTTCTCCCGGAGCTAACAAGCTAGCCGCGATAAGCTAACGGGAAAATTCACTGAATACAAGCAGCATATTATGCATTGAAAACGTCACTAAAACAGGCAACTGCTTGAAGCAGCCTTTATGATGATGACACACGGAGCCTGGCTTGTTGATTGTGTAGTTTATTGCTCACATTTCATCTACAGTGAGTCGTAGCCGAGTGGTTTTCTCCCGGAGCTAAGGCACTACTAGCAACCTTCACCTTCACAACATTCATTGAAAACAGGCAGCATATTATGCACAAATAACGTCAATAAAGCAGGGAACTACTCGAAGCAGCCTTTACGATGATCACACAATGAGCCTGGCTTTACACATTTGTGGTTTATTGCAGACTTTTCATCAACAATGAGCTGTAGTCGATTATAACAAGCTAACGGGTAACCTCGAAAAAACATTGTCCACCTGCACAGATAATGTCCGTCTTTTGAATCGTATGGGCTCCTGCAGATCCTGCTGTCGTCCATGGGGGTATAGTTAGAGATCCATAGGGCATGGCAGATGCAAAGAGATAGCCTCCAAACCGCAGTTATTTCTCAGGCAAGAGCCCCTTCCAAGCGTCCGGTGTGGAAGGTTCGTCTCCAAATAATATCCTGTGTGGCCATTGTTCACAAAGTGATAAACAGTAGCTCCTTTCCAACAATAAAAATTAAAATGCACCGATCGTAGTTTCAATACCGTTGAGACAACGAGCGCAGTGTTGTTGTGATGTGTGTGGAGGGGGCGTGTCGGAAAAGGTCAGAGGTTCTTAAAGAGACAGGGGCCTATTTCAAGTCATTTGCTGCCGCCATTTTGAAAGAGCAATTTTATACAAGGCAGTTATTCTAATTTACTGCATTGACAGACCAACAGAAGGTTTCGTCATCATTGTAGTGTGCTATAGACTGGTGCTATGTGGCTGAAAAAAGCATAATACCCCCTCTTTAAAGTGGACCAGACGGTGCCATATGCCGCTGAGCTCAGAGGCATTTAGCAAAGGCTCAGACCTGCGTGAGCCCGGGTTTACACTTGGGTTGAACTGGTTTAGGCCAGTGTTGGGGTTAGTAGATCAGAGTGCTCACATTGCTTTGGTAAAGGAACGAGTAACTAAAGCTTTAGTATTATATGCCCAGGTACAGTGTTAATTTTGTCGACTAAAATATTTAGTCTTTTAGTCAAAGTGATATTTTTGACGACTAAAATTGGACTAAAACTAAATTAAAAGTTTTTCATGAGACTAAAACTATGACTAAAATGTCCAGATATTATAGTCGACTAAAATAAGACTAAATAAAAATTAAAGGGAGAGACTAAAATCATCCAAGCTTCTATTGAGCGTCTGAAAGAGCCTCATATCATGTAAATTCTCTGCCAAAGGATCAGCTCTGAGCTTTGTTCATGTGGAGCAGCTCCATGAAGCAGAGGAACAAGATTAAATATGATTATAATTAATATTATAAATGCAAAGTCGACAAAATAAGTCTTAAATTTAGTCGACTAAATTGACATGCAATTTAGTCGATAAAACTAGACTAAAATTAAAAAGATTTTTTTCAATTAAATCTCGACTAAAATTACATTACATTTTAGTCAAAGGACTAAGACTAAAACTAAATTAAAATATGTTATAGATAGATACCGATACCGATACTGTTCATTTCATGTGGGTGAATGTATTTCAATCAATATCCATTTCTAAAACTGGTTATTTTGTATAATTAACTGGTCAATTGAAATTATATTACTTTAACTGGTTAATTAAACAATACTAATGTGAAATTAAATACATAAACAAAGTTTAAAATTACTACTTAAATGACAAACAGAACCTAAACCAGAATGATATGCCTGGCTCAGTTCAATCCTTTGCTCCTGTGGACTGTTTTGGCTCAGAACAAACTTCTGTTTACACATGCAAATTAGCATCTATACTTTTTGCCCAATATCGATACTTAAAAAGTAGCCGTTTGGTGTCGATACTTTGGTATCAATCCGCCCATCCCTAAATTATACTTATAAGATTAGTTTTGAATATTACAATTTAGAACAATTGTAACCTTGTTTGTGAATTCATTGATCCTAGTCTTCAGCATCGTTAATGCCAGACTGTTGAATGTTTTATATTTTTCGTGTCATTCATTTGGGTTTTTTCCCCCACCCTCCATTCCATGGCAACCACTCCTCCCCTCAGTTTGATGGCCCCATGAATCCTGGCATTGTCACAACGTAAAAAAGGGACAAACGAGGAGGTAGCTGGGCAAGACTCACAGCTAAGCCACACAAATCTTCTATCCCTAGTATTGTTCTGACTTATGTTCATTCACTGGAGAATTAGACAGATTATTTTCGTCTGCTATGCTCTTCCCAGAAGACTGTGGAGAGGAGGGAGCTGCGCAGGATGAAGAGGAAGGAGGAGGAGCTGACCAGTGCAGGACACCATGCTCTGAAACAGGGACCCTGACCTCGAAAAACACACGCTGCTCAGGTTAGCCCAAAATTTCTAACTAACTACACTCGGTCGGCCTGGCCTACACATGTTACACAGTCAGTTACCACCAGTGCATCACAATAAGGCAATACAGATCAAACTCTTCACTCTTTTCCCTTTCGTTTATTTAAAAGAGACACAGAATACGTGAGGAATGAGAGCCTGTATCTGTTGAAACTGAGCTCTCTGTAGCGTCTGCCTGATGGGAGAGTTTCATATTCACCGTTCAGAAAATGTGACGGATTCCCACTGATTTTCTGAGCTCGGACGAGGACAGAGTTTTCAAAAATGTCATTCATGGACCCACACTCTTTGGCGTTTGTCGGCTTCCCGAACCTCCAGGACTCATTTCTCAATTTGTGTTTTGCTCTGCACCGTCAGAGGAGCAGAACCAGGCTACGATCCCGAACCGAAGTGAGTCAACATTTCCGTGCACGTCCCATTTGAGCAGGTCATCAATATGCACACACCCAGATACTTCAAGGATTTGACCGGCTCGATTTGTTTGTCTCCCATGACCACAAATTTCCCCACGGGCACATTAAAGTACACCTTAGCCTTAAAACCAAAATGTGGTAAAGTGTTGCCGTGTGAAATCATCTTTGGTAACAGATTAAATGGATATTTCAGGATTTTTGACATAGGGCCTCATTTCCTAGTTATCCAGAATGTTGTTGATTTCTGGAGATATTTTTTTCTTAAATTCATGCAGTTCTTATATTTGAAGAGCTTAGTGGCGCTAGGCTAGTGCATGTCTATGGTATCAGCTAGCCTGCATTAAAAACAGTCTGACCCGCTCCACAGAGCACCTGAGGCAAATCACTTATGTCTGTGTTAATTAGGGATGGGCACCGTTAAAGCAGTACTAAGTAACTTATTTACCTCAATAAATCCTTCCCGTAGTCCCTGTGGGGGTAATACAAGTGTTTATGGGATGATTGGAGGGTCTTTCATCTCCCCCTGGTGTCTCTGGCCAGAAAACCATGTTTGCAACTTGACTGCCACCGGTCCGGAGAAAGCAATACACACTAATGTAATCACGAAGAAGAAGCTAACATGCCAACGGGCAAAGCTAACTGCGGGCTAACGTCACTTTAAACAGTATTTACAGCCAAGTTTGAGTGAAAAAAAATATTTCCATTGTATAATTGGATGCACAGTAACCCTCTCTCCCTTCGCCTTTCCTGTCAGCGTAGTATTTACTCTCCAAGACAATTAATAAATTAAAAAATCGTAACTTGCTACTACACCTGCAGTTGCGCTTATGGCCTCTAGGGGGAAGAGTTACTTAGTACTGCTTTAAACGGTCCTACTTGGAACCGACCGAAAAGCTACGGCCGGGGGAGGTATCGAAAAAATAAAATCCTTTCGGTGCCAGCTTTCGGTTCTTTTTCTCTCCAGACCCGCATTGAGTCTAAAAAATCCACGTATGTGCAGATAATGAGCCGCTTCAGCGCAAATGGAGCGAAGAAAAGCTGCACCTTAAAGCTATAACTCACAGGCCTCTTCAGACTCACAAGACGCAAGAACTGGAGTAAGAATTGGCGAAGCTACAACGTACTAAACTTCTGTAATAGAGATGACAGAGCCGCGGTCTATGTCAGGACTGAGCCAGGTCTAAACCAGGACTTGCTCCGGTCGTAAAACCCAGAGCTAAACTAAACCAGTTATAAACCAGGACTGAATAAGAAACTTTCGTTTTTAGGCAAATTGAAAAGCAAAACCAAGCTGTGACAATAAGAAAGACGTCTTTACCTTTAGCGACAGACCCGGAGGCGGAGCTTACGTGTTGTTGTTACAACTTTACAAGCAGCTGCAGAGACGGGAATATCCAAGATGGTTTATAGAAAAGTGAGCGCTCACTCTGCATTAGACATTGTTGGTACAGTTTTGGTAAATGATCCGTGGCAGAGTGAGCGCTCACACCATGTGAGGATCTTTGACGTGTGGAGCTTTCGCTTCGTCAAAGTGCAGTGAGTTTAGAAAAGTTTAGCTGAAAGAAGCCGTGTCCTGATGTGGATCTGACTCTGCAGCTCAGGAGGGAATAATGTCTTTTCTTTTTACCTCTGCTTTAGTGGGAATTCTGCTCCAAACCCAAAGTTACAGGTGACGCTGCTGTGGCCTGTGTCGCCTCTGTTCTGCTGTTTTTGGTCTTTTTCCTGAATGATGCTTTTTATACACGTTATTTTTATTGAATTAAAATAACATAAGTATCGAAAAAAAAGTACCGTTATGGCACCGGAACCGAAAAGCAGGTATCGTTAAAGTAGTGGTATCGTAAAAAACGAACGGTGCCCAGCCCTAGTATTAATAGAATCATTATAACTCTTTTGCATTTATATTTGAGCAGCATCAGCGTCGTGGTTGTATAAGCTACGCAGCGGCGGAGTGATCTGCTAGAAAATAGTCCCTCAAAATGCGGGAATTCATGTGATGCAGGTCAGTTATATTAATAAAATTACTCTACTGACACAGACATTTATCGGGTTAGTCTGGTGTTGTGAAGTGAATTACCTCAGGTGCTCTGTGGTAAGACTGTTTTTAATGCAGGCTAGCTGATACCATAGACATGCACTAGCCTAGCGCCACCAAGCTCTTCAAATACAAGGACTGCATGAAGTACAAAAAAAAATATCTCCAGAAATCAACAACACTCTGGATAACTAGGAAGTGAGGCCCTATGTCAAAAACCCTGAAACATCCCTTTAAAGGAATAGGCCACCGTTTTTACATACTAAGATATGTTCTTAGCTCACTTTAGTCGAGTTAATATATCCCCGTCTGGTCTTTGTCCGCGCGCTCTGTCACGCAAACGGAGCACATACGCAGCCTCTCCCACATGTCACATAGCTCCGAAAAAGCTCACGATAGAAGCTACCAAGCTCTTCCACGTGTTCCCTATTTAAATAAAGTTACGTGAAGTGTTTTCATGCGAAGTATATTTACCCAGAAATGTAGCATGTCGATTTTATAAGCAAATAAAAAGGGGGACTATATTGTGAGGCGTAATGATACGAGGAGCACAGCGTCCGCGTAGTAACTCCTAAAGACTTCCCCCGCTCACTTCCGTCAATAACCTTTAGGAATTACTGCGCGGACGTTTTACTCTTCGTATCATTACGCCTCACAATATAGTCCCCCTTTTTATCTACTTATAAAATCGACATGCTACATTTCTGTGTAAATATACTTCGCATGAAAACACTTCACGTAACTTTATTTAAATAGGGAACACGTGGAAGAGCTTGGTAGCTTCTATCGTGAGCTTTTTCGGAGCTATATGACATGTGGGAGAGGCTGCGTATGTGCTCCGTTTGCCTGACAGAGCGCACGGACAAAGACCAGACGGGGATATATTTACACGTCTAAAGTGAGGTAAGAACATATCTTAGTATGTAAAAACGGTGGCCTGTTCCTTTAAGTAAGTTTTCCTGAGGAGCAAACGAGAAAACTTGCCCAGAAACTTTTAAACAACGCCGCCCACTTGATCCTTGTTTAGTCCTGAATTCATGGCTTGAATTTCATGGCTGACATGTTTTTGTTGAGTCCTCGTTTAGACCTGCTCTCGGCCAGACCTGGTTTCAACTCGCTTTTCACAGCTTTTTTGTGTCCCGGCTCCTATAGGTCCCTTATATAGCACGAAAACCCAACCTTCCCTATTACGG
Source organism: Gobius niger (assembly GCF_951799975.1). Taxonomy (NCBI): domain Eukaryota; kingdom Metazoa; phylum Chordata; class Actinopteri; order Gobiiformes; family Gobiidae; genus Gobius; species Gobius niger. Next base: position 12,310,492 of record NC_136875.1, read on the forward strand.
CCGTGACCAGGACTCCCCTCAGTTTTGACCCGGTCCTTGTTCGACCCCTGTTTGCCGCCGCTCCGTGGCCCGATGCTCCCGTCTGTGACACCGAGCCGCTGTGCTCCATTAGCGCAGCATGTGTGTGTTTAGGCCCATGGATCCTAATGGTGTGAGTGTGCCCGGGGATTCTGCGCCTCGGGGCCAGACAGCGGAGAGGTATTTTTAGAGGGAAAAGTTGGACGAGAGTATTTAAAGAGCTTGGTTAGGTTTTGCAGGACAAAATGAGGCGAGGAGAGGGTTGAATTGTAGGGCAGGAAGTCTTTTGTTAAGTCACGTTTGATCATTTTGACATTTATTGATATCCCTGAACCCGATTTCTTGTATTTTCAGACAGTGGATGAAGATAAAATTGAACTTTTAGCTGGACCTCAGTTTATCACATGCATTTCAGGAGATCTAAGTAACTTGTTTACCTTAATAAATCCTTTCCATGGTTCCTCTGTGGGAAATACAAGTGGTAATGGGATGATTGGGGGGGTTTTTCATCTCCCCCTGTGAATCTGAGCAACCACAATTGCAACTTTCCTGCCTCTGAGTTGCAATACACGCTAATAGAATCACGAAGAAGAAGCTAACAGGTCACAATCATCAAGGGCACCTGGCGTGTGTAAAATAAACAAGGCCCAAAATAACTTGTAGGCCTAACCATGAGGCTAGATTAGGCAAATCAAATAATTCCAGTGTACACATAATTCAAAATAATAGTAAATCACAATATTCATAATATTAAATCAAGAATAACAATGGTTGCATTTCATAAAGCATATTCAAACATCAAACAATTCAGAATCAAGAACAACAACAAAGCTAAAGCTAGTGCTAATGCTAGCATTAGCATTTCAAATGAATGCATGAATGAGCACAAACCAGTGGCCCTTGGTTGAGGCCTAAACCATATGGTTAGGATATTAGCATGTTAGCGGCTAATGCTAATGCTAAACCTCATGGCAAACACAAACACATTAAACCATCCAACTCACCAATTCCATGTATTCCCAGAGTCACCCAGATGACACGTCAGATTCCCCAAATCCACAGGTCCCACAGACAGACTGACTCTAAAAGTTATTATCCAGATTTCAATTTCAAAGTCTGTTTAGATACAATACGAGCGATCGCGATGTCGTCACATCCGTTGGCCGTGGTAGGCATTTTACATTTTCATATTTGATAAACATTTTATTAAAATCCTATAATCAGCAAAAACAATGTCCATAAACAGGGCATTGCTTCTCTTGCGCTGTAACAGATCTATCATTTTATAAAACCGAGTTAGAGGCCTGTATGCATCAGCTGCCTACCAAACATCCGGTGAAAATTGCGGAAGTAAACAATAACAGCGATCGCTCGTATTGATTGTTTAGATGAGAACCAGCTGCTGTCCCACACAACTGACCAGGAGGAAGTGGAGGAAGCAGAACACCTGGGATTGGCTGGGAGTGACAGGTGACTTAGTCATGTGACTTGGTGGATTCAAGGACTAGGAGAAAGGGTGGGAAATTCAAATCAAATTGACTTGAAATTAATTTTAATTTTAAACTGATCTCATTCTCTGAGTAATAGTTGCTGAACCTAGACCTGACCAAGTGCTGCAACCCCAGAGCAGAACATTTAGTTACATCCAGGTAGTCTTTTAGGACAGGCAGTGGACATGAGCATTATAACATTTTGTAAGCAATGTTCTCTCTTTCAAGCTCTAAAAACATTGTGAGTCAAAAAAAGCTTATCTTATTGAACAGAAAACAGTAAACAGCGTTCATGGATATGAGTGGGTGCCGGGATTTCGAACAGCTAACCTTCCTCTTACACCCGACTGCGCCACTATCGCCCTGAATTTCCAAAGCGGAGGTGTCTAAAAAGTATCTTGAGAAGCAGCATAACACATAGGATACGCATAATTTTCACCTCACCCGCCTCTCGCTCCCTCCAACACACACACACTCCCTCTTTCTTTCGGTCCTCTGTGAATTCCAAACTTCACACGGCATATTGTATCACCTGCTGTAGCTCTGTCCAAGCGGACCTCAGATAACCCAAACCCGACGTGCCTTTTTAAAACCCACCATTACCGCCGTGTTTTCATAGCGGTCATATATTATTAAGCCCGGCTCGATACAGTAAAACGTATGCTTCTTAATACCGCTGATGCTCGTCGGACCTGGAACGAACTGCACTCGCTGTTCTCCAGTTTTTCTCAGCGTTTTTGCCCATAAAAGAGCATCGGATTGGACTTTATTGCTGGGAAATTCGGGGCAGGCAACGGGAGAGAAGTTATTACACATACAGACGTCCAACGCGATATTAAAAGTGCGCTACTAGAATTAATCTTTTGTGACAAGATCTTAGCAATGTTACATACTTTTTTATGCTTACTGCAGGAGTTAGCAATGTGCGATAGATGCTAGATTATTTACTTTGGACCAACAATCATCATGTTTATGGGATGATTGGAGTCTTTCATCTCCCCCTGGTGTCTCTGGCCAGAAACCCACAATTGCAACTTTGCTGCGCCGGGTCAGAGGCCCCAATACACACTAATGGAATCACGAAGAAGAAGCTAACAGGCTAACGGGCAAAGCGAAATGCGGGTAAAAAAAACATGACATGCTACGACACCTGCAGTGGCGCTTTTGTCCTCTAGGGGCAAAAGTTGCTTTGTTCTGCTTTAAAGTCACTGCATTGACTCCCCGACAGTTTCAGGGTCGAGTACAAGGTTTTATTAATGTTTTTTTTTTAACCCCTTAATTCCCACCTGAACCGAGCACATTTTCTCCAGTTTGGCTTTACCCCAATCCAAAAGCTTCTGGAAAAAAGCTGTGAAAATCGCAACAAAACTGAGACGAAAAAAAATCTTGAAATGTGAGAAAAAAGTGAGAAAACATTGACAAAAAAGTGACGAAAAATTGATGAAAAAGTGGCAAAAATGTCACAAAAATGTCACAAGAAATGGACAAAAAATTGACAAAAAATGTACGAAAAAATGACAGAAATGTGACAAAAAAATGACAAAAATGTGACAAAAAAATGACAAAAATGTGACAAAAAAATGACAAAAATGTGACAAAAAATGACAAAAATGTGACAAAAAATGACAAAAATGTGACAAAAAATGACAAAAATGTGACAAAAATTTGATTAAAAAATGACGAAAAAATGACAATAATGTGACAAAAAATGACCAAAAAAATGAGACAAAAATGTGATAAAAAATTGACAAAAAAATGACAAAAAAATGATTAAAAAATGACGAAAAAATGACAAAAATGTGACAAAAAATGACCAAAAAAATGTGACAAAAATGTGATAAAAAATTGACTAAAAAATGACAAAAATGTGACAAAAAATGACCAAAAAAATGTGATAAAAAATTGACGAAAAAATGACCAAAATGTGACAAAAAATGACAAAAAAGTTACAAAAATGAGTTGAATACCCAACAAAAAAATGATGGAAAAAAAAAAAAATCTGATGACGTGAGGAAAAAGATCCTCTCGGTTCAGGCGGGAGTTAAGAGGTTAAATGTCTTAATAGTCTTGGTCCTTCTAATCCTTCATAACATGCTTTCACCTTCTGAACCTTTGCGGCCCCTGCGCTCCTCCGGCAGGCGGCTCCGAGTCATTCCTCCGGTAAACAAAAAGGCTCCCGGGGAGGCGTCTTTTCAGTGCTACGGCCTGAGGAGGAGCTCAGGGCCACATGGAACATTCATGTTTCTAAGAACAGGCTTTTACCTGATGCTTAATCTTCTTAGGCCTATTTATTTATCCAAGCACCTTGTAATTATCTACGTTTTACCAGTATTTTACCTCTTAAGCCCTATTCGCACGGGATTAGAATTACCTCGGGGGCGTCTAATTCTTATTCCGACATCCCCCCCAATCCGACACTTTTTGATACACTCACTCCGACAATAGCAATACAGCAGCTGTATTACTTTCCATCACGGTGGCTTCATGATGAATCGTTTTTGAGAGTTTCTGGTAGGTTTTCACTGCTGATGGACCCTCTCACCAGAAAACCTACAAAACAATTGATCTTAGAGGCCACTTTGAAAGTAAAGGTGCCATGCTTACCACCCATACAGCCATTGGGTCACATAAAGGTCAATTATGCAGAAATATCTAGGACTTTCTTTGCATAAATAGTTCCATAATGTGCCTTTAAGGATTCTGAAAGGCTGAGGTATAAGACAAACTTAACTTAAAGGGATATTTCAGGATTTTTGACATAGAGCCTCATTTCCTAGTAATGTTTGTAATATAACTGACCTAGCATCACTTGAATGATCGCATTTTGAGGGACTATTTTCTAGCAGATCACTCCGCCGCTACATACAACCACGAAGCTGATGCTGCTCAAATAGTTGCAATTATTCTATGGACACAGACATTTATATGGTTAGTCTGGTGTTATAAGTGATTTGCCTCAGGTGCTCTGTGGAGCGGGTCGGACTGTGTTTAATGCAGGCTAGCTGATACCATAGACATGCACTAGCCTAGCACTAGCCTAGTTATTCCTGAAGTCGACAAAAAGACTCATGGTGAGGCGTCTTTCCAATATTACGGCCCTCGCCTCTGGAACCACCTGAGGAGGAGCTCAGGGCTGCAGAGAACGTTCATGTTTTTAAAAGCAGCTCAAGACCTACCTTTTTAACTTAGCTTTTAACTGACTAATCTATTTATTTAATCCTAATATATAAAATGTATATATATATAGGAGGTTGTGCCAGGCGCTTTATAAATAAAGTTTGATTGATTGATTAACCTAGCGCCACGTCACTCTTCAAAAATAAGAACTACATGAACTACCAAAAAAAAAAAATCTCCAGAAATCAGCAACACTCTGGATAACTAGGAAAGGAGGCCCTATGTCAAAAATCTGGAAATATCCCTTTAAGGACAAATTCTCTCCAAGTTCTTTGAGAATTTGTGCTTAAAGGAACAGGCCACCGTTTGCCACGAGTTGATACGTACCTGTCTGGTGTTTGTGTGTGCCCTCAGTCACGCAGAAAGATCAGACAGGTACGCATCAACTCGTCTAAGCTCAGGTAAGAACATATCTCAGTATGGAAAAACAGTCACCTGCTCCTTTAACTTACATACTGATTCTCTTATGCCCATGGAAGAGCTTGGTCGCTTCTAACTTCACCCCGTTTGGAGCTATAGGAATACATCGGGAGAGGCCAAATGCTAACAGCATCTTTCGTCTTTTTGCGCGACTGAGGGCACGCACAAAGACCAGACAGGTACGCATCAACTCGTCTAAGCTCAGGTAAGAAAACATATCTCAGTATGGAAAAACGGTGAACTTTTCCTTTAAGGACAAATTCTCTAACAACATTCAAGTAAGCCTCAACTCAGTCCACGATTGTCAAAATCTCAGCGAATCTATTGCCGTGATTCTGTAACTTTTCACACCAATACCCCCACATAAAATGGCTTGATGCTCCAAGTATCACCGGGCCTTGATCAAATCAGAACTAAAAGGCAAGGCAAGGCACGTTTATTTGTAGAGCACAATTCATACACAAGGCAATTCAAAGTGCTTCACAGTTGCATAAATATAAGAAAACAAATACAATCAATAAAAACATCAACATAGAATTAATCAATTACAGTAAGAGGCAAGAGTGCAGATAAGATTCTTTCAGTTATATGCATTTTTAAGTCTTGTTTTGACTCGCTCTGTCTTGAGCACTATTTCGCTCTGTCTTGAGCACTATTTTTAAGTCTTTTTTTGACTCGCTCTGTCTTGAGCACTATTTCGCTCTGTCTTGAGCACTATTTCGCTCCGTCTTGAGCACTAGTTTTAAGTCTTGTTTTGACTCACTCTGTCTTGAGCACTATTTCGCTCTGTCTTGAGCACTATTTCGCTCTGTCTTGAGCACTATTTTTCTTGCTCGTTCACACAAAGTTACCTAACCTCCTTCTCCTCTGGACATCAACATAAAATTAATCAATTACAGTAAGAGGCAGGAGTGTAGATAAAATACTTTCAGTCATATGCACGGGCAAAAAGAACTGTTTTCAGCCTGGATTTGAACATTGTCAGGGTTGAGGCCTGTCTCACATCCTCATGAAGACTGTTCCAGATTTGAGCTGAAACTGAAACGCAGCCTCACCGTGTTTATTATTGACTCTGGGAACCACCAGGAGGCCCCTCCCTGAAGTTCTCAGGGCCCGAGATGGTTCATACGGCTCTAACATGTCAGAGATGTACTTTGGTGCTAAACCATGAAAAGACTTGTACACAAGCAGAGCAGTTTTAAAGTCTATTCTCTGAGTGACAGGAAGGGTCTAAAGTTGACAAAAAAATGACCAAAAAATGACAAAAAATTGATTAAAAATGACGAAAAAATGTGACAAAAAATGACCAAAAAAATGACAAAAATGCGACAAAATGTGACAAAAATGTGATAAAAAATTGACAAAAAAATGACAAAAATGTGACAAAAAATGACAAAAAAATGACAAAAATGTGATTAAAAAAGGACGAAAAAATGACAAAAAAATGACAAAAATGTGTTTAAAAAAGGACGAAAAAATGACGAAAAAATGACGAAAAAATGACAAAAATGTGACAAAAAATGACCCAAAAAATGACAAAAATACCACAAAATGTGACAAAAATGTGATAAAAAATTGACAAAAATGACGAAAAAATGTGACAAAAAAATGACAAAAATGTGACAAAATGTGATAAAAAATTGACGAAAAAATGACAAAAATGTGACAAAAAATGACAAAAAAGTTACAAAAATGAGTTGAATACGCAACAAAAAAAGGATGGGAAAAAAAAAAATCTGATGACGTGAGGAAAAAGATCCTCTCGGTTCAGGCGGGAGTTAAGAGGTTAAATGTCTTAATAGTCTTGGTCCTTCTAATCCCTCATAACAAGCAGAGCAGTTTTAAAGTCTATTCTCTGAGTGACAGGAAGGGTCTAAAGTAGATCTAAACGATGTCCAAAATGGATGTAGTGTGAACAAAATGGCGGAGCCGCTTGGCCCCCCTGAAAAAGAAAAAAAAACAACAACTTCAGCATTTTAAAACTCCAGCTCTCGGTCAATCCCGTTCACTCCCCGACTGGCATTTCCTCTTGAGCTTTTTTTTTTTTTTTTTCGCCAAATATATCGACTTAGAGAAAGAGACGTGTCCAGTCCTTTTGCCAAGTCTACATCCTCCAAATGCGTCTCCCGTGTGCCGCGTGGTGCAATTAGACGCCGCACATCCGCTAAAGCTGTCAGTCCGGTTTTGACGAAGTCGCCGACGGCAGAGCGGCGCCTAATCATCTCCACATCGGTCCAAAAACTACCCCCGGGGACGGCTGCACCCGCCCCCCCCCCTCTGTAGACTTCATTTAGCCCGGTTAAAATCAATCCGCAGGCTTTTCTCTTGGGTCAAATTAGCCATGGCCGCCGTATGAAGACGGAGCGGAGAGTCCTGTCAGTTTGAGCCCGGGACCCCGCCGCCTTCCTTCTGTCGGCGTTTCATGTCCGGTCCAATCTCGGTCTTAACTTTTTTCGGAGAGATCGGAGGGTCCGTGTGGTGCGCGGGCCGCCGCTGCCAAGGAAATGACTGGTCGGGGGGCAGAGCCGTCCCCCTGATGATTTGATTTCGGGGAGAAAATGAGCAGAAAGGGAGAGTTGAGAGAGCGCCAGGGAGCGGCGAGGTCAGGCAGATTTTAATGAAGAGAAACACGAGTGCGACTTAATCGACAAATGGTCCTAATGAGCTGGTTTCAAGTTCTGCAGCTTGCATTGGTATTTCTGACACTCGTAATTATGTGAACACAGTTTTAGTAAATGTTCAGCTGTCATTTTCAGTTATATTCAGACTTGAACCCCTTAACTCCCACCTGAACCGAGCACATTTTCTCCAGCTTGGCTTTACCCCAATCAAAAAGATTCTGGAAAAAAAGTGTGAAAATAGCGACAGAACTGAGACAAAAACAATGATGAAGACGTGACAAAAAAGTGAGAAAGCTTTGACAAAAAAGTGACGAAAAAAGACAAAAAATGTGACAAAAAATGATTTTAAAAAATGTCAAAAAATGTCAAAAAATGTGACAAAAATGACAAAAAATGTTTTTTTTTTAAATGACAAAAATGTGAGAAAATGACAAAAAATGTATTGAAAAAAAATGACAAAAATGTGACAAAAAATAAAACAATGATTTAAAAAAATGATAAAAATGTGACAAAAAAAGACAAAGACAAAAAAAGACAAAAAATGTCAAAAAATTTGACAAAAATGACAAAAATGTGACAAAAAATGACACAAAAAAAGACAAAAAATGTGACAAAAAATGACAAAAAATTGATTGAAAAAAATGACAAAAATGTGACAAAAATGTGACAAAAAATGATTTTAAAAAATGACAAAAAAAGACAAAAAATGTGACGCCAGGGAGCGGCGAGGTCAGGGTTTTTCAGGCAGATTTTAATAAAGAGAAACACGAGTGCGACTTAATCGACAAATGGTCCTAATGAGCTGGTTTCAAGTTCTGCAGCTTGCATTGGTATTTCTGACACTCGTAATTATGTGAACACAGTTTTAGTAAATGTTCAGCTGTCATTTTAGTTTTATTCAGACTTTAACCCCTTAACTCCCACCTGAACCGAGCACATTTTCTCCAGCTTGGCTTTACCCCAATCCAAAAGCTTCTGGGAAAAAAGGTGGGAAAATGGCGACAGAACTGAGACAAAAACAATGATGAAGATGTGACAAAAAAAGTGAGAAAACGTTGATGAAAAAGTGACAAAAAAAGACAAAAAATGTGACAAAAAATGACAAAAAATGATTTTTAAAAAATGACAAAAAATGATTTTAAAAAAATGACAAAAAATGTGACAAAAAATGTCAAAAAATGTGACAAAAATGACAAAAATGTGACAAAAAATGACAAAAAATGTGACAAAAAATGACACAAAAATTGATTGAAAAAAATGACAAAAATGTGACAAAAAATGACACAAAAATTGACTGAAAAAAAATGACAAAAAATGTGACAAAAAAATTATTTAAAAAAATGACAAAAAATGTGACAAAAAATGTGACAAAAAATGACCAAAAAGACAAAAAATGTCAAAAAATGTGACAAAAAATGACACAAAAAAAGAAAAAAAAATGTGACAAAAATGTGACCAAAAATGATTTTAAAAAATGACAAAAAAAGACAAAAAATGTGACGCCAGGGAGCGGCGAGGTCAGGGTTTTTCAGGCAGATTTTAATGAAGAGAAACACGAGTGCGACTTAATCGACAAATGGTCCTAATGAGCTGGTTTCAAGTTCTGCAGCTTGCATTGGTATTTCTGACACTCGTAATTATGTGAACACAGTTTGGGTAAAAGGAGATGTGCTGGTGTGGGTTCGGCTGTCATTTTTAGTTTTATTCAGACTTTAACCCCTTAACTCCCGCCGGCTTGGCTTTACCCCAATCCAAAAGCTTCTGGAAAAAGAGGTGTGAAAATATCGACAGAACTGAGACGAAAACAATGATGAAGATGTGACAAAAAAAGTGAGAAAACGTTGACGAAAAAGTGACGAAAAAATGACCAAAATGTGACAAAAAAAGACACACACAAAAAAAAAGACAAAAAAAATGCCCACGTGTTTACTTCCAGGGAAAAGTGTTTCCGGGTTAGTCCTGTTGTGTTGTGATTCTGTGCTGATGTTGTGTCGTTGAGCCTGACTGAGATCCTCGTAATAGCTGCGGAGAATGACTCGCTCTGAGACCAGCCTTCAGTGACCGGCTAATAACCCACACAAAATAGTCCCGTAGTCTGGCAGATTTAGTGAGTTTAGTAAATGAAACAAATATTTATAAATGTTACGTTTGTGGGACCCTGGTATAGATACAGACGGCATCTCATCACCGAGGGGGAAAATAGAATCTTTAGAGAAACACAATTTTCCCTCTTTTTAGCCATTTTCTGGTGGAATATGAACTTATTTATCACATAAATAAAGTCAAGTGTAAATCGGGTCCATATGGATATTTTCTCACAGCAGATTGTTCAGTAGAAGTGAAAAAACGGCAGTTGTAGCAAGCGCTAGCTAACCGTTAGCATTAGCCCGATGCTAACATGTAGCATGAGGTTAGCATTCTCCGTTATTTATGTATTTATGGGCTGTTGAACCACTTTGCACCTCCCCATGTCTTTGTATCTTTATTTAGTAGAAAACTATATTCATATTTCAGAATTTGTTAAAGTAGTTTTTGAATAATTAGACAAAGTCTAGATTTTTTCAAAATTGTTTTCCCCCTTAACTGTTTTCAAACATGACCATATATGGGCGATTCCAGAGATGCTGTCTGTATCTATAAGCCAGGGTTGTCCAAACATTTTTCACCGAGGGCTGTATATTGACATGTATAAGGCATGGAGTGCCACAGATCAGTGGTCAATGCATTCAAACATTGAACTGCGTGTATTTAAGAGAGGTTTAAACCATTCACCACACTTGTATTTAGGCTTGAAACCATAATGCTAGCTCAGTCTCACAATAAATGTTCATTTTGGAGGTTTTAATTGTGCGGAATGATTAAAATTGCCGGGAAAATTATCATCTCTGGCCATGTGTCAATAAAACAAGAAGCCTGAGGGCCACCAAAAATTGTTCTGAGGGCCGCATTTGGCCCTCGGGCCGCACTTTGGACACCCCTGGTATAAGCGGATTATGTGTCATGGTGTTCTTGACTCCGCGTCGTGCATTATAACCGTCTAACGCACGGCTCCTCGTTGTTTAATCCTTACTTATTCCTCATTTCTAACCATTATCTAAACCTCTCCATGTCCCTCCCCTCGTGAGCTGGTTCTCGCCACGTCAGCACAAGCCGAGCTCTCCTCAGAATATCATCGCAAGCTTTCTATTTTTTTCCCGCCCTTTCCCACCTGGCCGCCTGCCTTTGAACCCGCGGCACGGCACGGCCCTTTGTGCGGTGAAAAAAAAGCCAAAGCGTTTGTAGAGGGAGCGGGCAGTGGATTTGATGGAGAGGCCTTTGCTATTCGGCGCGCGGTGTCTAAACGCCGGTGGCTCGGGGGCTGAGAGGGCCATTTTGAAAAGATGACACTGTGAAGATGTGAGCGTTTTACACAAACACGAGGGGCCAGGGCTGCAGCCGGCCTGACTCACGCTCCGCTGCCGAGGAACTGAGGGAAAAAAATAGACTTTGTTTTCGGAGGAGTTCTGCGGAGGAGTTTTAGCCTGTGGGGGCAAACATGTTGTACAATTGGTTAAAGTAAAGATTGGATGTGTGCCGAGTTTTAGGGAAATATTTCAATTGCGTGTGATCGACCCTTGAAATTCGTAAGTATTTGAAACAGAAGATTTTTGTAATACCTAGTGTCTTTCTAAAAGAACCTTAAAAACGACAGTCTGCTGTGAAAACATGAGATATCATGACACAAATTAAGGTTAGGGCCAGGGAAATGGTTAACCTCTTAACTCCTGCCTGAACCGAGAGCATCTTTTTCCCCACGTCATCAGATTTTTTTTCCAATATTTTTTTGTTGGGTGTTCAACTCATTTTTGTAACTTTTTTGTCATTTTTTATCACATTTTTGTCATTTTTTCGTCAATTTTTTCATCCATTTTTAATAATTTTTTTGTCACATTTTTGTCACATTTTTGTCATTTTTTTGTCAATTTTTCGTCAATTTTTTGTCACATTTTTTGTCACATTTTTGTCATTTTTTCGTAATTTTTTTCGTACATTTTTTCGTACATTTTTAATCAATTTTTTGTCACATTTTGTCACTTTTTTGTTTGTTTGGTTATTTTTATCACATTTTTGTCATATTTTTGTCACATTTTGTCACATTTTTGCCACTTTTTCATAAATTTTTCGTCCCTTTTTTGTCAATGTTTTCTCCCTTTTTTCTCACATTTCCATCATTGTTTTATTTCTATTTTCCCAGCTTTTTTTCCAGAAGCTTTTGGACTGGGGGTAAAGCCAAACTGGAAAAAATGTGCTCGGTTCAGGTGGGAGTTAAGGGGTTAACCTTAAGGATTAGGGGTTAGGATTAGGATTATTTGTATTTTTAGACAAACCAACTCATAGATCTATACAAACTCACAGCAGACTGTCCCTCCGGAGCATACGATCTAGCACTAACCGTGTTCCAACCATGTCCTAATGTGTAGAATGAGCTCAGACCTGTTCACCACAACTGCCTCTAAAATCCTGCACTGTCACTTTAAAAGGGGTTTCTTCGGGTCTGAAGTGCTTAATATAGAAGCTGCAGTTACGCAAAAGGCCAGAGGTGGCAGTAGTGAGCGTAAAATCACAAACTTGCATCTAGCCCCTTTAAGTGAGACCAATATTTATCTCTAGAAATATTATAAAACGTGGCCTTTCCATTTGTAATACCACAGGGAGCTCAGGGAGTAACGAATTCAACACACAACTGTGACACTGGCACAGTTTCAGAGGTCAAACTGTGAAACGGAGTTGCATATAAACTGTAAGAATTACTCACGTCCTCTGACTCCCTGTACCCGTGTGACTCTGCCAGAAAAACTCTGAGGTAATTCTGGTCCGTCGTGAGTTTTGAAAGTTTTTAACCAGCGTAATGAAATCTAATGGAGGCGACGTCCATCCATTCACATGCCATATTAAAGCCATATTAAAGCCATTACGCCTCCAAAGCATTTACTCTGACCCAAATTCTGTTGTTAATCGTTTAAAAGAGTGAGAAAACACAATACGATATTACAGACGTGACCCGGAAGTGCTGAATGACCCCGTTGTCTTGGCAACATTATACAAACCAAGGCGACACGGAGGATGTTTGGAAAAGTTTTGACGAAGGAGCGCCGTAATATCTTCTTTAGGACTTAAGATATTACTTCGCGGACGTCGAAGTGGCCTGTTCCTTTAAGGCGGGGGTTAATAAAATACAATCGCATGAAATAAAGACGTATAACTTTTTAATTTGGAGAAACTTCTCAAAAGAAACGGAAGGAGCTGATCGGCGAGACGAGTCCCAACACTCCAAACACTCTATATTATTTTTCCTTATGCTTTTTTGATACTTGGCAGTGCCGTGTATTGACATTTAGTATTGATTTCAAATGTTCTTTGCTATAACGTTGCACTTAAACATCGGACGTGTACTGTATGTGGATATGTGGCCCCAGCATGAAGCCACGGTCAGATGCATTTCCTATGAATGACTAGAAATGCAGGAGAAGACGGGACTCGCAGGTAAAGCTGGGTCGAAAGACTGGGAGCCGCTTGTCTGAGGCAGAACTTAATAAAGTTAACCTCTTAAATCCCATTTTCTCCTACCCTAATCAAAAAGCTTCTTGGGGAAAAAGCACCAAAGCAGACCAAAAAAAATGAGAAGAAAACAAGGATGTAAAGGCAGCAAAAATGTGACAAAAAAAAACAAAAAAGTGACAAAAACTCAACAAAAATGACAAAAACTCAACAAAAAAGTGACGAAAACTTAACAAAAAAGTGACAAAAACTCAACCAACAAATGACAAAAACTCAACAAAAAAGTGACAAAAATTTAACAAAAAAGTGACAAAAACTCAACAAAAAAGTGACAAAAACTCAACCAACAAATGACAAAAACTCAACAAAAAAGTGACAAAAATTTAACAAAAAAGTGACAAAAACTCAACAAAAAAGTGACAAAAACTCAACCAACAAATGACAAAAACTCAACAAAAAGGTGACAAAAACTCAACAAAAAAGTGACACAAATTTAACAAAAAAGTGACAAAAACTCAACAAAAAAGTGACAAAAACTCAACAAAAAAGTGACAAAAACTCGACCAACAAATGACAAAAACTCAACAAAAAAGTGACAAAAACTCAACAAAAAAGTGACAAAAACTCAACAAAAAAGTGACAAAAACTCAACCAACAAATGACAAAAACTCAACAAAAAAGTGACAAAAACTCAACAAAAAAGTGACAAAAACTCAACAAAAAAGTGGCAAAAACTCAACAAAAAAGTGACAAAAACTCAACAAAAAAGTGACAAAAACTCAACAAAAAAAGTGACAAATACTCAACAAAAAAGTGACAAAAAAAGAACTCACAAAACAGTGACAAAAACTCACCAAAAAAGTGACAAAAACTCACCAAAAAAGTGACAAAAACTCAACCAAAAAAGTGACAAAAACTCACCAAAAAAGTGACAAAAACTCAACAAAAAAGTGACAAAAATTTAACAAAAAAGTGACAAAAACTCACCCAAAAAGTGACAAAAACTCACCAAAAAAGTGACAAAAACTCAACCCACAAATGACAAAAACTCACCAAAAATGTAACAAAACAAAAAAAACAAAACAAAAAACAAAAAAAGGTGACAACACAGCAACAACGCCAGGAAAAAGATCAGTTTTGTGGGTCTTAGCTTTCAAATGAGGTGTTACACAGGCCTTGAGCAAAAAGTGATAAGAATTTGACCAAAAAATGGACACAAAAATATTGAAAAATTTGTTGAAAAATTGACAAAAAAGTCAAAAAAATTTGACAAAAATGAGATGACCAAAACAGCCACAAAAAATGAGAAGAAAAAAAGGATGTAAAAGCAGCAAAACTGTGGCAAAAAAAACACAAAAAAGTGACAAAAACTCACCAAAAAAGTGACAAAAACTCAACAAAAAAAGTGACAAAAACTCAACAAAAAAGTGTCAAAAACTCAACAAAAAAAGTGACAAAAACTCAACAAAAAAGTGTCAAAAACTCAACAAAAAAAGTGTCAAAAACTCAACAAAAAAGTGACAAAAACTCAACAAAAAAGTGTCAAAAACTCAACAAAAAAAGTGACAAAAACTCAACAAAAAAGTGACAAAAACTCACCAAAAAAGTGACAAAAACTCACCAAAAAAGTGACAAAAACTCACCAAAAAAGTGACAAAAACTCACCAAAAAGTGACAAAAACTCATCCAAAAAAGTGACAAAAACTCACCAAAAAGTGACAAAAACTCAACCAAAAAAGTGACCAAAACTCAACAAAAAAGTGACAAAAACTCACCAAAAAAGTGACAAAAACTCACCAAAAAAGTGACAAAAACTCACCAAAAAAGTGACAAAAACTCACCAAAAAAGTGACAAAAACTCAACAAAAAAGTGACAAAAACTCACCAAAAAAGTGACAAAAACTCACCAAAAAAGTGACAAAAACTCAACAAAAAAGTGTCAAAAACTCAACAAAAAAGTGACAAAAACTCAACAAAAAAAGTGACAAAAACTCACCGAAAAAGTGACAAAAACTCACCAAAAAAGTGACAAAAACTCACCAAAAAAGTGACAAAAACTCACCAAAAAAGTGACAAAAACTCAACCAAAAAAGTGACCAAAACTCACCAAAAAAGTGACAAAAACTCACCAAAAAAGTGACAAAAACTCACCAAAAAAGTGACAAAAACTCACCAAAAAGTGACAAAAACTCATCCAAAAAAGTGACAAAAACTCACCAAAAAGTGACCAAAACTCAACCAAAAAAGTGACCAAAACTCAACAAAAAAGTGACAAAAACTCACCAAAAAAGTGACAAAAACTCACCAAAAAAGTGACAAAAACTCACCAAAAAAGTGACAAAAACTCACCAAAAAAGTGACAAAAACTCAACAAAAAAGTGACAAAAACTCAACAAAAAAGTGACAAAAACTCAACAAAAAAGTGACAAAAACTCAACCAAAAAATGACAAAAACTCAACAAAAAAGTGACAAAAACTCAACAAAAAAGTGACAAAAACTCAAAAAAAAAGTGACAAAAACTCAACAAAAAAGTAACAACAATTGAAAAAAAAAATAAAAAACATATAAAAAGGTGACACAACACAGCAACAACGCCAGGAAAAAGATCAGTTTTGTGGGTCTTAGCTTTCAAATGAGGTGTTACACAGGCCTATAGGAGGACAGCATGCATTTGGTTTAGGCGGGAGCACATTTTCTCCAGCTTTACCCCCGTCCAAAAGCTTCTGGAAAAAAGGTGTTAAAATAGCAACAAAACTGAGACGAAAACAAGGATGAAAATGTGAAAAAAGTGAGGAAAAATTGTCGAAAAAGTGAGAAAAAATGTACCAAAAATGTACCAAAAAATTACAAAAATGGACAAAAATTTGACAAAAAAGTGAGAAAAATTTGACGAAAAATGGAGAAAAATTGGAAGAAAAAGTGATAAGAATTTGACGAAAAAATGCAAATCATTTGACGAAAAAGTGACAAAAAATTTACAAAAAATGTACCAAAAAATGACGAAAAAGGGACAAAAAAATGACAAAAAAATGACAAAAATTGACAAAAAATTGACAAAAAAGTGAGAAAAATTCGACGAAAAATTGAGGAAAAAA
Organism: Gobius niger; assembly: GCF_951799975.1. Taxonomy (NCBI): domain Eukaryota; kingdom Metazoa; phylum Chordata; class Actinopteri; order Gobiiformes; family Gobiidae; genus Gobius; species Gobius niger. The sequence goes on from NC_136875.1 coordinate 12,326,852, forward strand.
TGGACAAAAAAGTGATGAGAATTTGACAAAAAAAATGCAAATAATTTGATGAAAAAGTGACAAAAAAGTGACCAAAAAATGGACAAAAAAAAAATCTAAAAATTTGACGAAAAAGTGGGACGACTCTGAGACATCTCCATGACCTCTAACTAGTCTCCAGGCCCTCTTTAAGGTGTACTTTTTTATACAAAAGCTTCTCCTCTTTCAGGGACAGATGTAGCACCTTTCACTTCTTCAAACACTTTCCCGTTAGCTAACCCACACTCGTCCTCTCCTCGTCTCCTGGTTTACCGCTGTCTGACGTTTTCTCCCATCGCCTAATCTGGTGTCTGACCCGGTCGTCCCGCGGGTCTCCTTCAGGCCCCGCTGCTCCGCCCGTTTACCCCGGTCACAGTGCGCTCGTCCGGGGGGTGGTCGGCAGGCGTGTGTGGGGGATGTTGGCGCTGGAGGTCGTCCATCAAACACACAGAGCTGCCCAAACGGTAAACTGCAAATAACGAGGCATCGATCGGGTCAGTGAACGCGCCGCACCTGCACAGACACGCGACACTGAACTGTATCCACCACATTGACTTTTCCCCCGGAGTCTTTTTTGTTTGTTTTAACTACTGCGTGTACTCTGTGAAGGGGGCATCAACTATTTATACGTATATTGTATTTCCTTTTTTCTACACACACAAGCTTTCACCTTCAAACTACACTGACAAAAAAGGTTCCTTTACCTGGATTTAACTGACTGTCCTGATGTGGAGCTGCTGCAGTTGATCAGGTCTAGGTTCAGCAACACTATGGGCCAGATCTTGTGACTGGCACATTATGTTCCTCTTTACATCACGCTGCCTCGTCTTCTTCCTTAGAATCGACGTCAAATTGAAAACAAAAGCGAAATTGCCTTGAAAAGTCTGTTTGAGCGTCGGATACGCACGGGTTTACTTTCATACTGTAGATCAACGCGCACACGCCAACACCAAAACAACAACAGTTTTCCATAAATAAACCACACATGCCTCAAGTGCCACAACACCACGTCTGATCTGAGTTTAAAGGAGACATTTCCATCGTGTGTCAGTCTTTACCTCCTGACGATGCTCCTAGTGTGGCCACAGCTCAGTCCAAAAGAAAGAAGCGCATTTTACAGGGCTCATAGCAACTTGTTATTTTTTTTCCAATTCAGCCGCTCCAAGAATCCTGCAGCTGAAGCGCAAATGTTCCAATAGCTACAGTTTTCTTGCATCTGCTTCATAACTCTGCAACTCCTCTGCAGCCGTTATAACAGTTTCTGATCAATTAAATCCTTTACATTTCGTAACTTTGCACATTCGAACGGTGTCCAACGCGAGGCTTCCTTTGCTTTTTTAGGTAGAAACTGGTCACGAAGTATTCTACTCTGGAAAGTTGGGACACGGTGCATTTTTTATGCTTTTATCGCAACAAATGTAATCATTTATATATTTTTTTAATATGGAAACATTAGATTAAGCCGATAAATGGAGTAAAATTGGGCAAAATAGGCAAGGCAAGTTTATTTGTAGAGCACAATTCATACACAAGGTAATTCAAAGTGCTTCACAGTCGCATAAAATGACAAGAAAACAAATAAATCGATAAAACATCAACATAAACATGTATAAATTACAATAAAAGGCAAGAGTGCAAAAAAATACTTAAATATGTAAAAAATAACAGTTTTCAGCCTGGATTTGAACATTGGCAGATTTGAGGCCTGTCTCACATCCTCGTGAAGACTGTTCATATTTTTGCTGCATAAATACCCTCAAATTAAAAAGTAACTGTACCTGAATACACCGGCGGTGATCAAAGCTATAGGTGGTCCAGCAAAATATTAGGCCGTGTGGTGACTTTAGTCCTGCTCAGGCGAAAGCTCCTGGACCAGCCCTGGCCCTGATGCTGCCTCACCCTGACCTCACAATGGAGAAACTCACTTACTACAATGTGCAAACAATTAAATACAGTGCTGGCCCAAAAAACTCAGCGCTCCGGAGCTTGTGTCGCTCTTCCTGAAGCAGATGCTTGGAAACACTGGGTCGGAGCCTCTTTCAGTAACACCTGGTCACGTGACTGTTTCAAAAACTGCTTCATTCATTACGTATCGTGTCTTAAAGCGGGTCATCGGCTCAAAGCGTCTCACTGAGCTGCCTTTAGCGGCGAGGAGATAAACAACGAAGGTTTCCTCGTCCATATAGTGATTTAAATCATTAGTCATAGATAAATAAATGTGATGTATTTCCCCCATTTACCATTGGCGGCCCAAGTGGCTGTGAGCCAGAATACACTTTGTATTTTCTTATTCTTTACAAAGTCCTGCTTTTGAACAGATAAAGCAGGCGTGGAGCTGATCAGGCGAGGGAAACATAAGGAGCTCCATCTACAGCAAACAGTGCCTAAATCAGCTCTGACTGAATGAAGTAAAAAGATCGCGCATTGATGTCCTGCCTTTGAGCAGCAGAGCCACAGGTGACTGAGGCCCCGCCCACTGGAGCTCCGCCCACAGACCCACGTTGCAAAGAAAATGACTCTTATTTATCGGCCTATGATTGATTTGATCAAACCTCAAAATCAGGCTGTAATAATAAAACTGCCACACGTTTGTTTGAAACTTCTTTTCCACATGATCGTGTCTGTTCAGTCGTGTTTATGACAAGTCGCGATAATAACATTTGTCCACAAGAGGTCAGTATTCAGACAGAAAGAAACAGCTCAGAGGCTTCGAAGCTACAACACTTCTTTGCAGGGAAGTGTTACAGGGCTTCACTCGCCCATCACTGTTAAAATCATAAACAGAGTTATCTTATATACGACTACAAAAACTTTAGGTGGTAAAAAGTACAAACAATAGAAATAAATGACGATGAAAGGCGACCGCTCATGACGGATGTTTCTATAAAGCTGTCCATCAAAACAACAGAAGGAAATTATCCCGAGCGAAACCACTGGTTTGCACCAGCTGGATCCGGATATTTGGACTTTGACATTTGAATCCGTGAGTGAATGATAAAGGACTGAATGCTCCGACAAGTCTATCAGCACACACACACAAAAAGAAGCCTGGTGGGGCGTCGTAATGCACCCAGACGTAAATGCCACCCTCACGTTTCCGAGCGACCCCGCCCTCGGCCTCATCGCTGCCAACCCATCCGTAGCCTCCGTGTCACCGGCCTAATCTAATTGTACACATCCGCATTAAGACGCTCAATGAAGCCCGGCGTAGCCACTCTCTCCTCCCCAGACGCTTCCCCCCCCCGTTTACCCCTCCCCTCCTCCCCCCCCCTCCTGCACGACTTTGCAGAATTAAAGTCATTTATCATGTGCTGAACGTTTATTAAAAGCCGCACGGTGACACGCGCTTATCACGCCTCGCCGCTCCGGTCCGGCAGCGCAAAAGTCCGGGCCAGGATTAATTACGTCGTTAACTCGAACAAACGCGCAAAATACTCCGGAATATTAACGCCGCCATTGATTTAAAATGTTTACAAGACACTTAGGGGCCCCGGACGGAGTAACGGCGCCGTATTGATCGCTTTCATATTCCTAACGCTGCTACATTAAGACAAAGACGAGCGGCGCGAAATTAGCTTAACGTCTGAACTCCCGCCTGAACCGAGAGCATTTTCTCTAGTTCAGCTTTACCCAAATCCTGTAGGCCAGTGTAACGCCTCAAGCTAAGATCTACAAAACTCATCTAAATGGATCTTTTTCCTCACGTCATCAGATTTTTTTCCATCTTTTTTGGAACTTTTTTGTAATTTTTTAGTCTTTTTTTTTTGGTCATTTTTTGGTCATCATCATCATCAACCTTTATTGCAGACTCGAGGTCCAGTTAAAACAAAAACAAAAACAAACACACAACAACATTTAGAGCAGACAACTGTACCAGTGTCGCCACAGTTCAGACTGGTAGCGCGTGGCACTGACTTTGATGTTTGTCAAGCTCATAATAATCATATTGGTCACATTTTTTGTAATTTTTTGTGTAATTTTTTTTGTCTTTTATTTTTGTCTTTTTTATCACATTTTTTGTCATTTTTTTGTCATCTTTTTGTCTTTTTTGTCATATTTTTTGTCATTTGTTGTCTTTTTTTTGTCATTTGTTGTCTTTTATTTTGTCTTTTTTATGTCATTTTTTTCTTTTTTCATCACTTTTTTGTCTTTTTTATGTCATTTTTTTTAACCATTTTTTGTCTTTTTTCATCATTTTTCGTCATTTTTCGTCTTTTTTTTGGTCTTTTTTGTCTTTAATGTCATTTTTTGTCTTTTTTTTGTCTTTTTATGGTCATTTTTTGGTCATTTTTAGTCATTTTATGTCATTTTTTTGTCTTTTTTTTTGTCTTTTTTTGTCTTTAATGTCATTTTTTGTCTTTTTTTTTTTTTTTTTGGTCATTTTTTGGTCTTTTTTATGTCATTTTTTGGTCATTTTTTGTCTTTTTTTTGTCTTTTTATGGTCATTTTTTGGTCATTTTTAGTCATTTTATGTCATTTTTTGTCTTTTTTTTGTCTTTTTAATGTCATTTTTTTTTCTTTTTTTGTAACTTTTTTGTCACTTTTTGCATTTTTTTTGTCTTTTTTATGTCATTTTTTAGTCATTTTTAGTCATTTTTTTGTCACTTTTTGTCTTTTTTGTCTTTTTTAGTCATTTATTTTTTCTTTTTTTTTCTTTCTTTTTTCTTTTTTATGTCATTTTTTTTGTCTTTTTGGTCATTTTTTGTCATTTTTTTGGTCTTTTTTATGTCATTTTCTGGTCATTTTTTGTCTTTTTTGGTCATTTTTAGTCATTTTATGTCATTTTTTTGTCTTTTTTTGTCACATTTTTCGTCACTTTTTTGTCACATCTTCATCATTGTTTTCGTCTCAGTTCTGTCGCTATTTTCACACCTTTTTCCCAAAAGCTTTTGGATTGGGGTAAAGCCAAACTGGAGAAAATGTGCTCGGTTCGGGTGGGAGTTAAGGGGTTAAAACCGCAGGTGATTTGAGGCACTCCAGTTTAGCGGCGGATGCTAATTAGCGGCCGTGTTGAAAAACATTTAACGGTTAATACGGGCATGATTGAATGTGTCACTGCTCGAGTCCGGGACAAACAATGGTTTAGCGGCTGATAATGGATGGCTTTCAATATACGATGTAATAATGTAATATCACAGCAATCTCCGAAAACAACGGAAGGAAATCATGCTTTGGTTTTAAACGATGCAAAAATATGATGTGGGATTTCTCGGGCGGCGCAGTGGCGTAGCGGTTAGAGCTCTGGCCTCGAAGTGAGAAGCTCGGTGAGGCTGCGTTTCAGTTTCATGCAGCTAAAATCTGGAACAGTCTTCAGTTCTTTTTTCCCGTGAATATGACTGAAAGTATTTTATCTGCACTATTGCCTTTTACTGTAATTGATTCATTTTTTATGTTGATGTTTTATTGATTTGATCTGTTTTCTTGGCAACTGTGAAGCACTTTGAATTGCCTTGTGTATGAATTGTGCTCTACAAATAAACTTGCCTTGCCTCGGTGGCCCAGTGGTTAGTGCTCGCGCTTCACAGCAACAGTGTCGGGGTTCGTATTACAAATGTAACAAGTTACAAAAAATATCAATTTTTTCAGTGGCTAAGGAATATAACAGAATATAACATATTACCGGATTTTGTTAAAGAGGGGGTATTCTGCTTTTTTCAATCACATAGCACCAGTCTATATCACACTACAATGATGACCAAACCTTCTGTTGGTCTGTAAATGCAGTAAATTAGAATCTCTCAAAATGGCTGTAGTGAATGTCTTGAAATAGGCCTCTGTCTCTTTAAGAACCTCTGAGCCTTTCAGACACGCCCCCTCCACACGCTGTCTGTGGTGTCAGTGGGGAGGGGTTTCTGCTGAGGAGCAGTGGTCGGTTACTCGGCTGGTGATGAAAGCTCGGAGGCGTCTCCAGGAGGTGGGGGCGTTCCTAGGAGGACTCAGGCAAACCTATCCCTAAAATGGCCGCCGTCAGAGTTTTTACAGATTACTCCAAAATACGTGAATGTGCCAAGGCAACACTTTAGGCATGTTTTTAATGAGGGAATGACATAATAACATGATGTAAAGCTTGAAAAAGTCGATTTTGCTTAATACCCCCCCTTTAAAGAAATATATTAGTCATTACAATTGAAGTAACTTGAGTTACAAGTGCATTTGCAAATGTACGAACAAAAAAATGCCAAACTGAGCCACAATAAAATGCACCAAATCAAGTTGAAAGTTGGTGTGTAAGATCTGCAGTCTGTAGTTAATGTTGCTAAAAAAGCAAAACACGAGAGACCGAGGAAAGCAAAGGAAAAGGAAATGTTTGACTGCACTTTTGATCGGTGCCATTATTACTATTTTCAGTTTATATTTTACCAAAAGTAACTCAAAAGTAACTCAGCTACATTTTTGAAATGGATGTATGGATGGATGGATAATAGAAACATACTAGATTTTAAAGCTGTAATTCCTAATATAGAATATGCTACAATTGTAAAGTAACTCGCCTCGTTCTCTCCCTACGGTTACTCCAGTTTTCCCTACCTCTAAAAACATGTACAATAGGCCAGGATGAATGAGGGTGTGTTTGAGAGTGTGAGACGACGGGTGGAGATTAGCCTAATGCTACAACATGACGTGGCGGGTTTACATGTATGTGTCTCATGTGTTCATTAACCTGCACTGTAAACACATGTCTAACACTTCTTTTCAATACTTATCAACTAAATTAATTTGACTAGAAATGACTAAAATTGTTTTCTTCCAAAAGACTAAACTAAAAGAGCTGTCAGAAACACCACAGCTGTGACTCCCTTTAATCCCCTCTGTTGCTGATGGATTCTTACTTTCTGACGGAGCCTCTTTAGAGCCACTTTATTCCAACATGATTCATTATTCATAAGAACTGTGCAGAGGTGATCCATAATTACGCTGCGCTCTATGGGACATCAGTCTTACCTCGGATACACTTCACACTTCAGTTCTTGTAAGGTTGACTTCACAAAGGCGGATGTCTGGAGAGAGGAGGGGGTTCATGATATTACTTTTATTATGGCCCTGATGGTTATTTTATTGTGTATTTCAATCTATCTGCAATGCAAACAAATGTTGCTTCTCACTCCACACTGTTGTGACATCACGAATATAAAATAATCAATATCACGTCCGACGGCGGATGAAAACTAGCCGAAGGCGACGCCCAGAGTGGAGGTTATTCTGCTCATTTACACGGACCGTATTTGTACAGAGCCGTTCACAGACACGCTCACAAAGACATGGGACAGTTCACATTCACTCTGTGCTCAGCGCCAGCCTGACTTTATTTATGTAATTATAAACACATATAAAGACAGTCTGGAATAGTGGTAATAGGACGCAATTTCCAAATGGAGACTGGAGGCGGGGCTAACGATCGCAGTTTCAAATATAAGAACTGCAGGAATTACTAAAAAAAATATCTCCAGAAATCACTCTGGATAACTAGGAAATGACGCCCTATGGCAAAAATCCTGAAATATCCCTTTAAGGACAAGTCCAGCTCAATTAAAACAGATAAAAGGGCACCGGTAAAAGATCGTTGAAGATGACGCACCATTAACTCCCGCCTCCCATGCTGTGATTGGCTCGTCTTGGTTTGGCCGGAGTCAGTGAGATTCAAATTCCAGACTGTATCCTCATGTATCTCTCAGGATCAGTCTGGCTTGTGCCAGGTTAGACAATCTGTGCCATCGGCCCCTTTTTACCACCACCATCCACTCACTCTCACATACACACATACTGTACACCCTATCCACCTTATTCCGCCCCGCCCACTTTTGCCACTTTTTGCTTTGTCTCGGCACCTTCCGTTGTACAGACACTTCCGGTCGAGCGCGAAGCCCGTTCATTTAAACGGAGACGAAGAAAATATTCTCTTCTTCTCTATAAAAGGGGGAACTAATAATACCAGGAGTAGTTCGAAATCCGCGCAGTAATCTTCACTTCACTGTGCGGATGCCAAGCTACTCCTGGTATTACTACGCCTTACAATATAGTCCCCCCTTTTATCCGCTTAGAAAATCCACATTGTTTAATTTTGTGTAATTATACTTTGTAGTGGAACACTTCACGTAACCATATTTAAATAGGGAAAACGTGGAAGAGCTTGGTAGCTTCTATCTTGACCTGTGTTGGAGCTATAGAGGAGAGAGGGAGAGGCTAAATGCTAACGCCGTCTGCGCTGTGTTTACGTGACTGAAGGCACGGGTGAAGACCAGACTGGTCCTAAAGAACTCGTCAAAGCTCAGGTAAGAACATATCTCAGTATGTAAAAACGGTGGCCTGTTCCTTAAATAGAGGTGAGTCTTTATCTTGGCTGCGGGCTGAACTTAACTTTAGTGTCGCTGACGAAGCCTCTCGGATGAAGAGGCGAAACGTTCGACACTTCAACGACAGAGTACAGAAGGCAACTCAAGAACCTACATGAAGAACCACATGATGGACAACTCCTGTACCACTGATAGGGCTTTTCCACCAAGGTGCTGGTTCTGGGCTGGTTCTGGTGCCGGGTTGGTTCCATACTGACTTGGTTTCCCACCAAAATGAGAGCTGTGCCTATTGCCATAGCAACGCTTTGGGAAGTCAACATAAAACATGGATAGAAACATCTTACTACAGCCACTTCTGGTTATAAAATACAGAAAAATAAGTTTATGTTTCAGTCACAGCAGCCGTTAACATTTTTATTTCTTCTTTCCCTCTTGTTTTAGCTAAAGAAACAGTTAGTTTCCTCCACAGAGATTGTTTCGGCTTCTCCAGGAAGTTCTAAGCACAAACTAACTATTATTGATTGTTTGTCAGAAGAGAAAGCCACGCCCCCAGCCGCTGACATCACTGGTGCTCGTTTCTTGGTCCAGCTTTTAACTGGTTCCCAAACCGGCACCAGATTTTGGAACCAAGAGCCAGCGTTTTTTCAGTAGAAAACGAAAGAACCGGTTCTGAAACTGGAACTGGCCCAGCACCAGGACCAGCTTGGTGGAAAAGGGCTTTGAGAGCCTACACAGACAGACATAGAATTAAACGCTGCTCAGACACTGCCGGTACAATGAAGCGAAATGAAAGTTTAAAAGAATCCACAGTCAATTTGTACGATTTTACTCTCTCCCTTTCCACCCCGGCACATCTCCAGGAATGTTTTTTCGCGAGGGAACAACATTATAACATGGTTAAAAGCTCAAAAGAGGTCAGGCGCAGCAGAACGTGGGCCGTTTAAAGCAAACAAAAAGTCAGGGTTATGAAGCGCGGCTCGTCTCTTCTGTAAATGCTTCAAAAAAACCCTCTTCATGAGCCGTACGACCTGCCTGTTCCGTAACATCCAGCGCTCGGGGAGGAGGGGGGGGGGGGGCCCGAAGGACGCCGGCAATGAGCAAAACGCATTTCGGCGGTTCAAAAAAGGCTGGCGGTGTCCTTGCAACGCGATTGAATTTGCAGCAGAAAAGAAAAGAGAGGGGGGAGAAAAAAGAAAAAAAAAAGCAATGGCCACCGGAGTGCGGGCTGGAAAAGCTTTTTCGAGATGAGAGAGATGTGAGTACAGAAAGAACATGAAGAGAAAACATAACACCAGCCTCCATCAACAGGCCGGAGAACGCTGGGGCTTTTAAAGGATTACAATGCGTGGTAGAAAAAAGGACCGGAGCGCGATAAAGAGGGAAGAAATGAGGAGATTGGCGCCGATTTGCTGTTTTCTTCGCGGCGGATCCGATGTTTGAGAGTCCGGTATTACACCAGTTGCTCCGTCAAATATTTACCTCGGTGAAAGCTCGCTGTAAATTCTAAAGTACGAAAATCCACCGCCCGTTGCTCTGCCAATCCGGTCAGATCTGGTTTGTGCGAGATGATTTAATCCGGCCCCTGCCCTGTAGAGCATAAATTCCAGAGTATGTAGGAATAAAAGTCAGTCTCTAGCCCAGGGGTAGACAACGTCAGGCCCGGGGGCCAAATCCGGCCCTCCAGGACAGTACCTCTGGCCCCTAAGATGATTTTGAGAAATATTATTATGCTAATAAGAGATCAAATACATGATAAAGTACTCTAAATGTTGTTACATTTTGGATTTTTAAATATACATATTAAACATTTATTGACTATTTATAGAAATCTAACATACACTGCAGAATATGCCACCCTATACCATACAAAAGACAATGGTATCTGTTTTTTTCTGGCTTCAGTGGGCGACTAAAAGCTTACAAATGGTTTGGCATGTGGAATAGTTGTAAGTCTCTTTGGACACGTTCAGTTTTAGTAAACTTGTTATAACGTCTCTGATCAGCAGAAACCACGTCAGAACCGCTCATATCTGTGAGCACCCTATGACCACTCGGTCCACCTGGAGAGGTCAGCCCTCTGACCACACGGTCCACCTGGAGAGGTCAGCCCTCTCCTCACTGACCACATGGTCCACCTGGAGAGGTCAGCCCTCTCCTCACTGACTGCAACCGCGCATCAAACGAGCGCAGAGCGTGCATAAGACCACGGGCACCTGCCCAGTCAATTTAGCCTCACAGTAAATGTGGCTATGTTAGCTTTATAGGTTAGCTTATAGATGCTCTCATGTTTCACGCGGCTATTATGAAAGCTACAGTCATCACAAAACTTGGAGTAGTTTTGTGCTCAGTCTCGTGCACAGTTGCGCGCTGTGTCGGCGTAACTGTTGCGCTGCCCAGGTGAAGTGAGCGAGCGAGAAAGCGCGGGGCAGCGGCTCACTAAAATATCAATCTGTTGAGATTGATATTTTGAGGCCAGAAAGTTGTTTATAAACTGGTTTTGGTTGGATATCTTGCTTCATTTGGCCTATATAATAACATTTCTGCAAGGAATTCAATTCACAAGTTGATACGTACCTGTCTGGGTCTTTGGTCTTGGCCTGTTCCTTAAAACTTCCTCAGCTGCCGCACAAAGAACATCCTCTGCAGGGCCGTCTTGATGAGGGAGCTGATGGTCCCATTTGAGCTTGTCCTGGGTGATGGTATTAGCCGTTAGCTTAAAGAGAAAAAACGCCCGTGGAAGTTTCCTCCAGTGAATTCCTTGCATCATGTTTAGTGACTGTTAGTAACTCACTGTCTGCCATGTAATCCTGAGCTACTAAGTCATAGGGGAATAACGAGAGAGGAAGAGCAGCGCCTCCTGAGGATCCACGTGACACCCGCTTGCATCGATAGTTAAACTGCACAGCGCCCCCTGATGCCCTGGAGTGTGCACCATGAGGCTTTCCAATGGCCCACAATCACGCCGTCTTCGCGACTGTGCGTTCCAATCGGGATTCCCATTTTTGCGCAGCCCGAGCGTGACTTCCCGAGCTCCATCGCATCAAAACGCTTCCACAACTTTAACACACGCACAACCGTCTCTTCATCGGCTCCATTATTAGCCGAGGTCAACCTACACGCTCCGTCCACATGTATCTTAAATGTCTTATTACCATAACACTACAACAGCCCTTGTAAACGTAGCGAGTGTGAAATTGGACGAGTCGCGAGGTGAGGGCCCCCGTTTTTTTTCCGACCCCGAGTTTTGACTTTCAGGTGCGCGGGGTCTTTTATATACCGGCCGCGATAATGCGTTTTGGTCGGGTCCCGCCGCACAAAGGCCGCCGCAGACATCATCGGCTCATGAATAATCCTATTAAAATGAATAAATGGGAGAAGAAAAAAAAAAAAACACTCCCCGGTCCGGTATAATGGTTTTGGCGCGCAGACGCGAGTATTTATCGCGGCGGACCCACTGATGCGCCGGCTTTTAATTTATGGCGCATTATTAGACGCTATCAGCATGACAAAGGCTCCGAACAGCTGTCCCGGCGCTCGCACACACAGCCAGATAAGATGAGACTTTTTTTTTTTTTTTTCTTTTTTTGTAATTCACGCTTTTGTCAACAATTTTTCGAAAGTGTTTTTGAATGTGACGTGTTAAGGTCGAGGGGATTTTTTTCCCCATAATATTAAGAGGTTCAATTGAATGGGTGTTAAATAGACTACGTGGTCTCGGATACAGTGATACAGTCTGGATCACAGGGGTGAGCCAAGTGGAACCGGGTCTTATACCACAGTTATTCATGTGTCAGCAAAAACATCTGGACTGGCTGGGCGGCAGTGAACACAGGCTTTACTTAAAGGGATGTTTCAGGATTTTTGACGTAGGGGCTCATGTCCTAGTTATCCAGAGTGTTGCTGATTTCTGGAGATGTTTTTTTTTTTTTTGTAGTTTATGCAGTTCTTATATTTGAAGAGTTTGGTGGCGCTAGGCTAATGCAAGGCTAGTGCATTTCTATGGTATCAGCTAGCCTGCATTAAAAACAGCCTGACCCGCTCCCCTGTGGCAAATCACTTATAACACCAGACTAATAGAATAATTTGAACCATTTTGCATTTAAAATACCTTATATTTGAGCAGCATCAGCTTCGTGGTTGTATAAGCTACGCAGCGGCGGAGTGATCTGCTAGAAAATAGTCCCTCAAAATGCGATCATTCATGTGATGCAGGTCAGTTACATTCCAAACATGATTCTATGGACACAGACATTTATATGGTTAGTCTGGTATTATAAGTGATTTGCCTCAGGTGCTCTGTGGAGCGGGTCACACTGTTTTTGATGCAGGCTAGCTGATACCATAGAAATGCGCTAGCCGTGCATTAGCCTAGCACCACGAAACTCTTCAAACATAAGAACTGCATGAATTACACACAAAAAAAATCTAACCAGGTACCAGCAACACTCTGGATAACTAGGAAATGAGGCCCTATGTCAAAAATCCTGAAATATCCCTTTAATAAATCCTTTCCGTAGGCCCTCTGGGGGTAATACAAGTGTTAATGGGCTGATGGGTGCGGGGTCTTTCATCTCCCCCTGGTCTCTGCCCAGAAAACCACATTTGCAACTTGACTGCCTCCAGACCAGAGACCCCAATACACACTAAAAGAATCACAAAGAAAAAGCTAACAGGCTAACGGGCAAAGCTAACTGCAGGCTAGCGCCACTTAAACAGTATTTACATTGTGTAATTGATGTACAATATCCCTCTCTTCCTTTGTCTTTTCTGTCAGCGTAGTATTTACTCTCACGGACGACACCTGCAGTGGCGCTTGTCTCCTCTAGGGGCATGAGTTACTTAGCACTGCTTTAATTTCTCTCTCATTTAAAGCGAATTAATGCTTGGTCCATTGGCAATCCAAGTCCAAACCCACTCGAATGTCTTTATTGAGTACTATTTCAAGCCATAAGATGAGACGGCATTTTTTCCAAAGACAGAACCACGTCTGAGCCTCCATGCATTTTCTACTTTACCCATCACTCCTTGAAGTCCAGCATAGTCACTTCCCAAACCACTTTGTTAGCAAATTCATCCCATTCTTTTTCCCTCTCGAAACTCGACGAAAAACATCAAATAAACCTCGCTAACCGCTGGCTCCCTGCCGCACCTCCTCCACTGAATTAAATTGATAACTGCGCGAATAAAGCAATCTCTTTTTCTTTCTTTTTTATCATACTTTCACATTACGGCCTGCGCAATGATCCGTGAGCTAAATTTACCTCAGGAGCACTCCGCCGCGATATATCCCCCCCCCACGTCGGGGTTGCCATATCTGCTCGCTAAAACCCCTCCTAATGTATCAATTGTTCTGATCTGCCGCCGGTGGAGTGTGCAAGAAACAAATTGGATTGCCTCGCCGAATAGCTTCCCGCCCCGGCGTCCGCGGTATTGCTACATATTTTCGAAGGAACGTCTCAATCGAGGCCCATTACGCGCACACGCAGGGGCTTTCGCTTATTTATTTATTTTTGCCCGGCAAGGTTGAAGGGGAATGGGGAAAAAGCCGGAGCGGGAGCGTAATGTTAAAAGCACCTCCAGTAGACGCAGAGGGAAAAAAAAAAACATCTAAATGGCCTCTCGTCTCTCTTTGCTCGAAATGCTTTTCTGTCTTCATCTCTCTCTTCTGGCGCTTTAAAAAAAAAAAAAACGGGGATGGAACCTTTTGTCTCCCTCTTGGACCGTTTCATAAGTGGATTTGATCGTCTATTTTCAAAATGGAGAGTGTTCAAGAATCACCGAATGGATGTGGGATACAGGCGGCGAGCACAATGCGCCGCGGTTCTTTTATTGGATTAGTTTGGATGGACTCTGGCTCGCGGAGGTGACCGGGGAACACAAAATATTTACTCGAGCAAGATTAACGCGATTTACAGTGCCGAGTATACATGCTTTTCAGTGACTTTTGTTGTTATGGTGGCCATTTTGAATACCGGAGTAGAATTAGGCAGTACGACAACATGTAACAATATCTCTACTCGGGATATAAAAAAGAGACAATTGATTGACGGTGACATTTTTATGTACTCGTATTCATTGCTCAAGAAAATAAGAGTAAAAACACGGCCCAGGAGATGCACGTTTACGTGAAGAAACCAGTGAGTCAGTGTTTAACCCCTTAACCTGAACCTGAACCGAGCACATTTTCTCCAGTTTGGCTTTAACCCCAGTCCAAAAGCTTCTGGAATAAAGCTGTGAAAATAGCAACAAAACTGAGACGAAAACAAGATAAGATAAGATAAGATAAACCTTTATTGATCTCACAAAGGAGAAATTCACTTGTTACAGTTGGCATTCAAGATCACTCAGAGTTAATAAAGTGCAGCTGATACAGAGATTATTGCACATGTTACTTTACAATGATGGAAATGTGACAAAAATGTGACAAAAAAGTGAGAAAACATTGACAAAAAAGTGAGTAAAAATTGATGAAAAAGTGGCAAAAATGTCAAGAAATTGACAAAAATGGACGAAAAAATGACAAAAATTTGACAAAAAAATGACAAAAATGTGACAAAAAAATGACAGAAATGCGACAAAAAATGACCAAAAAATGACAAAAATGTGACTACAAAATAACAAAAATTTGAAAAAGAAAAAAAATGACAAAAAAATGATAAAAATGTGATTAAAAAAACTGTTGAAAAAATGACAAAAATGTGACAATGTGACAAAAATATGACAAAAAAATTACAGAAATGTGACAAAAAATGACAAAAAAATGACAAAAATGTGACCAAAAAAAAAAAATGACCAAAAAATGATAAAAATGTGAGAAAAAATTACAATAAAATGACAAAAAACTAAAAAAAAAAATGAGTTGAATACCCAACAAAAAAATTATGGAAAAAAATCTGATGACGTGAGGAAAAAGATCCTTTTGGTTCAGGTGGGAGTTAAGAGGTCAAGACGTTACCATGCTACCGGTTAGCATTTAGCTTTAACAGTTCAGCTCCAACCTCTCCAAGAGAAAGCGTTGAACCACAAACATCTAGCCTTGACTACAACATTAGACAGAGGTCAGAGCTGAGCTGTTACTGTAGTATTTCCTCAGTGTTCATAGATGTGAGCCACACATGTGTTTATCGTGTTGAAGGCATTGACAGTTGCTAACCGGTAGCATGCTAACTTCTTGAGCAGCTTTAACACAGACTCAGACTGAGACTCTATTGACATGACAAACTGTAAAAATCACAGAGAAAGGTTTTCTGTTTCCTCTTTGATGTGTTCATTTAGTCTTCAGAGTGAAGCAGAGCTTTAGTAAATCCTGCTGTAGCTCCACAGACAGAGCTGCTACGTCTGCGCCACATTTGCTGGTTTCTTCACATAAACGTGCGTCTCTGGGGCCGTGTTTTTACTGTTTTCTTCTTGAGCAATGATTACGAGTAAATAAAAATGTCACTGTCAATCAGTTGTCTTTCATTTTCATCCTGAGTAGAGATAATGTTACAGGTTGTAGTACTGCATAATGCTACCTCGGTATTCAAAATGGCCGCCGGAACTATATGTGATGTCATTGGAAACGCATGTATAAGACGCACCAGCCACAAAATGCCTCATGAAGAAAAAAAGAACAGGCTGAATATGCATACGGTATGCTAACGAAACACACTGATGGTTAGCTACATAACGGTTAGCATAAACAACGAAGTAAATAGTCTGGTTTGTTAACGTCACATAAACAGTTCAGATAAAACTATAGCACAAAGATCATACCAAACTCTCCATCTCACTCCAAATCACTAAATCCATTGAATTCCATCTGTTTCACTTCTGAACAGTCGCCATGGTAACTGCCTGGGTACGGATTAAGTTCGAAGCGGCCAAGCTCTTCCACGTTTTCCTATTTAAATACGGTTACGTGAAAAGTTACACGATCCAAGTCTAGTTACTCAAAATTAACCATGCCAATTATCTAGGGAAAACGTGGAAGAGCTTGGTCGTATCGACTCAAAAAATAATAAAAACTGGTAAATTTACTATCAGTGCATTTTTATGAAGTCAAACTAAAGATAGAACCCACATTTATTTCAGAGTGAAATATTAGAGAAACAAAATGGGGTCAAAAATGACCCAGGTGACCACGAGTGCAACTATTTGTTCTCATTCAAATATATGTGAAAAAATTCAAAAATTGCATTATACAAAATTTTGACTATTTTCACTTTGAAACTGACCAGATAGTCCGAGTTATCCTCGGAATTAGATTTTTGATATTTTATGACTGTTGTTTGTTCAGGAGTTGTTTTTGTTTTTCTACGAACTAAAAAAATAATAAAAAACACAAACATTTGGTATCATATGCCATTATTATACGGCTCTTCACAACGTAAGTAGAAGCTCCGTTGATTTGAATGGGATTTCCCAACGTTCTACCGGTCAAAATAAGCACCGACAGGGCGAACCGGACCCCGACGCGAAGCGGAGGGGTCTTGTTTCGCCCTGAAGGTTTTTATTTTCCCGATAATGACCAGCATTCTATACATTATCCCTTACTTAGTCTGAAGTTACACTAAAGATAGAACCCAAACTTATTGAAAAATTATATTTTATGGCTGAGATATTAGAGAAACAAAATGTGACCACGAGTGTAACTCTTTCTCATAACATTGTAATCACTTAAAAGTCATGGAAGTTAACGCATATCCGAAAATTCAGACCATTTGATAAAACTATGACAGAGATACGCATCGACAAAGCGGCCCTGGGACGACACAAGAGTTAAGGAAATAGATTTTAAAAGTCTTTACATGGTCGGGCACCAAAATACACAGCTGACGTGGTACCGCTGCATGAACCATCTCGGACCTTGAGATCTTCAGGGAGGGGTCTCCTGGTGGTTCCTAGAGTCAGGACTAAACACGGTGAGGCTGTGTTTCAGTTTCACAAAGCAAAAGTGTGGAACAGCCTCAGTAAGGACGTGAGACAGACCTCAACTCCTAATATGTTTAAAGGGACTATACGGAGTTTAAACATGTTAAAATTCTGTATTTTCCTCCCCCTACATGTTCCAACAATGTCCCAATGTGTAGAATGAGCCCAGACCTGTTCACCACAACTGCCTCTAAAATCCTGCACTGTCACTCAGAAAGTTGTTACTTTGGGTCTGAAGTGCACGAGCTTAATATAGAAGCTGCAGTTGCACATATGACCTGAGGTGGCAGTAGTGAGTATAAAATGGCGAACTTGCGTCTAGCCCCTTAAAGTCCAGGCTGAAAACATGCCTATTTACGGCTGCCTATGGTAACTGATGGTATTTTAACTACATTTAATATATAGTATTAATATATGAGGAGACTGAGATCGTTCGGAGTGAGCAGGCCTCTGCTCAGGACTTTTTATGACTCTGTGGTGGCCTCTGCTCTCCACTACGCTGCCGTGTGCTGGGCCCCGGGCCGCACAGAGCGGGACAAGAACAGACTGAACAAGCTGGTCAGGAGGGCCAGCTCCGTCCTGGGCTGCCCCCTGGACTCTGTGGAGGAGGTGAGGGACAGGAGGGTGTTAGCCAAGCTCACCTCCATCATGGACAACACCTCCCACCCACTGCACGGGACTGTAGAGGAGCTGAGCAGCTCTCTCAGTGGCAGACTGAGACACCCTCAGTGCAGGACGGAGTGCTACCGCAAAGCCTTCATCCCCACTGCTGTCAGACTGTACAATAAGACTGTGAAGTAACATGTGCAATAATCTCTGTATCAGCTGCACTTTATTAACTTCTTGAACGCCGACTGTAAGTGAATTTCTCCTTTGTGAGATCAATAAAGGTTTATCTTATCTTATCTTATCTTATCTTATATCCATATTTGTAATTTGGTATGTTTTTATGAATGTATTGATTGATTTGTTTTATTGTGTTTTTTGTTGTTGCTGTGAGGCACATTGAGTTGCCTTGTGCATGAGATGAGCTTTATAAATACATTTGCCTAAGGGAGAAAACTAGCTAAAAATCTCCACTTTGACCACTGCGTGAATAAAAGTATTTCCACCTGCCGTGTCTCGCCTTAACAAACAACACTGGAACCTTTAACTTTGCTGAAGTTTATCTAAGCGAAAGTGCTGGAATCAAAGCTAAAAACAAAATATCAGAGCGACTTTTGTTTATTGCCACTTTTTTTTCTCTGGTCCGGCAGTGAATAACTATTAGTCAATGTTTTCCCCCCAGCGCAACATTTCCACTTCAATTTCCAAAACCAACATTTTTAAAACTCTGTGAAATTGCAACTGGCATTTCACTCCGACTTAATAAAAAAAAAACCCATCTCTGATACTTCCTGTCGTCATTCCCACTCATGCTAATTGAGCCGCTATTAAACCGGCTCCCCGCTCGCTCCTCCAGACTCTTCCTCTGCCCCCACCCCCGGCACCTCCAGCAGCAGCAGATGGAGATCAGGCAAGTGGAAACCTCCCAGACTTTTTTTTTTTCCACCGGCAAAATTTCTAAATATTTACTTTGATTCGCGGTGTCAAAATAAGCCCTAATTAGGAGGTTGCATTTTGCTTGTCACTTTCCAAAAAAAAAAGGAAGAAAATCAACACTTACTCCCCATTACACTTACAAATATTGCCTTCATGCATAATTTAACCTCACGCCCACTTCCAAAATGGCTCCTCGCTTCTTCTTTTTTCTTCTTCTCCTTTTTTTTTTGGATTATTTACTTGAGCGTTTTAATAATTCATGTGCCACGCGACCGTGCTAGCTCTCACTTAATTAGCGGGATGCCAGCCTTCTCCTCTCCCCCGTGTTAAGAAGAGTATTAGAAGGATTAGAGCTCAAATACACGCGCCGGTTATTGCTTTTTAATGAGGCACGAGCTTCCAGAGAGGGAGAGGGAGGCCGGGGCAGGACCTGGAGCAGAGTCTCCCCCCCCCCCCCCCCCCCCCCCGGCCGGGCCGAGTGGGACTCCTGGTCTGAACTACAATGACTTTTCTTCCGTGTATTCTGAATGACAAGCTCTGATAATGAGTTGGGGAGAGTTTCGAAAGCGTGACGACTGTTTCGGGGGTTTTGACAAAAGGGGCATGTTTTTGGAGAAGTTCAGATAAAAGGAGACAAATTAAAGCAGTCGGAGGGGCTTCTCGATCCGCAAAAAAAACAACTTCATGTTATTGGGTTGTTACAGTGAAACGCACACCCGGGCCCAACAAAAAAGTCTTTTGTGTTTGAGGAATAGAATACTGTCTGCATGGTTCCACCTACCACAAAAAACATGTACAATAAGCAATGATTAAACAACGAGGAGCCGTGCATTAGACGGTTATAATGCACGCCGTGAAGTGCATTATAACCGTCTAATGCGGCTCCTCGTTGTTTAATCCGCTTCTACCAGGGTCCCACAAACGTAACATTTATAATAAATGTTTTTTTCATTGACTAAACTCACTAAATCTGCCAGACTACGGGACTATTTTGTGTGGGTTATTAGCCGGTCACTGAAGGCTGGTCTCAGAGCGAGTCATTCTCCGCAGCTATTACGAGGATCTCAGTCAGGCTCAACGACACAACATCAGCACAGAATCACAACACAACAGGACTAACCCGGAAACACTTTTCCCTGGAAGTAAACACCGATATGCGGCACTCGTGGGCAGGAGTTATTTACCTTTTACGCTGTTTAACCTGAAGCTAGCTAGCTAGCTCAACCAGCTCAACTGTTTATGGAAACAGCTGCGGTGGAGTCGCTCACACCTGGGCCCAACTGAAACTTTTATGATTGACTTTACTAATCCAGACAAATATGCTTAAATGTCAAACATAAAGTCTCCGTGTAAAACAGTGACTGCCCACAGCTCTGGCCCTTTATACTTATTATTGCAAGAAAATGAATGTTTGTATATGGTCAACTGTCATACGGAGGTGTTATTCTAATGGGGCTGACACATAAATCTCACATTTTACACAATTACAGCACGTTAGCGCCCTCTGTAAGGAGCTTGTGGACAGTGGACATTGAAATACGGCCCGTCAGGGCCGTCCCATGCTGAGGGTGATATTAAAAAGATTACAGGCAGGTTGGAGCCATTATTCAAATGGAGAGGAGAAAAATGTAGTTTTGTTTACTGACAAAGATTAATGGCACATCAGGGCAATAAAATGCAGTGTGGCTAGTGCCCTCGGTAGGGTTATGACGCGGCAATAGAGGCGCTAAAGGAGGCACGGCCCACGAGGGCCGTTAGATGCCGCTTGCGGCTTTAATTATGATTTGTTACTCCTTTGTACTTTGTTAACTGGATAAGAAAACCCAAGATGAGTTTCTAAAAGTTTTAGACACACAATTCAATTCCCAATAAAGATGTATATGCAGTATATTTTAAACAATGTGCAGCTCTACTGGAGAGGCAACAGGACCACAAGAGGGACACAAGCGTTTAGTGAAGGACGCTCTTACAGAAATATTGTTTCAATATTATTTTATGGAATCATTGGCAACACCAACTCAGGATTCGCCGTCTGACCAGGAGATTTACAAACCAATTCTTACTCAAAGTACAGAACATGCCGCCAAGTGTCCGGGTAAGAAACGTCAGACACGTCAAAACTTTGGAAACTCTTGTTTTAAGTATTGTTTTTTCTGTTATTTAAAGACTATTCATATTGTAGGCATTTATTTGGACGACATACATTCTACAAATATGTTAACTTTAGCTTTGATTGCTGCATTGCACTTTTGACATTTTCTCATTGAGCTTTTCAGTGTAGTCAAATGCTTTTCACTTCACAGACGGTTAAACCATTTCAGGGGATGACCTTATGAGGCTCACGGAGAAAATGCCAATGATAAAGGGTGGCATTTTTGAAGAATTAAAAATATAAAACCACATAGGAAACACATATTTTCCAAACTATAGACTGGTACTGTACTTTCCATCCTATTGCACCAGGAAGGGCATCCGGCATAGACACAGACGGCATCGCGTCATAGAAGAATCTTTTAGGAAACACAATTTTTCACTCTTTTTAGCCATTTTCTGGTGGAACATCAACTTATTTATCACAGAAATAATGTCAAGTGTAAATCGGGCCCATATGGATATTTTCTAGCAGTAGAAGTGAAAAAACGTCAGTCGTAGCAAGCGCTAGCTAGCCGTTAGCATTAGCATGATGCTAACATGAAGCATTGTGTTAGCATTCTCCGTTATTTATGTATTAATGAACCACTTTGCTCCTGTCCATGTCTTTGTATCTTTATCATAGATATAATATAGTCCTGTGTGAACCTTAATGGCCGCTCTGTCTCCTCCTACGCAGCCTGTTTCTTAAAAGGGCAAAAAGGCGGGAAGCCCTGCACTCGAGGAGTGGGCGGAGCCTCCCCAGAGCTCCAGAGCTTGATTGACAGGTTCTGGAGCCAGTAAAATGCTCAAAATTTCGGGCTGATAAACAAAAACTAGCGTGGTTAAAAAATATTTCACCTACCCCAGCGTGGTCACATGGGTCATAGCGATTTTCAGAAAAAGAAAAACTCTTTGGAGCCAGACTTTTAGGCCGTTCTTGGGACTTTTAAAGTCCCATCAATGCTCCCAGGTGTCTCTTGGAGTCGTCCCTGGCCACTAGGGACGACTTTTCCAGTTTGGCTTTACCCCAGTCCAAAAGCTTCTGGAAAAAAGCTGTGAAAATAGCAACAAAACTGAGACGAAAAAGTGACGAAAAATTGATGAAAAAATGGCAAAAATGTCACAAGAAATTGACAAGAAATTGACAAAAAAGTTATGAAAAAATGACAAAAAAGTTATGAAAAAATGACAAAAATGTGACAAAAAATTACAAAAATGTGATAAAAATGTGACAAAAAAATGACAAAAATGTGACAAAAAAATGACAAAAATGTGACAAAAAATGAAAAAAAAGGTGATAAAAATTTGACAAAAAAATTACAAAAAATGACAACTTTTTTTTTTTAAATGTGACAAAAAATGGACGAAAAAATGACAAAAAAGTGACAAAAAATGACGAAAAAAATGACAAAAAAGTTACAAAAATGGGTTGAATACCCAACAAAAAAATGATGAAAAACAAATCTGATGACGTGAGGAAAAAGATCCTCTCGGTCCAGACAGGAGTTAAGAGGTGAAAGTGTTTTTTTTAATAATTTGAGAAAGTTTAGATTTTTCTCCAAATTGTTTTCCCCCTTAACTGTTTTAAAACATGACCATATATGGGCGACTCCAGAGATGCCGTCTGTATCTATAAGAAATGCATTTAATAATGGACCAAGACCTTGTATGGATGGTTTGCTGCAGCAGCTCCACAAAGGGAATTATAATGACAATGATCGGCTTGAGTTCGAGTTGCCAAACACCAACAGGCCTGAATCGTTGAGCATCTTTTACTCCACAAACACGGTGCTTCCACTGTTGTGCAACTAAAACGTATTAAACATGGCTTTGTGGGTAATCAGCCTTGAATATGTACAAGTGTAAATGTGTATAATTTAGTACTTGTAGTTTTACAGTTCAAAAGAGTTCTGAAAACTTTCTGAACCCAATGTTCGACCCAACCCTTCCCCTGGTTCACAAGCGACTTTCCTTAACCCGTTCCCTCCTCTGTAATTTGTACGTTTGAGAATAAATCAATAACAAATCAGTCTCGCGCGTGTCCAAAGACGCAGTCAACCGTAGGTGGTGAAGTCGTCTCCTTTCACCAGTCGGATTTGTTGTTAAAATAATTGATGCGTGGGGTTAAACTTGGACTAACTGCGCGGAGATTACAGGGTCCTCGGGGTCGCGTGGCTGTTTATATTTACCGTCTTGACTCGGGCGCATTATGAGCTCGGTGCGCGCTGCAAAAACATGTTAATAAAGCGCATATGACCCGGGGGGCGCCTCATTTGCACACCGTAATGACGGGCTAAATGCAAATGCTAACCCCCGGCGCGGAGCCTTTGTGTCCAGTGAAAAATGGGCTGTTTTTCTTTTTTTTTTTTCAAAAGACGACTCGAACTTCACAAGCGAGGCTGCGGGAGCGGAAGTCGGGGGTTAAAATCCGTTCAAAGTTGGACAAGACGAGGCGGAGTCAAATGTCAGTCGGCGCTTTGACACTGGGCTGTGAGCGGGAAGTGTTTATAATTGCTAATGTAAGAATAAAAGATGTATATGGTTCATTCTTCTGTATGTGAAGCACCAATACTTACTGGGCCGTAAAATGAAGAATATTTGTTTCTATTTTATAAATCAAGTTCATAGGGGGGAAAAAACATACCAGGAGAAGTGAAATACTGAAGGACGTTCCACATTATTAAGCAGACTACTATTTTCAAGCAATATGGGAAAGAAAAAGGGTCTCTCTGCTGATGAAAAGCGTGGAAGAGTTGAATGCCTTGGTCTAGGTATGAAAACCTTCAATATTTCACATTTGTGGCTGATTCAGAGACACACGGGTTTGTGCAGATAAAGGCACAATATGGACGGTTTCTGCCAGATTAAGAGAACAGCGGCTACAAAGCAGCAGACAGGTATTTGAAGCTGCTGGTGCCTCTGGAGTCTCCCGAACATCACGGTGTAGGACCCTCCAGAGGCTGCAGTTGTGCATAAACCTTCTATCCGGCCTCCCTTAAACTGTTTATTGAAGCTGAAGCAGAAACGGCTGCAGTGGCTCAGAAATACGTGAAGACTCATTTTCAAACAGTCTTGTTCACTGATGAGGCCGTGTGACCCTGGATGGTCAGATGGATGGAGTAGTGGATGGTTGGTGAATGGCCACCATGTCCCAACAAGGCTGTGACGTCAGAAAGGAGGGGGCGGAGTCATGTTTTGGGCCAGAATCATAGTGAGAGAGCTGGTCGGCCCCTTTAGGATCCCTGAAGGTGTGAAGGTGTGCTTTCCCATGTCCTGCTGTAAAGAATACCTCTGCATCACTGGCTGCTATGGGCATAAAAGGAGAGAAACTCATGATGTGGACCCCCTCCTCCCCTGACCTCAACCCTGTTTAGAACCTTTGGAGCCTCAACAAGCAAAACTTCTATGAGGGTGGGAGGCAGTTTTCATCCAAACAGCAGCTCTGGGAGGCTACTCTGACATCCTGCAAAGAAATCCAAGCAGAAAATCTCTAAAAACTCACAAGTTGAATGGATGCAAGAATTTTGAAGCTGCTCAAAGAAGGGCCCTATGTTAAATGTAACTTGACCTGTTCAGATGTTTTTGATTTCAGCAAATATGAACTTCTGATGCTACAAATTCAACAAATGACCATTTTCAGTTCTTTCATCATTTCGAACGGTGCATTTTAAGTTGTTTATTGAATTTATTTTATCATTGGGAAGTTTTTTTCAATCACATTGAAATGAGCCTCTAACAGTTAAAGACTTGAACGTTATGCTGACTCTCATTTAGGTTGATAATGTAGAAAATGTTACAAAAGTTTCATTTACATAAACATCTGGAACAGGGTCTAGAGTCACTTCCTTTAATGCATCAAAATGTGTTCTCTGAGGATATATCTGCTTTCAATACTTGTAATTATTTGATACGAGTACTAACTGAACTTTTAAACAGTAACCAACCCTAGTTCCTTAGTTGTTTCATCTCAAATAAATGACAAAAATGTAAAGGAAATAGTCTTACATTACTGTTCTGTTTTATGATTCTAGATGACAAATATTTTAGTATCGCCTTCTCCAGCACATCTCAAAGATTCTCAATGGGGTTTAGATCTGGACTCTGTGGCGGTCGATCTGTCTCACTATCCCTGAACCACTCTTTCACAGTGTGAGTCCGATGAAGCCTGGTGTTGTCATCTCTTGGGATATGTTGCCATCAGGGAAGAAGAAATCCACTGATGGAATAAGCTGGTCATTCAGGATTTCGGATCTCATTCTTTGACCTGACCAACTGCAGAAACCCCAGATCACAGCAGTGAGTTAAATCCATGGGACGACTTTATTTTGGTCAGGCAGTGGGTCATCTCAAGTCAGCGGGATATCAAGGCTCCATAAAATAAGTTTAAAAAGCCAAAAAGCTTGTATATACCTATGTTTATATAGGCTCTATCGTCTAACACTGACAATTGACCGACTTGACATTTCAAACCAGTCCAGTTGACAATATATGATAAATCTCTCACGTAAAACATGATTAACCAGGATATTCCACATGTATTTGCCTTCCTTAAACTCTGTACAAATGTAAAACTAAACTTTTTAAGTGGGATGAAACTACATTGGCTGGTCCAACTTGAGACGACGGGAGTTTGGAGTTTTTTACCAGAGTTTGGAGACGTGTTTTCCGGGCATGAGCTTCCAAAAACACTCGAGCACATTTCCTCTCCTGGACCCGCGGAAATGACATCTCGTCAAAATACTCTTTTCCAACTTTTCAGTTTTTTGACCAAAGTCGCGTCTCCTCACAAAATCGGGACAGGGCTCGAGACAAATCCTAAAACCTCCAAAGCAAACAAACAAAAACAAACGCGACATCGGACAAACTGGGATTCAGTGCGGCTATGAAAACACAATCCGAATCTCTGCACAAAGAATCATTCTGCTATTTTTCAAAGGTCAAAAACGTCTCTTGTTTTATGTTAATCATACAGTCGTCCCTGGTGACGGTCGAGCAAGTGTAGAAAATAGCCCCGTTAAAGGTCCCGTAATGTCCCGCTCCACTCTGACCATAAAATACCTGACAGGACAGGCGGTGAGACGGGTTTCTCATTTTGGTGCATTTATCTGAAGAACGGGTAATGCAGTTGCAGAGCGGCCGCGCTGCGTAAAATGAAGTGTGTACAGAAAATGATTTCTTGCTATCTTAATACAAAGCAGAGCGAGTGAGTGGACAGTGTTGTTGTTCCAATTCACTTCCAGCCTTGGCCTAAAATCACCACCTTTCAGATACAACCGAAACAAAGCCAGTGTGTTTCCTGGAAGCGTCCTGTTACGTTACAATATCAAAGACGCTTCATTTTCTACATATTTAAATGCGTGAAAGTGACCCTTACAGCCCCATGATTTCAACAATTAATGAATAAGCTTTAAAGGGGCTAGACGCAAGTTGGCCATTTTATACTCACTACTGCCACCTCAGGTCATACGTGTAACTGCAGCTTCTATTTTAAAGGGTGGGTATTATGCAAAATCGACTTTTTCAAGCTTTACATCATGTTATTGTGTCATTCCCTCATTAAAAACATGCCTGAAGTGTTGCCTTGGCACATTCACGTATTTTTGAGTAATCTGTAAAAACTCTGATGGCGGCCATTTTAGGGATAGGTTTGCCTGAGTCCTCCTAGGAACGCCCCCACCTCCTGGAGACGCCTCCGAGCTTTCGTCACAAGCCGAGTAACCAACCACTGCTCCTCAGCAGAACCCCCTCCCCACTGATGCCACAGACAGCGTGTGGAGGGGGCGTGTCCGAAAGGGTCAGAGGTTCTTAAAGAGACAGAGGCCTATTTCAAGACATTCACTACAGACATTTTGAGAGAGCAATTTTATACAAGGCAGTTATTCTAATTTACTGCATTTACAGACCAACAGAAGGTTTCGTCATCATTGTAGTGTGATTATAGGCTGGTGCTATGTGATTGAAAAAAGCATAATACCCACAATGACCTGAGGTGGCAGTAGTATCTATAATAGAAAACGCTATCTCAATGGCCGCCGCCTGGGCGCCGCCATGTTTATTTCCCATACCGACTTTGAAGCTAAGCAGGGACGGGCCTGGTTAGGACTGGGATGGGAGACCGTTTGGGTACACCAGGAAGCGAGAGTAGTGAGTGTGTGCGTGGTTGGTGGTGGGGGCTCATGTGCGCATAATTGTTCAGCAACTTTGAGCGTCTGGAACAGCGCTATATAACACTAATGCATTATTACTATTATTATTATTATTACATCCGCGGCCGGCCCCCACGTGACGGTCCCACCAGCCGCGGCCATTGACCACGGGTCCATATGGACCGCGGTGCTGCTGCCCGAGGACAACCCGCCGTCACAACAACGCGAGTGCACGACATCTGACTGCCGTGCGTGTGCGCGCATCCAAACAGGGCAGTGTGCGTGTGTGCGCGCGCGCGTGTGTGCGTGCGCGCGTGTATGCGTGCGCGCGTGCATCCTAACAGGGCGCTGTGTGTCATCGTCACTCACCGCTAACCTGCAGACGCTCCGCACAGGTACAGTTACATCCTCCAAAAGACATCTGCGCGTCTTTGTTTAAGTCTCTCCTGCAGTAACCGAGGCTGTGGTTCATTATAGATCCAGGCCATGTTCCGTCTCTAAAGCTTTGTCTCCGAAAAACAGTACACGCAAAACATTGCCCAAAAGCCTCTAATCAAACGCGCTGCTCCGACTGATTTCTCCTCCGTGTGAGTCAAAGCGAAAATGAAACTACAACTTAACGAGCGCATGGCCTGCACTGCATAGTTTTTTCCTTTTTTTTTCTTTTGCTGCTGTACCATTTGTTTTCTATTTTGCTTTCACGTATTGTGAGCCCAGAGGTTCATTTTATTCTAAAGCAGCTTGGAAAGCATTGCCAATTTTATTGTAACGTTATAAATACTGTCTAACAACGATCATTAGGCTATTTCATTTCAAACCCTACTTATTATTTTTTTGATTGCACACTACCGTGATGCACCAAACCACGGGTCCTGCACCGTGAACCAAACCGTTAGAGCTGAACCCCTAATATTTATCCATACTTATTCCACTGTCTCTTGAATTCTATTCCCTGAGTTTAGCGAACATATTGTCGTTGTAGTATATAAGAAAAGAGTACGGGTGCATCAAACAACTCAATTGCAGATTGTTTGAAATTATTTTTAGCATTCATTATTTTACACATTTGTAGTGGCCATAGTTTTTGGAATGGGTTGGGAACCACTGGTCTACAGCTGAACTGTGTGACGGGTTGGACATTTCTTTGTAATCACTCATCATCTCAGAATATCAAATGTGGAGACTAGCGAGGCCCGGCCGAAGGCCGGGTCTCAGCTAGTAAAAGTATAAAAGAGTATAAAATGGCTAGCTTGCATCTAGCCCCTTTAAGGTCCTTAACCTGTTGCCTGCCGTCCCCCCTCAGAGGGGGCGAGGGTTAGGTAACCCTAACCAGGGTTATGATTGGGGTTAGGAACAGTAAATTTTGTTTCACTCACACAGATACTTTTTGAAACTAGAAGGTCTTGGCTTTCAAATGAGGCATCACACTGGCATACAGGCTGTAAGATCTCCAGTCAATACGCTTTGAGAACTGGATATAAATCATTGCTAACCCTAAAGTGGCAGGTAACAGGTTAAAGCAGTACTAAGTAACTCATGCCCCTAGAGGCCATAAGCGCAACTGCAGGTGTCGAAACATGTAAACACTACAGAAAAGGCGAAGGGACAGAGGGATATTGTACATCCGATTACACAATGTAAATATTTTTTTCACTCAAACTTGGCTGTAAATACTGTTTAAAGTGGCGTTAGCCCACAGTTAGCTTTGCCCGTTAGCCTGTTAGCTTCTTCTTTGTGATGCCATTAGTGTGTATTGGTGACTCCGGTCCGGTGGCAGTCAAGTTGCAAACATGGTTTTCTGGCCAGAGACACCAGGGGGAGATGAAAGACCCTCCAATCATCCCATAAACACTTGTATTACCCCCAGAGAGAGTACGGAAAGGTTTATTAAGGTAAATAAGTTACTTAGTACTGCTTTAACTCCATCAACTCTATTGTTTAAAATAATCTGGTTAAGTGGCACATAATGTATTTGGTCTCTGCATTCACATTCATTGTAGCCTTGTGTGATCTGCACTTTCTCTCCACCTCCTCTCTGCAGCACAGACACTGTCTCACGTTGACAAAGGGGCACCTGTGAAACTTGTGAGGATGTCCAGACATGGGCGACTTCAACGTCCACCAAACCCCACTTCCTGCACCTATGCATAAAACACCGAAGTTTGAGGGTTAAACTTCTACACCGCGGCTCACGGAACACGCTTGATCTTAGTCTTCGCCACATCCTTCCCCTCGATATTTAATCGCGGACATTTGTGTTAGCTCCCTGTGACAAATCCGAAGCGTCTCCCGCGGACTTGTCTGGAGCCGCAGTCTTCAGTTCCGCTCCGCTGGCCCAGAAACCAAACGTGTCCCTTCAAAATGAAACGCCGACAAATCACACGGCGTCCGGGAAGGCGTGAAGAGCGCGGGCGGGTCCGCTGACTCCCGACATGGAGACGTTGTGTCGGGGCATCGTCTGTCAGTCCGACGGAGGGGATACAGAAAAGCAATTCTCAGACGACAGCGCGTACGGGAGAAGTGCTGAGGCAGCGCAAATATTTCTGCCAAAAGATTCTAAAGCTGGAGTCACAAACTTATTTTTTGATGGATTTTTTAGGACTATTTGATATATTTGCACCTCGCTACGTAAATGAGGCCCCAAGTAGATACATTTTCTCAATTGTTTTGTGTGCACATTTTACTATACATCCTGTGGGAGCATTTAGTTCTCTAGTTGGTCACTATTAAAGGGATATTTCGGGATTTTGGACATAGGGCCTCACTTCCTAGTTATCGTAGTTTCGTGGCGCTAGGCTAATGCTAGGCTATTTCTATAAGTGATTTGCCTCAGGTGCTCTGTGGAGAGGGTCAGACTGTTTTTAATGCAGGCTAGCTGATACCATAGAAATGCACTAGCCTTGCACTAGCCTAGCGCCACGAAACTCTTCAAACAAAAGAACTGCATAAATTACAAAAAAAAATATCTCCAGGAATCAGCAACACTCTGGATAACTCGGAAATGAGGCCCTATGTCAAAAATCCTGAAATATCCCTTTAAGGACCACAACTGCGACCAAGTACCACCCAATGAATTATTTGACCCTTCAAGTCACAACAACATTTTCGAAATGACCTCCCTGTTTTAGTGTTGTACTGCTATGAAAAAGGTGATGTTGCCAATGATAGCATAGCTAACATAACGTTAGCACTTAGCTTACCTTCATAGTTCGTCTTTTAGCTGCTTCTTTCCTCTGGTTTTTGGCTTGACACCTCTGAATATTTCCATAATCCCCACCGCAGTTTTCCGCAATGTCACCGCGGCTCCTAAAGGTTTAATCGCAGTTCTGCTGATCCTGTAACGTGTATTTCTGGTATTCTTAATAGTAGACAAGTGAAACAAGGCGAAAGTGTGGACTTTTTGTATTTTTTTTTGGTCCGGCAGTGTTGATCTAATCCTAACCTAATGTGACCTGAGGTACTTTAAAAAATAACTAACCCAAAGATAAAACCAGGATAAAACCAAAGGACACGCAGATAAGGATTTGTAAAAATAGAGGCTGAGACAAACTTTTAATTACATATTTTAAAAGCACTATTTAAAAAAGGACCAGGAGTTCGATATTAAAAAGTATTTATTACTATGATTAAAATTTATATTAAAAATGGCCAATGCTAAAAGTGCAAGTCACAAATAAAACCTTGCAGCCCCTGGGCCAGAACCAAAGGAAATCTGAAAACACAGATAAACGTTAGAAAATGACCAAACATGAATGGCTTGAGAGGGGGGAGCCCCACCCCAAACAAAACGGAAAGTGCTCCCCACAAACACACACACACTAAAAAACAAAAATCCCAAGTGCAAAACAGAGAAAACGGGCCGAATCCCCCACCCGAGCACATCCAAGGGAACTGAAATCTGAAGACTAAAAGACCCAGGGACGGCTGTACAAAACTGGTGCAGAGCTAAAAGGGTCAAAACAAAATAAACCCTAATACGAACTCTAAACAAAACAGTAGCAGGCTAGAATCTGCAATTAAAATGGAAACAAACATTAAAACCGAAATATAATGAATGTTAACAACATATTAAAACGCTTGTCCCACCTTAAAACTGCTCTAAAAACGGGGTGAAATAGCCGCCACCGGAGTACGTTAAAAGCTCTAAAACCAGAAAGATAAATGAACATTAAAATACTAAAACCGAGGGGAGAAGTTAAAAACGGCAGCAGCAGTCGAGGGTGAGTGCCAGGCGCGGGGGAGATTTAAAGAACCCAATAGTTTCGGGAGGGAACCCCCCAACTGTCCGCTACAATAACATGGGAAAAAAACAAAACAATGCAACATAAATTGGTCTAAATCAGTGCCTTTTTTGAGCCAAAGCAAATTTTTTTCATTGAAAAAATCACGAGGCCAGTAGAAAATATAAAAAAATGTATCTCTGTAGCCTATATTCAGTCGTTGTCATCAAAGTGTCTTGAATAGGAACATCGTATAGTCTCATTAGCCACAAGCATCACTACTAATTCTCTTGTCTCAAAGAAATTACCTTCCTGATATGGAGGAGTATTACTTGGTTACTCTAAAACGTTACATTATTTACGGAAAATAATGAATTTGTTTTCAAAAAGCCAACTAGGTGAAATTGGATAATTTCCCAAAGACAATACCTCACGGCACACTAGTGTTCCACAGCACGGTAGTTGAAAAACACTGGTCTAAATTTTGTCCAAACTAGTTAAAAACCATGTACCCGATATAGAGTTCGGGAAACTCCACAGTTACCATGGAGACCAAGCGCACTTAATACACTTTACAGCGCTCAGTTGGGGTCGGTCCATTAGTCGGACGTCTCATGATTCTGAAAATGTCCCATTGAGTGGGGGCTGAAAAATAACATTAGGTTCAGGCAAGAGTACACTGTCCTTAAAGGGATGTTTCTGTATTTTTGACGTAGGGCCTCATTGCCTAGTTATCCAGAGTGTTGCTGATTTCTGGAGATACTTCTTTTTTTTGTAATTCATGCAGTTCTTTTACTTGAAGAGTTACGTGGCGCTTCTATGGACACGGACATTTATATGGTTAGTCTGGTGTTGTAAGTGATTTGCCTCAGGTGCTCTGTGGAGCGGGTCACACTGTTTTTAACCCCTCAACTCCCACCTGAACCGAGCACATTTTCTCCAGTTTGGCTTTACCCCAGTCCAAAAGCTTCTGGAAAAAAGCTGTGAAATTAGCAACAAAACTGAGACGAAAACAATGATGGAAATGTGACAAAAAAGTGAGAAAACATTGTGAAAAAGTGGCAAAAATGTCACAAGAAATTGTAGAAAAATGACTAAAATGTGACAAAATGTTACAAAAAAAATACAAAAATATGGTAAAAAATTTGACAAACAAATTACAAAAATGTGATAAAAAATGGCCGAAAAAATGACTAAAATATGACAAAAACTTACAAAAATGTGACAAAATGTTACAAAAAAAAAATACAAAAATATGATAACATTTTTTACAAACAAATTACAAAAATGTGACAAAAAATGACAAAAAATTGATTAAAAAAATGGCCGAAAAAATGACTAAAATGTGACAAAAAAAATACAAAAATATGGTAAAAAAAAATTTGACAAAAAAATGACAAAGATGTGACAAAAATGTGATTAAAAAATGACAAAAATGGAAAATGGAAAAAAATCTGATGACGTGAGGAAAAAGATCCTCTCGGTTCAGGCGGGAGTTAAGAGGTTGATGCAGGCTAGCTGATGCCATAGAAATGCGCTAGCCTAGCACTAGCCTAGCGCCACGAAACTCTTCAAATACAAGAACTGCATGAATTACAAAAAAAATATCTCCAGAAATCAGCAACACTGTGGACAACAAGGAAATGAGGCCCTATGTCAAAAATCCTGAAACATCCCTTTAAGGCCAGTGATTGTATATGGCTCTGTCATCCACAACACAACTGGGTTAAACATTTCAGACTAATGGCACCTCTGCTCAATGGTAAATGGCACCGCTCAAATTTCATCATGGTCTAATGTAGCCAATGTAAAAGCTCAGATGCAAGAGCATAGAAAGAGGATGTACCGCGTTCCCAAGGTACTTGATCTGAAAAGTCCATCTCTAAATGCATTCACGATTACGCACGGCTAACAATCACCATCCTGTAGTAAACGTTTCTGCTCCACTGCATCCTCTGGTCTTTTGTTTGCGTATTTATGAAGCCAGCTCCAGTATTTTCCTCCATAAACTCATTATTGTCATCACTTAAGCCTGCATTAGCTCTACACGGATCCCCCGACCTCCTTCAGAGGCCGCGGGACGTATCGCCGCTCCAGGCCTAACCACTGCCTGAATAAAAATCGATGCCGTTTTCCATGACTTAACAAATCCCATGCCTGTACGAACCCTGCCCTGTTCGAAGAGAGGTACAAGACCGGGCACCGATCCCGAACCGACCCAAAACAAGCGCAGAGATCGACAAAACCCCCAACCAAACTCAACCTAAAACCTTCAGCTCGTGCCTCCGTCGGTCAGCGCTGCACCACCACTTCGCTTGTTCCCCCGTCTGTCAATCTCCGTTTCGCCAGGTCTGAAATCACCGCCGTAACGTGACAGGCCCAGGCCGTTTCCCCGCCGCTCCACGGGCTGCTGAGGCGGCAAGAAACGGGCGAGGAGCGAGAGGCGGCTTATGAGCAGAAAGTGGCGGAGCTGCTGACAGGGCGATTCCCGCTCTGAAATTAACACTGATGAAGTAGGCTGGGGCCCCCCTCCGCACCCCCGTACGCGCGCGGGACAGCGCTAAATCAAGCCGGGCCCGTGGACGGAATTGGGGCTTCGGTGCAGAATGCGGAGGAGAGGGACCAGCACCTGCTGAAGGGGGAGGCGGGGACAGAGAGCGAGGACAGGCGGGGAGTAAATGTTGCGGAAAAGGACAGTAGCTTAGAAAACGGCTGGTGCTAATCTGAGAAAACCACTCACTCACAAACACTCATATATCGGTTTGTAAGGAAGGCAAGAAGTGAGAAAGTGGCAATAATTGGGCTTTTGTAACACTTTTGGGCACCGTAGCCTTTGCTTTTCATGTTTTGTTCGTAATATGTTCTGCGTGTTGTGTTGATGTGCGATTATTCCCTACTTAAAGCAGTACTAAGTAACGTGTTTACCTTAATAAATCCTTTCCGTAGTCCCTGTGGGGATAGTACAAGTGTTTATGGGATGATTGGAGGGTCTTTCATCTCCCCCTGGTGTCTCTGGACAGAAAACCATGAAGCAATACACACTAATGGAATCACGAAGAAGAAGCTAACATGCTAACGGGCAAAGCTAACGTCACTTTAAACAGTATATACAGCCAAGTTTGAATGAAAAAAAATATTTCCATTGTATAATTGGATGCACAGTAACCCTCTGCCCCTTCGCCTTTTCTGTCAGCGTAGTATTTACTCTCCAAGACAATTAATAAGTTAAAAAATCGTAACTTGCTACTACACCTGCAGTTGCGCTTATGGCCTCTAGGAGGAAGAGTTACTTAGTGCTGCTTTAAAGTCGCTAGATGGCAAAATGTACAAAGTAATGAAGTGTTTCTTGATTGATAAGATGACACCATTCACTGAACCAAACCAACGACTGACTGAACTAGTTTCTCAAATTTCATGTTCGCAGGACAAAAATCTTGAACATTTTTGTCCTGCAAATCACAAACACATCTTTTTGTTTCCTGCTCTGTAGAGGTTTTGATCTGGTCAGATCTGGGAGAGCAGTGTTAAAGGGATATTTCAGGATTTTTTTGACATAGGGCCTCATTTCCTAGTTATCAAGAGTGCTGCTGATTTCTGGAGATATTTTTTTTTTTGTAATTCATGCAGTTCTTTTATTTGAAGAGTCACGTGGCGCTTCTATGGACACAGACCTTTATATGGTTAGTCTGGTGTTATAAGTGATTTGCCTCAGGTGCACTGTGGAGCGGGTCAGACTGTTTTTAACCCCTTAACTCCCACCTGAACCGAGCACATTTTCTCCAGTTTGGCTTCTTTACCCCAGTCCAAAAGCTTCTGGAAAAAAGCTGTGAAAATAGCAACAAAACTGAGACGAAAACAATGATGGAAATGTGACAAAAAAGTGAGAAAACATTGACAAAAAAGAGACAAAAAATTGATGAAAAAGTGGCAAAAATGTCACAAGAAATTGTCGAAAAATGACAAAAATGTGACCAAAAAATGACCAAAATTTGATAAAAAAAATGGACGAAAAAATGACTAAAATGTGACAAAATGTTACAAAAAAAATATGGTAAAAAATGTGACGAAAGAATTACAAAAAAGTTACAAAAAGTTACAAAAATGAGTTGAATACCAACTACATTGATTCAATACGAAATGTTCTTTTTGTTTTAGAAATGTAGTTCTAATGGCTTCAGTTTCACCACAGAGTGGACAGAGTAAAGGATTTGTACATAATGTGGGATTCCAAATCAGGGTCTGTACATCAGAAGATACTGTGTTTCTTAATTATATTACAAAAGGATCAAATATTGTTACATTTTCGTTTTTTAAATAAAGATTTTAAACTTGTATTGACAATAGAGATTGTAATTATTATTCTATAGATTATAGAAATATAACTTACACTGCAGAATCTGGCTACAGTAGGCGACTAAAAGCTTACAAATGGTTTGGAAATGTTGAATATTTGCAAGTCTCTTTGGACAGGTTCCAGAAATCAGCAACACTCTGGACAACTAGGAAATGAGGCCCTATGTCAAAAATCCTGAAATATCCCTTTAAGGCCAGTGATTGTATATGACTCTACAATCCACAACACAATGGTAAATGTTCGGGATAATGAGACATCGGACTCATGGGTTGTCGGACCAATTGCATGGCACCGCTCACTTTCCTCATGGTCTAAGGAAAAGTCCATCTCTAAATGATGGTGGCGCATCTAGAGGAGCGTATTGGTAATGCATCGGTGCCGGCAAAACGGGATGGCTTAGAGCAGCTTTAAAGAAACACACACACAAAAAATCGGCTGTTCAAACGACCAGCTCCATCTGTTACATTCATTGTGTCTTGGTTTGTCACGCTGTGGTCATTGTGCAGATTTTTAGTCAGTTTCCACCCTTTAGTTTTCATGTCTGAGTGCAAATAAGACAAAACTTATCCTGTACGATGCTTATTTTATGACTTTTTGACATCTTTTGCATCCACGAGTTCTGCAAAGAGTCTCCGGGATGACACTTTAATCTAACGATGGTAAGTTCCTTTCTGGGAGCCACCCGTGCACAAGACCGGAGAATGGTTTTCGCACACCTTAAAATCTAATTCCTAGCCTTATATGATGGAGGGGGTCTGGAAAGGAAGAGAGTTCAGCTTCCCACCAGGATGATGGATGAAACTGCTCTTGAGTCGGCTGGACCTGGCCCCCCTTATTTAAGAAGCCAGTCTGAGCCTTTCATTTTGTTTCAGCCGTCACAAGTCACAATACTCCCGAGCTCCACAGACGCCGGTTTTCCTCAATGATCCCGACCAAATCCTCAAACAAACACAATTCTTGGATGTTCTTGTTGGAGAAGCAGACTGTGTGTAAATGTCTCGAAGAGATCTTTCTGGACTTTGGACAGCGAGTGCTTCAGCCCACGGCTCAGTCGCTTTGCCAAAAACAAAGGCGGCTGTTGGCAAGAGGCTCCACTCTGACAAAAGTGAACAAAACTTCTGAAGTACTTTTGAGAAAGACTTGAATCTTCTCTGAATGTTGCTTGATTTTGTCTTTAGACCTGTTACTTGTTGCATCATCAGAACGAAAACAGTTATCCATGTGCACCAAAGCAAATTATATTTAGGATATGTGGATAAACATAATACCATATAAAGATTGTGGATACAAGAAATGAGCTTCCTTCTCAGGGCTGGGAGTGAGGAGCTCATTTACCCGGGAGGAGCTCGGAGTAGAGTTGCTGCTCCTTCACGGGGTGAGAAGCAGCTGAGGTGGCGAGGGCATCTGTTTCGGAGCCTCCTGGTCGTCCCAGGTCCTATTGGGAGGCGGCCTCGTGGAAGACCCAGGACACGCTGGAGGGACTATGTCTCCGAGCGGGCCTGGTGTCCCCTCTTGGCCAGAACAGCTGGAGGAGGTGTGTGTGGATCGGGAAGTCTGAACATCTCTGCTGAGACTGCTGCCCCCGCGACCCAGCCCCGGATAAAGCGGACACTGTACACCCTCAAGAGTGTACAGTGTGGCAAACCTCTTAAAGATCTTGGTCAAAATCTGCCATTTGTTGGTATCGTCCCAGGTCCTGCAGGTGCAGATTGTTGTTGAGTTCTTGTTCCAGACACTTCTGATAAGTAAGGTTTGTCGATGGCTGGACGATGGCTGATGGCGCAGTTTGGCAGCCAGTTTGTGGAGTGGGGTAGCCTGACAAACCAGACCCACCTCTTTCTGCGCGAAAGAAACTGGGTCTGGCCATACAAGTGTCTGATTGGCGGCTCAGACCGAACCAATCACGACCGTCACAGAGAAATGACAAGGTTATGTCACTCGCTGCAGCGCTGTTGTTAGTTCAATCAACATTAACATCAAAACTAATCATGGATGAAGTAGTCGAGGATTTTTCGCATTCTCCGCGTGAGTTTATATTCACTTCAGATTTTTAGAATTGGACTACGGCTGTCGTCACATCCGCTAATTACTAATTGGTTTATTTCACTGACAATGTTAGGCCCGCCCGTGCAAACTGCGCAATTGCTCCATGACTAAATCCCTGGAATGGACAGGGAAGAGTATGGCAGAGCCAGGCAAGGACTGGGGGGACACTCCGCAACCAAGGGCCGACCCTCACCATTGTAGCCCGGAGGTAAGAACCATTTCTGGAAATACCAACATTCTCCATTATATGCCTTATATTATATGCCTGGTCAGAGGTTCAGATCAATAATGATTTGAGCAAATGATATGGTTGAAAATCATCTAAATGGCTGGTGCATTAAACACTCAAATTTCAGTTTATTATTTTTTATGTTTTGCCACACTTTTGGCCCGACCACAGCTCACACAGGGTTAAAAGGTTGGGATCCACTGACCTGGTGGAATG
Organism: Gobius niger; assembly: GCF_951799975.1. Classification (NCBI taxonomy): domain Eukaryota; kingdom Metazoa; phylum Chordata; class Actinopteri; order Gobiiformes; family Gobiidae; genus Gobius; species Gobius niger. The sequence continues at coordinate 12,364,960 of NC_136875.1, forward strand.
TTCTGCCTGGAAATTTAACAAATACAGACAGTATTTCTCATATGTGAGTACTTTAAAAGGTATTTGATCTCTTAACTGCATAGTAATGTTTATATACAAGTGCAGGCCTAACATTGCCTACCCCTGCTAAGTGCAGTGAATGAATAATGCAACGTAAGTCTTTAAGTCTTTGAGTGTCCGGATAAACACTATCTAAATAAAATGTTTTCCCATTTCTTGTCACGGAACTGGACAAGCAACACTACTAAATATACTTCCTATGAATGTTTTTTGCAACAGCGCCTGCCTGAGTGAAGCTGAATGCAGAGGAAAGTCAGCTCTGTTTGTGTGATTGCTCGGCCGTGGTCTGTCTGAGAGATTGTTGACAAATGTTTGAACCTTTGCAGAATCAGCACAACTCGGGCTGAATACGCTCTCATTCCGCTAATGCACCGAGAAGTCACAGTGCAAGAGTGTGGAGTGGCATTTAGAGCAGCGCGGAGGGAACATTTATATAACCCAGACACTGTGGGTAGATCAGTCACTGGTGAGGATAAGGGAGACTCATTTGGGGCCGCAGGGGAGTTTGTTCACTGCATTTGACGCATCGTTCGACGTCTCCATGATCCTGCTTTGCGTCATGGTCAAAGTTCATCACCTCACTCCAGTCCAGCTACAAAAAAGTCTATTATATTAAAGGGATATTTCAGGATTTTTGACGTAGGGCCTCATTTCCTAGTGATCCAGAGAGTTGCTGATTTCTGTAAATGATTTTTTTTGTAATTCAATGTCTGTGTCCGTAGAATAAGGTTTCGAATATAACTTTGCCCGTTAGCATGCTAGCTTCTTCTTCGTGATTCTATTAGTGTGTGTTGGTGGCTCCGGTCCGGTGGCAGTGAAGTTGCAAACATGGTTTTATGTCCAGAGACACCAGGGGGAGATGAAAGACCCTCCCATCATCCCATAAACGCTTGTATCACCCCCACAGGGACTACGGAAATAATTCATTAAGTGAGCTATTTCGTGATTCTGTTAGTATGTATTGGTGGCTCCGAGCCGGTGCAGGCAAGTTGCAAGTGTGGTTTTCTGGCCACTCACTTATAACACCAGACTAACCATATAAATGTCTGTGTCCATAGAGTACTTTTTGGAATATAACTGACCTTGCATCACATGAATAATCGCATTTTGAGGGACTATTTTCTAGCAGATCACTCCGCCGCTGCGTAGCTTATACAACCACAAAACGGTTAAAATTACTCAATCAACACAGACATGTATATGGTTAGTCTGGTGTTATAAGTGATTTGCCTCAGGTGCTCTGTGGAGCGGGTCAGACTGTTTTTAATGCAGGCTAGCTGATACCATAGAAATGCGCTAGCCTTTCACTAGCCTAGCGCCGCGAAACTCTCCAAACAGAAGAACTGCATAAATTACAGAAAAAAAATCTCCAGAAATCAGCAAAACTCTGCATAACTAGGAAATGAGGCCCTATGTCAAAAATCCTGAAATATCCCTTTAAATGTTTTCCTACTAATGTGGTATTTTTTAACGTATTAATTGTCTTGGAGAATAAATACTACGCTGACAGAAAAGGCGAAGGGACAGAGGGATATTGTACATCCAATTACACAATGGAAATATTTTTTTTCACTCAAACTTGGCTGTAAATACTGTTTAAAGTGAGGCTAGCCAGCAGTTAGCTTTGCCCGTTAGCATGTTAGCTTCTTCTTCATGATTCTATTAGTGTGTGTTGGTGGCTCTGGTCCGGTGGCAGTCAAGTTGCAAACATGGTTTTCTGGCCAGAGACACCAGGGGGAGATGAAAGACCCTCCTATCATCCCATAAACACTTGTATTACCTCCACAGGGACTACGGAAAAAAAATATTAAAGGTAAACAAGTTACTCAGTACTGCTTTAAAATTGAATATGAGTCGAATCACTTCATCCTTATTAACTCCACCTCCGGATTGTTGCCGCTCGGTTCAGACGTGTATGAGCTCACATTAGCGGGGGTCGAATCCAGGTGCGTAAAGGTTAGACCCCACTCTGGGTGACGTTGATGCGCGCTCAGATAAAGGTCACAGAATGGGCCTCACCGCGGAGCTGTACCCGGGGGCCCGCTTACCCCCCCTCCGCCTCCTCCCACACCATGCACTTCTCACCGCACAGACAGAACAGCGGGCGATATAAACTATGTATCTATGTAAAAGCTGTATCCGAATGTCCGCACTATTCCTTATATAGTGACTATATAGTGGTCATGCCATTTTGTAGGGGTGTCCGAATGTCCAGAGAGAAAAAAGCAGGAATAAACGACTTGAATATACGGTTACGGTGAAAAGATGCTGACGTTAGCTGCTAACCTTTAGCTCGAGCTGTTAAATGACCGGTAGCTTCCTCCTCTCGAATAATCCAAGCCATTCATGTAAAATCCATGTGAAATATAACGTATCTGACTCGTATTTATACATAAATATTCCACTAAAAAACTAAGCTGTCGTTATTTTAAGTCGTCAGTCATAATTTACAAGTGGGAAAGATAGATACAGACGGCGTCTCATCATAGAAGGGGGCGTGGCCTCGCCGAGGGGGAAAATTGAATCTTTTGGGAAACACCGTTTTTCACTCTTTTTAGCCATTTTCGGGTGGAATATGAACTTATTCATCACATACAAATAAAGTCAGGTGTAAAATGGGTCCATATGGATGTTTATTCATAGTAGATTGTTCAGTAGAAGAGAAAAAATGGCAGTCATAGCAAGCACTAGCTAGCGTTAGCATTAGCACGCTGCAACCACATGTTAGCATTCTGTTTTTTTTTTAATGTATTTATGGGCTTTTATAGATCTATAGATACAGATGGCATCTCTGGAATGGCCCATATATGGTCTTTTTTTTTTTTTAAACAGTTCAGGGGGAAAACAATTTTGAGAAAAATCTTTCTCTAACTTTCTCTAATTATTCAAAAACTACTTCAACAAATGCTGAATTATGAATATAGTTTTCAACTAAATAAAAATACAAAGACATGGAGAGGAGCAAAGTGGTTCAACAGCCCATAAATACATGAAAAATACGGAGAATGTTAACATGATGCTACATGTTAGCATCATGCAAGTGCTAACGCTTGCTAGTGCTTGCTATAACTGCAGTTTTTCCAGTTCTACAGAACAATCTGCTGTGAGAAAATATCCATATGGGCCCGATTTACACTGGACTTTATTTGTATGTGATAAATAAGTGCATATTCCACCAGAAAATGGCTAAAAACAGTGAAACATTGTGTTTCCCAAAAGATTCTATTTTCCCCCTGGGCGAGGCCACGTCCCCTTCTATGACGAGATGCCGTCTGTATCTATACCAGTTGCCTGGAACGCACCATAACTCCACATAAGAATCAAACAACAACAGGAAACAGTTACTGGGACGTTAGCATCATGTTGCTATGCTACGTTCCAAGAGCACATTCAAACAGAAGCAAAACCAACAGGAAGAAAACGGAGGAGACTTTACTAAAATGCCACTGACTCGTGGAAACCTCGCTTCATGTTGTCCTCAGAGTCGGTGGACGTCCTGCCCTCCATCTGTCCAACCAAAGGGTCCGCTGAGGCACGTTCTGCGGGCGCTGCTTGGGGCCTTCGGTGGAGCTGTCCTGTTTCTTGGCATCTCTCATAACCTCCCTCTCAACCTGGAGCTGAAGCTGACCGCGGGAGCCGTCTTCACCGCTCTGTGCGCTGTGGGCGGGGCTTGCTCGTCTTTCGTCAGGTGTGCTCTCCTGCTCACATTTCCCATGATGCTCGGCTCCAGGGGCAGGACCTACCTCCTCCTGCAGCTCCTGTCCCTCCTCTACTCGGGTCCGGTGCAGAATGTCCAGCAGAACGTGGAAGCCTCTGCCCTCAGTGTGTCCTGTAACCTGGACCTCCAGCTGAACCACAGTCGCCTTCTGTGGAGACAGAGCATCGTCCCGCTCATCAGCATCGCGGAGGAGCTCACGGGAAGCACGTCGGAGTTTGTGGACGAGACCACGAACGTGAGCGGGACGTTCCAGACCTTCAGACGGGACATGATGCAGCAGTACGGGGCCGAGCCGTTAACCGGCGACGCCGATGCCGCGCAGCAGCAGATCACGACTAACACCCGGCTGCAGTGCGACGGCGTGGTGCAGGGGGCGGTGACGCGCTGCTCTGACTGGTTCGCTCAGAAGTGGAGCGAATGCCTGTCCACGGTGTCCGTCCCCGTCATCAACCACCTGCTCTGTGTCCCCATGAAGTTCAGCTTCCTCTGCGACATCCTCCGCGTGATGACGCCCTGGTGCACAGAGCGCCTCCCGGTGGAGGGGAACGTGGGGGCTCTGTGGCAGCAGCTGAACCAGTCCATGAACCAGTTCCAGCAGGAGTTCAGAGCCAGCATGGTCCTGGAGGAGGAGCAGGAGCAGGACGCTCTGGAGGGAACTCTGCTGGACCAGGCCTTCACAGCCGCAGTCCAGAACTCCATCCTCAGACTCAGGTCAGGCTCCGAGGTCCTGATGGATGTTCTACAGACCGCCAAGTCCTTCACCTTCATCACCGTCATCCTCCAAGCCGTGGTTTACCTGCTGCGCTACAGGAGGGACCTTCGCTTCGATAACGTCTACATCACACAGTATTTCAGACGCATCGAGGCGCGACGCCAGGCTCAGGGAAAGCGCCGTGTCCTGCCCCTGTCCAAACCAGACCGAAGCAGATTCATCCAGCCCTGCAGTCTGAGGATCCACCCACAGGAGGCGCCGCCGCTGTTCTCCGGCCTGGTCCAGGCTCTGTCTCTCGGGCTCCTGACTCTGATTCTGGTGGGTCTGGACCTGGTTCTGTTCCACGTCCTGCAGATCGTCAGCCGCAACACCATCACCAACTTCAACATCACGGGCTCGCAGCAGGTGAGCGTGCGGGTGGGCGGGGCCTCTATCATGGCCCGCCTCCTCAGGAAGACGGTCTCGGCCTTCAACAGCTCGGCCCACTTCGACATCGACAGCAGCAACGCAGCGTGCGCCGTGACGCCCTCCGCGCTCTCGCCGTCGGTCTACTTGAGCTGCGCCGCCTGTGTCCTCGTGATGGCGCTGTGCAGCATCCTCCAGATCTACAGCAGCCGCCTGCGAAGAGTCGTCTCCGCCTCCTTCCACCCACAGAGAGAGAAGAGGCGGGTCTTGTTCCTGTACAACCTGCTCCTGCAGAGGAACAGGAAGTGCCCGGGCTCGAACAGGAAACGCGGCCGGCGGCGCCTGAACGTGGTCTGTGGTCGCTGCCTCTGCTGCTGCCGCCAGGGGGAGATCGAGTATGAGCAGGGATAGTCCTGGGACTAAACCAGGACGGCCCCAGCTCTGAACCAATAGGATAAATGCAGACTTAAATAAAAGAAAGTGTTCATTAAAAGAAGTCCCGGCCTTTTGAATATCTGATGTTCTGGAGCAGTGGTTCTCAACTGGGGGGGTCCTGGAACTGTTCTCAGTGGGTCGCAAGCCTTTCCAAGAAAACATCTAAAGGTCAGCACACACTACACGACTTTTCTAGTCTTAAACGATTTTATATAGAATGGGGGGTCCACACTACACGACTGGATTCAGTGCGATTATAGAACGTCTGGGGGTTCACACAGAACGACTGAGAATCGTAAGAGCGACACACGATTCTGACAAACAGCTGATGTTTTATAACTCAGCGCGTCTGTCGTCTCTACGGCTTCGAAAACTGACCCCAAATCCGCAAAGACAGGTCTGTGTTTGTGAGCGTGGGATAACGTGTTTCCTGATTGGTCAACGGTGTCAACAATGTCACAACACCGCAGTGCTAGCTTACTGCTACTACGAAGCTTCAACTTGGCTATAGTTCTGTCAAATGGAGATAAAAGTTGGCGACAGGAAGAAGCGGGACGTATTTCAGTGGATTTAATAAGAAAAGGAGACGGGCCTCAGCCTCGAGATGCAGGAGGCAGCGGCGAGGTGAAGCTGAACAGTTCGTCTCCAAACTCCAAACTCAGTAAGTGCCGGTAAACTCTGTTCGTGGTTGAAATGTAGCTGGAAAAGGTGGTTGTCGTGAACTTTTGGTGATATGAAGTGAAAAAAAGGAGGCGCTGCGGTGTTTTCCTGTTTGTATATCAGTCTGTCATTGGCCGCTGCGTTCTGTGCGTTCACATTTGGGACGGCAAAATCATCCCGTGCGACCAAAATCGGGCTTAGTAATCAAACATGTTTGATTTCCTACGACTGGAGTCTAGTCGCATCTTTCTACAGCCCACACTACACAATTCGAACGTCAGTCCAGTCGTGACCCCCCCCCACACTACACGACCCGACTCTGTGTGACCGCCTTCGACTGGACGCGACTCGAGAAGACTCGGCACGACTGAGAATTCGAGCAAAATCAGGCATAAAAGTCATGTAGTGTGTGCTGACCTTACGAGTATAGGATCACAACACCAGGTTTTATCATCTTCTTTGGTTTATGTAATGCTTATTCAACAACATTTTTCGAGGAAAAGACAACATTTGACATTATATTTTCAGTCGTATTTGGGTCCTGACGCCAAACCAGCAGAGAACCACTGGTCTAGTGAGTTAGATCCACTCACCAGTTGCTTTGTGGCTCTTTTGTTCAGGCGAAAATCAAAATCGACTTGTTTGAGCATTGCTGCCATTGTACTACACTGCTGAAGGAAAAATACAAACCTGTCCTTCACATTTTGAAAGCCCACAATCGTGCAAGCAGTATAAATATACGCACATCACCAGGTGCAAGGCTGCAGAGAACAGAGAAAAGGCTGCACACTTACTCCACATGTATTCATTGTGATCCAGGAGGATCTCCCTCAGGTCATTGAAGCTCATACTTGAACATCATCCTGAGCAGATTCACTGCGGCGCTAACCTCGCGGTTTGATCCAAGTGAAAGTTTGTTTCTACAAAGTCATTCCCACTGCTGCCTCCGAGGGGAGCGACAGGTGGTAGAGCGGCTCGCCCTCTGACCTGAGGGTCTGCAGTTCAACTGGCAGGTGTACACTGTCATTGTGTTCTTTGGATAGATAGATAGATAGATAGATAGATAGATAGATAGATAGATAGATAGATAGATAGATAGATAGATAGATAGATAGATAGATAGATAGATAGATAGATAGATAGATAGATAGATAGATAGCATTTTGGGAATCATTCAGGCGACATAGTAACTTTAACAGGAGGTTTCTCAAGACTGTTTGCAAAGTGTTTCCTCGATTTGACCCAAAGAGTTCACTGGCACTTGTCCACCGGGGCTTTTTATATAAAATTCTCAATGCATCATTGTGTGCAACCGTAAGATTCTGGAAACTGGACTTTTTATAATTCACCCACAATATGTGACCATATCTCGTTTACCGGGCAAACTCTTCATCCCGGGCCTCTGTGTTTTAGAGTCATATCTTTTTATGTTAAAATGATTAAACATACAATGTTTAAAACGCACCCACAAAGCTGCATATGCATGAGGGCTGGGACAAAATATCAGATCGCAATACTTTTGGCTGCATCACCAAGGATCAATACTTAATCAAGTCTCGCAATACATTCGATACTTGAGTTTGGAGGAGTTTTTATCCTGACCTTCTTTGTTTTCCAGTAACAGTTATACAGTCACTGGAGTACTACTTAGTACTTCAGTAAATGTCATGTGGTTTATAAACTTTGGGCACATGACTGCTTTCTCTTGACACATTTTAACAGGTTAAGGTAAACATATTACAGATCATAATTCTTTACTGTATCGCAACATGACGAAAGGACAAGATCGCAGATACAAGCGGCTGAAATGAGTTTCCTTTGCAGGGTGGCTAGGCTGGGAGCTCAGTCACCCGGGAGGAGCTCGGAGTAGAGTTGCTGCTCCTTCACGTCGAAAGGAGCAGCTGAGGTGGCATCTGTTTCGGATGCCTCCTGGTCGCCTCCCGCGGGAGGGGGACAAGACCTGGTGGAAGGCCCAGGACACGCTGGTGGGACTATGTCTCCGAGCTGGCCTGGTGTCGCCTCGGGGTCCCCCCAGAACAGCTGGAGGAGGTGTGTGTGGACCGGGAAGTTTGGGCATCTCTGCTGAGACTGCTGCCCCCGCGACCCGGCCCCGGATAAAGCGGAAGAAAATGGATGGCTCCGGAGTATTGTGATACGTATCGGATCATGACAAAAGTCCTCAGCCCTAATATGTGTACTTGTTAAAAAAAATGTACGTGCTTTAAAGGGACTATAGGGAGTTTAAATTATGTGTTTTCCTCCCCCTACATGTTCCTCCATGTCCTAATGTGTAGAATGAGCTCAGACTTGTTCACCACAACTGCCTCTAAAATCCTGTACGGTCACTCAAAAATGTGTCACTTCGGCCCGAATTGCCGTCATGCACGAGTTTAATATAAAAGGTGCAGTTACACATATGGCCTGAGGTGGCAGTAGTAAGTATAAAGTGGCGAACTTGCATCCAGCCCCTTTAAAGGAACAGGCCACCGTTTTTCCACACTGAGATATGTTCTTGCCTGAGCTTAGACGAGTTGATGCGTACCTGTCTGGTCTTCGTGTGTGCCCTCTGTCGCGCAAAACGACCAAAGATGTTGCTAGCATTTGTCCTCTCCCAGCATATTCCTACAGCTCCAAACAAGGGTGAAGTTGGAAGCTTCCACGCTCTTCCACAGGCACAAAGACCAGACAGGTACACATCAACTCGTCTAAGCTCAGGTAAGAACATATCTCAGTATGGGAAAACGGTGGCCTGTTCCTTTAACAACTGGAAATAGAACTTGGAAAGTCGGGCCAAACTCTGCCTACAGGATGATTTTGATTTGTAAATTCATCCTTAAAAACCTGATGAGCAACAGTGGCCGATCCAAACGCAAGCTCCACAAATTAGTCTTCGCTCTCGGAGTCACCAGCGTCCACCATCGCACTCCGCCTCGCTCAGCAACTCTTTGCCCATTTTCTTCGCAAATGATTATAAAAACCGCGCTCCAGCGACTTAACGCGCGATGAGTTTGACCCTCCCGTGACCTTGGCTGACCCTTGACCCGGACAGGCGCGGGAAATGAGCTCGTCCTCCACCAGAGCAGATGATTATGTTTACGGCCTGAAACATAAGCAGTTTTTGGTGAAGGCCGGTAAGTGATGACGCTCATTTAAGTTGTGTTCGTTTATCTGTAGCTTTAAGCCGCTCCTCGGGGGAACTTTCCTCTCATTATGGGTACGTTATTGTGATGTTTTCACGTTGTAGTTAAAGTTTGAGGAAGAGAAAGTCAATACAAGTCCAAACATCCTGCAAATCAAGAAAAAAGAAATGAAATGAATAGTACAGGGGAGATGAAATGAAGAAATTATAGCTTAAATTCTGTCTTTTTGGTTAATTATAGCCTGTCTGTGACTTGTCTTTTGGTTGTTGTTTTGTGCAGTAACGGAAGAGATTTAAATACATTTTTTGTTGTTTCGTTTTTCATATTTCGCACAAACTGATCTGCCCAAACGTGCCCAAAGGATGAGATCAGCAGAACGTCCTGAACATCTTGAATGACCGGGTTATTCCATTAACCAGAGCTGGTCATGATGTCGTCTTACACGGTGGTTCCCAAAGTGGGGTCCGGAGGTCCTCAGCAGGGGACACTGGGAAAAATGTATTCACTACATTATAGGCCCGACCGATAGGGATTTTTGGGGTCCGATACCGATATGAAGGGTTGAAATTGTTTGCCTCTATCGATGTCACTTCCTGTCGGTGTCCAATAAGGAAGTGAAACTATAAATATCACAAACATTAAAACTGAAGAAAGCTGTAATCGTGTTAGCTGTGTTTTAACAAAAAACTGTGTCGAATGTCTGATATGCACTTTAAAGGGGCTAGATGCAAGTTAGTCATTTTATGCTCACTACTGCCACCTCAGGTCATACGTGTAACTGCAGCTTCTACAGTATATTAAGCTCGTGCATGACGGCACTTCGGACCCGAATTAACACCTTTCTGAGTGACAGGATTTTAGAGGCAGTTGTGGTGAACAGGTCTGAGCTCATTCTACACATTAGGACATGGCTGAACATGTAGGGGGAGGAAAATTCTTGGTTTTAACATTTTAAACGCCGAGAGTTTTGGCCAAATGAGTTTAATGACATTTAATGCTTTTTAATCCTCTTTTTAAGCCATGAAGAATCATCCCTGAGAAGAATCGTGTTATTGAGAATGCTTTTGGTGAAGTTCGCGATGAATTTAGATGACCCTAAACACTAGGGATGGGAGTCTTAGGCCTCTGTCCGATACGATTCACATCTCAATACACCTGCCACAATCCGATACATTTAAGATACACCTGGTGACACCAGAGACGTGATTCGACTTATCACCATGATTCGATAGAACCAGTTCAAATAAATTTGACAAATATTTCCAATTATTGATGCCCTGCACTGATATTAGACAACTTTAAAGTTAACATTTTTTCTGGTTTTGTAGACTACATATGGAACTATTATTTCCAACCTTTTTTTTTTTAATTATATATTCAATGGGTTTAACCACCTTAAAGAGGGGGTATTATGCTTTTTTCAATCACATAGTACCAGTCTATATCACACTACAATGATGACGAAACCTTCTGTTGGTCTGTAAATGCAGTAAATTAGAATAACTGCCGTGTATAAAATGTCTCTCTCAAAATGGCTGTAGTGAATGTCTTGAAATAGGCCTCTGTCTCTTTAAGAACCTCTGGCCCTTTCCGACACGCCCCCTCCACACGCTGTCTGTGGCATCAGTGGGGAGGGGGTTCTGCTGAGGGGCAGTGGTTGGTTACTCGGCTGGTGACGAAAGCTCGGAGGCGTCTCCAGGAGGTGGGGGCGTTCCTAGGAGGACTCAGGCAAACCTATCCCTAAAATGGCCGCCATCAGAGTTTTTACAGATTACTCAAAAATACGTGAATGTGCCAAGGCAACACTTCAGGCATGTTTTTAATGAGGGAATGACAGAATAACATCGATTTTGCATAATACCCCCCCTTTAAGGTTATTTTTTCTTTTGTTTTTTTCAACATTTTTGGGGGGACAATTACTATAAATCCATAATCAGTTCAAATTTAAGAGGCAATTGTGTGAATTATTTCCAGAGTAAATCAAGCACATGTCTATGCTAATTAGTGGGCGGGGCTTCCTCTGCCTCTCAGCGCAGTGTTCTCCCACCTGTCTCAAATGCAGCGCGGTAAAGTGGATTTCTGGACTCTTTCTGGGCTCTTTACGCTCGTAAATGGACATAATGACTTAGGCAAATGAAGATGGCTGATTATAGCCATGTTTGGAATATTCATCTGCGTTCGACTCCACACACATGTGCTTCTGCCGCTCTCCACCTGAAGTTTACCGGTCAGACACATGCTCTTCGTAGGTCTTGACGCAGGCAGCGGCCCAGGGGACTCTGCAGACGTAACGTATCTGGATCAAACCGATATGAGTGCGTAAAATCCGATGCGTCTTGTGTTTATCCTCTGAACTGCATCGATCTGTGGCCTCTCTGCTGATGCACTCACATCTCTCGTGCGCAAATCCGTGTATCGACGCAAATCAGTTTCCACCCATCCCCACTAAATACTTCATACCATCATTTTTACGTACTGAGATATGTTCTGAGCTTTCTTAGACGCCTGGCCTCAATCAGGGTCTGTTCAAAGTTCTTTTACATGTTCTTTCAGTCTATGGTGTCCACTGTTCTTTTTTAAGCTGTTGTTTTTTGCCCGGAAAAGGAAAAGGGACACTCAGAGGCTGACCCGGCTCATTAGGAAGGCGGGTTCGGTGGTTGGACTGGGCCTGGACTCAGTGGAGGAGGTGGTGGAGCAGAGGACGCTCTCTAAAGATCAGGGCGATCCTGTCCAAGCAGAGCCGCCCCCTTAACTCGGTCTCCTCCCGCCAGAGAAGCGCCGTGAGCTCCAGACTCCGCTCTCTGCGATGCTCCAAGGACAGACCGAAGAGCTCTTTTGTCCCACATGCCATCAGGCTTTATAACAGAGCCACGGCAGAGGGGGTGGAGAGGGGGACATGTCTTGAATATTGTCTGGTAGTTTTTGATCCTGCTCTGTTTGTGTAAATGTGAGCAAGAGACAAATGCACAATTTCCTTCGGGATCAATAAAGTATCTATCTATCTATCTATCTATCTATCTATCTATCTTAGACGAGTTCATGTGCACCTGTCTGGTCTTCACGTAAACACAGCACAGACGGCGTTAGCATTTAGCCTCTCCTCCTCTCCTCTATAGCTCGAGGTGAAGATAGAAGCTTCCAAGCTCTTCCACGTTTTCCCTATTTTAATATGGTTACATGAAGTGTTACACGATCCTAGTTACACAAGATTAAACAATGTGGATTTTTTGTAAGGGATAATGTTTAGAACGCTGGTCACTAAATACCTTCAGGGCGGTTCATTATATACATTATCCTGCTTATTATACGGCCATTTGCCAACTGAGCACACCCAACATAAACTTCATACACTTTCATGAAGGCCGAAAGGTTTCTTTAATGACTTCCGCGGCAACTAGTTCCCATAAGTTTGGTTAGGCGAGTAGCAGCAAGGCTAGTAGTTATGGTGCGTTCCAGGCAACTGGTAACTGGTATTTTTCCCACTTGAAAGTCACCAGTTACGACTTCAGTGCGTTCCAGGTGATTGAAGTCATCGTATGTAAACAAAACTGCTAATGCTACAACAGTTAGCTCATACGATGCTAACGTTATATGAACGTTTCTTCAAACCAGATCTTATTACAAACATGCGACATAACGTTGTGTTTAAGCTGTGACCAAAAGTAACGTTCACGTCACTGATGTAGTGGTTTTGTTACAGGTTTAACGTTAGCAGCGCTGCTCCACTGGGGGGCGCCATCACTGTCTTCATCTCGTATACGAACTCGTAGCAGTCTTCAGGTTTCCGAGTTTACAAGTTGTAATTACAAGTTTGAGCGGCTCCAAGGCATTTTTCCAAGTGGGACGTGGTAAATTTACCAGTTGCCTGGAACGCACCACTAGCCTAGCTACTTAGTTGAAGGTGCAGTTGGAGGAATGGTCCTCTATCAAAAAATAATGACCGGTAGAACGTTGGGAAATCCCATTCAAATCAATGGAGCGTTCTACTTGCATTGTGAAGAGCCGTTTAATAAAAGTGGATAAAAAGCGGAACAATATTGTAAGGCGTAATAATACCAGGAGTATTTCAAGATCCGCGCAGTAATATCTTCACTTTACTGTGTGGATGCCGAAATACCGTAAATGCTGTAATATAGGCCGGGGCCTTTATTTACTCAAGGGCATCTAGGACCAGGCCTTTATTGGAACCAGGCCACAATTAGAGACAGGCCTTTATTTCTATTTGAGCAAAACGGACGACCAGGAAAACGAAGAAAAACGAGATTTGTGTCCATTTGAACCTAAAATATTACGTTCATTTATTAACATTTCAAACCCTCTCCCAGCGGCTGGAACATTGACGCCTTTTATTTTGTCGGGACAACAGGAAGTGTTTTGTTGTTGTTAGTGGAGCTTTGACATCAATGTCACTGCAGGTTTCTGTTTCGTTTTTACCGCGGACCGGATTATTTGTTGTTATCTCGTGTAAAAGGCGAGTTTAGACGGAGCGTTTGTGTTTGTGATCGATCATGAGACTGACCCGAGAGAAGACGAGACGCTCGCGCTGATGGGAGGAGTTATTTTGAGGCGTGGGACTGACCTGCACACGGAGCAGCTGGACGTGCTTTGAAGACGCGATGGAGACTTTATTAAAACCCTGGAGGATCACACAACATTTGTTGCCCTGTTTCTACAAATAGTCACAGGAGGTTTGAAAAGTGGCTAAATCTGTGTCAAAGTTACGATTGGATCAGCTCCTCCACAGTGTTCTCATCGGCCCGGGTTCAGTTTGTTACTTCCTGCACGTGAGTTTTCATTTACACCAATATGAGACAAATTCCTAACATGGGGAATATTTCTACCGCTATAGTTTCTAATAAAAGCCCCGGCCTGTTTTAGAGACCGGCTTTAATTTGCCTCTGCCAGCCGCGAACCCGGTCACTGTTAGAGACCCGGCCGCTAATGGAATACAGGCCAGTATTAGAGAATTTACGGTACTCCTGGTTTATTATAGGGAAAACGTGGAAGAGCTCGGTAGCTTCTATCTTCACCTCGAGCTATAGTGGAGAGAGGGAGAGGCTAAATGCTAACGCCGTCTGTGCTGTGTGTACATGACTGAGGGCACGCGTGAAGACCAGACAGGTCCTCATGAAGTCGTCTAAGCTCAGGTAAGAACATATCTCAGTATGTAAAAACTGTGGCCTATTCCTTTAACCCCTTAACTCCCACTTGAACCGAGCACATTTTCTCCAGTTTGGCTTTACCCCAATCCAAGAGCTTCTGGAAAAAAGGCGTGAAAATAGTGACAGAACTGAGACGAACACAATGATGAAAATGTGACAAAAAAGCGAGAAAACTTCAACAAAAAAGTGACGAAAAAATGACAAAAAATGTCACAAAAAAATTACAAAAATTTGACCAAAAAATGACAATAAATTTATGGAAAAAGTGCAAATTATGTCACAAAAAATTGACAAAAAATGTCACAAAAAAATGACAAAAATGTGACAAAAAGTGAAAGAAATGAAGAAAAATAAATTACAAAACAGTTACAAAAATGAGTCGAATACCCCCCCCAAAAAAAATGATGGAAAAAAATCTGATGATGTGAGGAAAAAGATCCATTTAGATGAGTTTTGTAGATCTTAGCTTTCAAATGAGGCGTTACACTGGCCTACGGGGTTTGGGTAAAGCTGAACTGGAGTTAAAACCGCCGATCTCCTGTTTTTTTCTTGTTGCCAAATCTGCAAAAACAGTTTCCAGGGCCTTTAACTTTTGACTGAAATGAGTTTTTGATTCTCTATTGCCGCCTCCTTGTCTCATTAAGCCTTAATGTCTGTATTTCAATGTGCACTTATCGACACAAACGCCGGCATCTCCCTCTAAAGCGCCACATTTGAATAATTCTACGAAATAAAATACGTCCTTCACTTTAGCCCATAATTACGGCTGCGTCGGCTTTTCATCCTCTTGACCTCGCGACCCCGTCGTCAAAGCTCGAGCCCGGCTACACATTTCTATAGAGGCTGGAAAAGTAATTGCTGTGGGAAGCCGCGCTCGGCTTTTTTTCGCCACCGAATTCCGCACTCGGAAAAAATGCAACGGGCGCGTGCGATAATTGGCATGTGCGGCGGGTTTTGATTTTCATCTGAAATGCGCCGGCTCTATTGAAAGTTTGTCTGCGAGGTCAGGGCGGCATTGATCTGAAACGGTGGCGCTTTGTGCACGAGGCGGGGCGGGTCGATGAGGGAGCCAGGGGACGGGCGGCACAATGGCACGGGCAGACGTGGGGAGGAGGCCGCAAAGGTTCGGACGCTGTCACATTTTCCCTCCTTATTGTATTATGCTAAATTGATTTCAAATGGTGGGTTGTAGATACAGACGGCGTCTCTAAACGGTCATGTTTTTGATCATCATTAATTTCAGTTCTGTTCATCACAGAGCTACCAAAATCACACATGAGGTTTATTAGATAGTCCGTTTCATCCATAGATATAATAATTAGAGATACATTAATACCTTTTCTGCCCCATTCATAGAAAAGGTCCTGAGTCCTGTGTGAACCTTTATGGCCGCTCTGTCTTCTCCTGCGCAGCCTGTTCTTTAAAAAGGCGGGAAGTCCTGCACTCATGGGGTGGGCGGAGCCTCCATAGAGCTCCAGAGCTTGATTGACAGGTTCTGGAGCCAGTCAATGCACTGAGAATGCTTCCAAATTTTGGGCTGATTAACAAAAACTACAATTGTTAAAAATATTTCTCCTACCGCAGCGTTGTCACATGGGTCAAAGCGATTTTTAGAAAAAGAAAAACTCTTTGGAGCCAGACTTTAAGCCGTTCTTGGGACGTTTGAATTCCCATTACAATCAAAGATCCCAAGTGCCTCTTGTAGGGCTTTTCCACCAAGGTGTTGGTTCTGGGCTGGTTCTGGTGCCGGGTTGGTTCCATACTGACTTGGTTTTCCACCAAAATGAGAGCTGAGCCTATTGTCATAGCAACGCTTTGGGAAGTCAACATAAAACATGGATAGTAACATCTCACTACAGCCACTTCTGGTTATAAAATACAGAAAAATATGTTATGTTTCAGTCACAGAAGCCGTTCACATTTTGATTTCTTCTTTCTAACTCTTGTTTTAGCTAAAGAGCATAAAGCAAAGCAACAGTTTCCTCCACAGAGACTGTTTTGGCTTCTCCAGGAAGTTCTAAGCACAAACTAACTAATATTGATTGTTTGTTGGAGGAGAGAGCCACGCCCCCAGCCGCTGACATCACTGGCGCTCGTTTCTTGGTCCAGCTTTTAATTGGTTCCCAACCGGCACCAGATTTTGGAACCAAGAGCCAGCGTTTTTTCAGTGGAAAAAGAAAGAACCGGTTCTGAAACTGGAACTGGCCCAGAACCAGCACCGGCACCAGCCTGGTGGAAAAGGGCTATTGCAGTCGCCCCTGACCAACAGGGGGCGGTATTACAGCAATGTCAGCTCCCCGCCATAAGGACCATGCGTGTTCCTCGCCCATTGGTTTCATGGCACTGCAGCCCCATTGATTTTGAACTTTTTGCACCCTCCGCTTTAGTGGCGTCATATCATATCTCTATTTGCACCATGTCTGTGTAAGCTCTCAGTCATACAGGAGTTGTCCATCTTCGGTATTCGAGTCGTCTTCTGGACTCAGTGGTTGGCGTCTCGAACGTTTCGCCTCTCATCCAAAAGGCTTCGTCAGCGAACTAAGGTTCTGTTCAGCTCGCAGCTCTGTGCAACTCGATTTGCACCCTTTTGAAACTCTAACACCCTCTCAGTCAGTTTATTGGTCCCAGCCTGAAGCCGGAGGAACACGATGTGGCAGAGTATTGGGAGCATGAGCGGTCACCCGGGGGTCCAGCGATTTGGTAATTCCTCCTCTCCTATCCTACCCCCAGGAGAGGGAGCAGTTTTGACCTGGCGCTCAGCCCTCCCTGGGCCTTCCTGATCTCCTGCGTCTCTGTTTCTTTCTCTTCCTGAGTGGGGCTCCCGGATTCTCACCACCCTGTTACCCCCCTGTTCTAAACTAATGAACTTACCCTCTGCTTCAGACGGTGATTCTTTAGCCCTGTTCACGGAGGAACCCGCCTACAGGGATTGCACAAGCAGAACTGAAGCTCCAACAAGGACTGGACGTTCTGCGGTCTTGGCTCGTCTTCTGAGGGACTCCCATTCGCCCTGGGTCTCTATGGCCTGTCGGTCCATGGGAGTGGATCTCTCCTTCTGTGGATCTCCCAAAGGTTCTCTTTCTCCCACTGGGTTTTTGAGTTTTACGCCGTGTCAGAGAGTCTAAGGACTGGGGTCACCGCCTACTGCCAACTCTTATTAGGACATTATCTGTGCCTGGATACTTTTACATTCGCCTGAACTTTACAATGGCTTGTTTACTGTTTTGTTTCATTGTTTTAATGTACCTTCCTCCTATTGGGTTACAGTAGATATAGATGAAGACACTTTTGGCCCTGGAATCTAGTATTCTGAATGCAATTATTTAACTTCTCCTGCAGCGTATCAATTTTCGTCGTAACGGATCCAGAAGCAGCGACAGCGGTGGTAGCATGACACGTTCACCTGCGCGGGGTCATTGCCCGACATTGATTTAAACCCTTTGTGTGCGACTGTCAATAGCGTTGGGGAAAACAAAAAGCTGCTTTGCAAATGGAGCACAAAGAGACCCACAATGCCGAGCGGTGTGGGTGCGTTCGAAGCGCGAGTGTGGACAGAATTAAAGCCGGAGAGAGACCCAATGCATCACGCTGATCACTGTGGACACTGTTAGCTCTGCACTCGGCTGATAGAACACTAATGCTGTCCGTTATTGTGGTGCGGGGGGACGGCCTGTCCGCTGGAATTAAACCAGCGCTGGGATGTGGCATGACCGAGCAAAAAGCCGCTCCCTCGTTGAAAACATATTCAGAGGTGTGTTTGGTTTCCTGGTCAATGTGGATTTTTTTTTTTTAATAGTTTTCTCCCTTTACATCTCAGAGACAAAACTTACCCTGCACGAGGCTGATTTCATGACGTTTTGTCGATAGCAAGGCGGAGATTCCATCCGACATATTTTACATCCATGTGTCCTGCAAAGATGGAATGAAGCTATAATCCAAATATCGGCATTTCTGGGAGACACTTGTACACAGTGTTGGGCAAGTTACTTTAAAGGGACTATACAGAGTTTAAAAATTTAAAAATGATGTATTTTCCTCAACAACTGCTTCTGAAATCCTGCACTTAAAGGAACAGGCCACCGTTTTTACATACTGAGATATGTTCTTACCTTAGCTTTGACGAGTTCTTTAGGACCTGTCTGATCTTCACCCGTGCCTTCAGTCACGTAAACAAAGCGCAGACGACGTTAGCATTTAGCCTCTCCCTCTCTCCTCTATAGCTCCAAAACTGGTCAAGATAGAAGCTACCAAGCTCTTCCAGGTTTTCCCTATTTAAATATGGTTACGTGAAGTGTTCCACTAAACAATGTGGATTTTCTAAGCGGATAAAAGGGGGAACTATATTGTAAGGCGTAATAATACCAGGAGTAGTTCGAAATCCGCGCAGTAATCTTCACTTTACCTTGACAGGTCCTAAAGAACTCGTCAAAGCTAAGGTAAGAACATATCTCAGTATGTAAAAACGGTGGCCTATTCCTTTAATATAGAAGGTGCAGCTTTACGTATGACCTGAGGTGGCAGTAGTGAGTATAAAATGACCAACTTCCATCTAGTCCAGGGGTGTCAAACTAATTTTGGGTCGATATTGCTGGGTACATATTACTGTTTCAATAGTGTAGTTCAGTTACCATACTTTGAGATACTTCTGGCAAAATGTAAACAAAACATAGCAACAATGTCATCGAGTAAAAGTGCAGTCATTTCCTTTGCTTGTGTTTTTTTTTTTTTTTTGGAGAACTTTAGGTACACACAACTGCAGATCTTAAACACCAACTTCCACCTTGATTTGGTGCTGCCTTTTATGAGTAGAGTAATTTTAGCCATTTTGCCTTTAAGGCGAGACACTGCAGGTGAATAAGGAAAAAATGTATATTTACAGATATCAATTTGAAACTGTTGCTGTCGATCACTGGCATAAATGTGAGAAAAAAATACATTGCAAGTTTTCTGTCATTTTATCTTTTCATATAAGAACAGGGTGTTATATGCCTAAAAATGCCCCAAATTTCCCATCTTTTCGGCGACGAAATCTGAATAATGGATAGAGCTACATTCAAATTTATGGTTTCATTTGATTAATAAATGAGTTGCCAAGACGTTTTCTGAGGGGATTAAGGATTTCTTGTCTAGTTTGAAAATAAGCTGTTTTTTAGTGGAAGATTTTGTAAAAATTTAATTTTCGCCTTATTTTTTGACATTCAAAACTCAATAAATGGAGCTTAGGGATTAAATAGTGAAAAATCCCACTGAAAAAATCTTCCAAATATTGTTCAGTCCAAGGCTGGAAAAATGAAGTCTTTAGGTCCGACTGATGTGGACATAGTGTCGCCACAATGACAGAAAAATGTGTTTTGAGAAAAAGGCCCTTGAAATTGCATTCTCCCATATAAGTCTATGGGGGAACATTGAATCAGCGCAATATTTAAACATGTTATTGTGAAGATTAGGCATATTTTCTGTTTCCGGGTGAAAGCTTATATGTTCAGAGACCAATTTGGCCCAAAACCTGAAAACTGAAAATGTCTCCCCTTAAAAGACCTTATATTTGAGCAGCATCAGCTTCGTGGTTGTATAAGCTATGCAGTGGCGGAGTGATCTGCTAGAAAATAGTCCCTCAAAATGCGATCATTCATGTGATGCAAGGTCAGTTATATTCCAAAAAGTACTCTATGGACACAGACATTTATATGGTCAGTCTGGTGTTATAAGTGATTTGCCTCAGGTGCTCTGTGGAGCGGGTCACACTGTTTTTAATGCAGGCTAGCTGATACCATAGACATGCACTAGCCTTGCACTAGCCTAGCGCCACAAAACTCTTTAAACATAAGAACTGCATAAATTACAAAAAGAAATATCTCCAGAAATCAGCAACACTCTGGATGAATAGGAAATGAGGCCCTATGTCAAAAATCCTGAATGAACCCTTTAATAATATGGAC
This sequence comes from Gobius niger, assembly GCF_951799975.1. Classification (NCBI taxonomy): domain Eukaryota; kingdom Metazoa; phylum Chordata; class Actinopteri; order Gobiiformes; family Gobiidae; genus Gobius; species Gobius niger. The sequence continues at coordinate 12,385,191 of NC_136875.1, forward strand.
ATAATGTTTAGGCCAGATCTACTTTTTAACTTGACACTTGTCGATTTGTGACTTTTGGATTTGTGTGCGTTTTTTAAAGAAGTTTCCACCCTCACGCCGCGCAAACTCGACACGATAATCCACCATCGCCCGTATCTAACTCCCCGCTTTGTCATTTTGCCGTAATCTCCCTGAAACGCCGCCGTTCTGTCGCGCTCATTTGCATAGCCCGGGCCACAACTGTCGGCGCCGATGATCCATTCCCCCGGATCAAACCCTCGGAACGGCCGGCGGAAAATACGGGGCTAATACCCGTCGCGTTCTATGTAAAAAATCAGGCCATTATTGCGCGCTCCTCCTTCAAAAACAACTGATAAATATGTCCATTTTGCCGCAACTTTCTGCCTATTTCACGCCACTCGCCGCCGTTCATTTCACGCTCGGCTACATGCTATTTATAGCCGGGGACGGGGGGAAAGAGGCGGGAGGCCATTTTGTGACAACCCGAACGCGCCGGCACCGTTCTGAAATATATAGTGTTTATTGTCGGAAGCGGTTTGTCCCCGAAATATGCGGCGCCGGGGAAAAGATTGTTTGTGAATGAAAGCCAGATTAAAATGGCGGCGAGTGCTAAGTTTGATTTTCCGCAGCGTCAGAGGAGGAGATGAGGTGATAGCGCGAAAGCGTCGGGCATAAGTACCTGTCCCCGAGCGTTTACAGCGACGCGTATATTGTGGGAAATACTCCGCTGACAGTTCTGTGATAGAGACATTATTTGGAGCTAAGAAGATGCCGCGGTGGGGGAAAGAGGTACAAGGTCTGCAAAACAGAGGAGAAGAAATGCAGTATTACTGTTGCTATATGCTGGGGTTTTCAAATATTGTTAATAAGAGTTTTAAAGGCACAACAGAGGCTTCAGAGTACAAGATAATTCTTTGTAATGGGGTGGGGAATACAGTCAGGGCCGTAAATATTGGGACTCAATTCTTAGGTTTTTGCGGAATTACAAGTTTTTGTATGTGCGGGGACCATAAGTAATGGGACAAGTGGCTGCTCAGCTGTTCCATAGCATGGGCTGAATGTCCACCCGAGTCCCCGACCCCTCCTGCCTACCATCCACATAGATGTGTTGCTTGTTGAGGCTCCAAAGGTTCTGATTTGGGTTGAGGTCAGGGGAGGAGGGGGTCCACATCATGAGTTTCCCTCCTTTTATGCCCATAGCAGCCAGTGATGCAGAGGTTTTCTTTACAGCAGGACATGGTGCGTCATCATGCATGAGGAGGATCTTGTTAGGGAAAGCACGGCTCTTCTTTTTGTACCATAAAAGAAAGTGGTCAGTCAGAGAGAGGTCATTTTCACACCAGGGAGCCTAAAAGGGCCTAAAGGGGCCGACCAGCTCCATGATTCTGGCCCAAAACATGACTCCGCCCCCTCCTTACTGACGTCACAGCCTTGTTGGGACTTTGTGGCCATTCACCAACCATCCACTACTCCATCCATCTGACCATTCAGGGTTACACGGCCTCATCAGTGAACAAGATTGTTTGAAAATGAGTCTTCATGTATTTCTGAGCCACTGCAGCCGTTTCTGCTTCAGCTTCAGTGAACAGTTTAGGGGAGGCTGGATAGAAGGTTTATGCACAACTGCAGCCTCTGGAGGGTCCTACACTTTGATGTTCGAGAGACTCCAGAGGCACCAGCAGCTTCAAATACCTGTCTGCTGCTTTGTAGCAGCTGTTCTCTTAATCTGATGTGTTTGTCTGGCAGAAACCGTCCATATTGTGCCTTTATCTGCACAAACCTGCGTGTCTCTGAATCATCCACAAATCTCTTATCAGTATGATTATTAAGCTTAATCTTTTATGTAATATCGAAGGTTTTCATACCTAGACCAAGGCATTCAACTATTTCACGCTTTTCATCAGCAGAAAGACCCTTTTTCTTTACCATATTGCTTGAAAATGATGAATAAAGTGGAACATCCTTTTTCAGTAGTTTTTCCCTTAACTGGGCTTAACCGGAAAACTAATCATCCCAGGTCTCTGAGATTAATGTCAGTGATTCAAAGAGCCCCGAGACACGATACCATCCATGAGTTTCATTGAAAAAACTTTGACACTGAAATACAATTTGCATAATAATTTGGAACGTGGTGTGTATAGTCCACTGATTCTGTTGGTGATTCAGACAGAAACCACTGCAGATTTCTTTTTACAATTTTTTTGGTCAGAATTTATTTATTTTTACAAACGATTATTTTATAAAACAGAATGACAGTTTTGGCATTTCAAGTCCCTTTCAGGGGACCACACTACTTATGGTCCCTTGAAAAGTGGGAGGCTCACAGAAAAACGCTTGTAAGTCCTACACCGTTCATCCGATTTGGATGTAAATAGCCTCAAATTAAAGCTAAAAGTCTGCAGTTTAAGCACATCTTTGTTCAAATCCATTGTGGTCGTTCATAGAGCCACAAACATAAGAAGTCGATGTCTCAATGTTTATGGACCTGACTGTATGGAGCAGTCAAACACACTCCAGGACTTTTTCACTCTTATCCTCAGAATTCTTTTGGAGTGAAGATAATCCTGCGTGGACGTCTAAGTGCTTCTAAGGTATTATTACGCCTCACAATATAGTTCCCCTTTTTATCCGCTTAGAAAATCGACACTTGGATCGTGCAACTACTCACATAACCGTATTTAAAAAGGGAAAACGTGGAGCTTGGTCACTTCTAACTTCACCCCTGTTTGGGTCCATAGGAATATACTGGGAGAGGCTAAATGCTAACAACATCTTTGTGCGTGACTGAGCGCACGCGTAAAGACCAGACAGGTACACATCAACTCGTCCAAGCTCAGGTAAGAACATATCTCAGTCTGGAAGAACGGTGGCCTGTTCCTTTTAATCTGTTTTTAATGTGAAACTGTCTATTTATAGCTTATTCTGCAGATATTGGGCGGTTTTTCAGCTTTTTTTTTGTTTAGCTGCCGAGACCTGGCAACCCTGCGACACACAACTCCAGTTTGAAAGTCACCTCTCCCCATTACAGTATTTCCTCTCTTTGTTTCTCGCGCAAATCCCCTCCATTTATCTTTTGCTCCTTGCATCATCCTCGCTATTTTCTTTATTTATTTATCCTGTGCCTTCCCGGCAGCGCAAGTCACTAAAACGCTCTTAACTGCCGGGCGGAGGAGTCAAGCGTAAAACCAACAAGCATCCGTCTTCATCGCGGCGCGGGCACAATTGATCGGAGCGCGCCCGGGATCGTATTTATTATGAAAAGTCTCATTTTTTAAGCGCCGCGTTCGGAGTCGGGCGGCCGGCAGAGGCCCCATAAATCACGTCCAATCAGGGCCCGGAGGTCGGCAAGCCGCGGTCTATCATTCTATCAGGCCTAAGTGGACACAACGGCTTAATCCTGTAACGATCTGAGCGCGTGCGAGCGAGGGGCGGAGCGGAGCGGCCAATCGCGGCGTCGGGGAGGTTTGAATAATGGCACAAGGGGGGAGAGCGGGCCAGGGTGTACGGGGTGCATTATAGAGATGGTGGGAAGAAAACGCTGAGGTAATGGGCATAGGAGCTGGCATCATGCTGTTAGTCAGGTAAAATAACAGGAATCAGAAAGGCTTGAGGTGCTTTAAAGGGGACACGCACATCCAAAAAGGAAGTACACTGGACAAATGACATATAATCTTTGATAAATGGCTTAAAATGTGCTTGAATTAAAGGGATATTTCAGGATTTTTGACATGGGGCCTCATTTCCTAGTTATCCAGAGTGTTGCTGATTTTTGGAGATTTTTTTTTTTGTAATTCATGCACTTCTTATATTTGAAGAGTTTCGTGGCGCTAGGCTTGTGCTAGGCTAGTGCATTTCTATGGTATCAGCTAGCCTGCATTAAAAACAGTGTGACCCGCTCCACAGAGCACCTGAGGCAAATCACTTATAACACCAGACTAACCATATAAATGTCTGTGTCCATAGAATCATGTTTGGAATATAACTGACCTTGCATCACATGAATGATCGCATTTTGAGGGACTATTTTCAAGCAGATCACTCCGCCGCTGCGTAGCTTATACAACCACGAAGCTGATGCTGCTCAAATATAAGTTATTTTAAAGGGGGGGTATTATGCAAAATGGACTTTTTCAAGCTTTACATCATGTTATTATGTCATTCCCTCATTAAAAACATGCCTGAAGTGTTGCCTTGGCACATTCACGGATTTTTGAGTAATCTGTAAAAACTCTGATGGCGGCCATTTTAGGGATAGGTTTGCCTGAGTCCTCCTAGGAACGCCCCCACCTCCTGGAGACGCCTCCGAGCTTTCGTCACCAGCCGAGTAACCGACCACTGCTCCTCAGCAGAACCCCCTCCCCACTGATGCCACAGACAGCGTGTGGAGGGGGCGTGTCGGAAAGGCTCAGAGGTTCTTAAAGAGACAGAGGCCTATTTCAAGACATTCACTACAGCCATTTTGAGAGAGCAATTTTAAACAAGGCAGTTATTCTAATTTACTGCATTTACAGACCAACAGAAGGTTTGGTCATCATTGTGGTGTGATATAGACTGGTGCTATGGGACTGAAAAAAAGCATAATACCCCCTCTTTAATGCAAAATGGTTAAAATTATTCTATGGACACAGACATTTATATGGTTAGTCTGGTGTTATAAGTGATTTGCCTCAGGTGCTCTGTGGAGCGGGTCAGACTGTTTTTAATGCAGGCTAGCTGATACCATAGAAATGCGCTAGCCTTGCACTAGCCTAGCGCTACATAACTCTTTGGACATAAGAACTGCATGAATTACAAAAAATAATATCTCCAGAAATCAGCAACACTCTGGATAACTAGGAAAAGATTCCCTATGTCAAAAATCCTGAAACATCCCTTTAATATATTTCAGACTGTTCCCAGTGCCAAACATTACCGAGAGTTACTTTTATACTATGAAGGTTTTTGCATTGGTTTATTCACTGCGGTGGGAAAAACCTTTGGGAAACAACTTCTTCCAAAGAAAACAACTTCCAAAAGAAAAACATCTGTTTGTCAAGCGCTGACGTCCCCACAGCTGGAGGACTCCTGACCCCACACATGCGCGTCTCTGTAAACACGCAGTTCATTACAAACCGGAGCAGAAGGCAAAGATGGCCGCCGTCGCACCACTGTCAGCGCAGTTTGTCAACGAAGTCCCACCGGACGTACTTCTGTCTGTTTCACTTGATGGAGGAAATTCCTGCCGGACCAAACAATATGGCCGATCTCGGAAGGTTAACAAGTTCTCCTGGTGCTGCGATGCTGGTGGATGTGGAGATTGACGATTACGGTGGTTCTGAAAGGCCACTGTAGGGGAATATTCACAGTTTTTAAAGGCCACAAAGGCTATTTATACAGCTACAACCGCCTTCTTTGCTACCATGGATACAAGGTGGGTCTGTCCTACTGTCCACTCCACTTAAGGGGAGACACTAACAGGCAAAACTCAATTTTTTCAGTTTTCAGGTTTTGGACCAAATTGGTCTCTGAACATACAAGCTTTCACCCGGAAACAGAAAATATGCCTAATCTTCACAATAACATGTTTAAATATTGCCCTGATTCAATGTTCCCCCATAGACTTATATGGGAGAACGCAATTTCAAGGGCCTTTTTCTCAAAACACATTTTTCTGTCATTGTGGCGACACTATGTCCACGTCAGTCGGACCTAAAGACTTCACATTTTCCAGCCTTGGACTGAACAATATTTGGAAGATTTTTTCAGAGGGATTTTTTATTATTTAATCCCTATAATCCCCATTTATTGAGTTTTGAATGTCAAAAAATAAGGCGAAAATTACATTTTTACAAATTTTTCCACTAAAAAACAGCTTATTTTAAAACTAAACAAGAAATCCAAAATCCCCTCTGAAAAAGTCTTGGTAACTCATTCGTCAATAAAATGAAACCATAAATTTGAATGTAGCTCTGTCCATTATTCAGATTTCGTCGCCGAAAAGATGGGAAATTTGGGCCATTTTTAGGCATAAAACACCTTGTTCTTGTATGAAAAGATAAAATGACAGAAAACTTGCAATGGATTTTTTTCTCACATTTATGCCAGTGATCTACAGCAAAGGTTTCAAATTGATATCTGTAAATATACATGTTTTCCCTATTCACCTGCAGTGTCTCGCCTTAATAAAGCCTTTTCACAAAATACATGAAGTTTACTGACTGACACTGACTGACAGTTGCTGCTGTACATCAGAGCGCACTCACCTGTCCTTCCACTGCCGCGGCCCAAAGGTACAGGCTGTTTCCTTTTAACAAAGCGCTGGAAACGACGCCGAGTGGAAACAATAATACGACAGGCCTGTGTTAAACTTATGGCTCGGTGTAATGACGACAGAGGACTATACAGTATACCAGGGGCGGGCAAGTTTGTGTCATGGAGGGCCGATTTTCTCCATTGCCAAAACACCAAGGGCCGAAGCTCACAATTGTAGCCCAAAAGTAAAGCACCTTTTCTCTACAAATATAAGTTTTGCACATAATATATGACCTAATGGGGTGTTTTGCTGGGAAATGTGAAAATATTGACAGCATTTTCCACATCAGTTCGTGCAGAATGCAGCAGCCCCGCCTTCTCACCGGTTCATCCAGACTCAGCCACATCACTCCCGTCCTCTCCTCCCTACACTGGCTCCCGGTCCGTTTTCGGATTGATTTCAAAATTTTAATGTTTCTTTTTAAAGCCCTTCATGCTCTCGCTCCGTTATAAGTGACTTGTTGACCTACATCGCCCCAGCAGAGCTCTCCGGTCTGCCAATCAAATGGTTCTGGACGTGCCCAGGTCCCGGTACAAACAGTGGGGCGATCGTTCTTTCAGGGTTGTAGCGTCTAAACTGTGGAACAGCCTGCCCCTCAGTCTGCGTGTTCTCACAGAGCTGTTCCGCTTTAAGTCTAGATTGAAGACACATCTTTTCAAACTAGCTTTAAAGACTTAGTTCGCACTTATTTGATTTTTTTAATGTTTTTTTATCTTTCTGTGAAGCACCTTTGGTCTTCCTTGTGTTGTTGTAAGGTGCTATATAAATAAACGTTGATTGATTGATTGATTTTAGAGTCCTTTTCACGTATTTGGTCTCTGATTTATGAATAAATGTTTCTTCAAAATTCTCTTGGGGCCAAAGGTTTTATGCTGGAGGGCCGAATTTGGCCCCCGGGCATGACGTTGCCTGCCCCTGCAGTATACAGTGATGAGGCGGCGTAATACATGTCCCACACAGGAACAAAACAAGGGATGTTCGAGAAACCAGCCTTTACAAATGGAGAGCGTGGATCATGGCGGCTCGGTCGGGTTCCATGCAGTTCATACAAAGCATGTGTGAACTGCACAAAGGGGGTTATTTTAACATTAAGAAACATTCCACATCGTCCTCTCTTTTCGCTCTGAGGGGCCTCCGTCACCGCCCGCCTCTCCCCCGATAAAAATACTGATCAACTCTAGTTTCAGCTCCAGCTCCACAGTTCAGATCACAGCAGCCAGGAAAGAGAACGACAACAACATCCGGATTTTCAAAGTAAAATGGTAAATGGACTAAACTTATATAGCACTTTTCTACATTTATCAGAACACAACTGAGCCAGAGAACGGAACAAAACCGGGAAGAGAAAGTTGAGGGAAGTTGTGCGTATCTACAACCAAAATAAACGAGTAACACAAAGACAGAGCAGAGCGAAGGCGATCACGACATGCATTACAGAATATAGTGGGTTCTATTTAAAATGCAAACACATGTGCAGACCCTCTATAGTTAGAGGTAACAGTCAATACAGTATTTACACCCAAACAAAGCCATGACTCGTAAATACAAAGCAGAAACCATTGATGTAAGTAGAGACAAAGCCCTGATCAGATCCTTTAGTACCTTATTCCGTCTGTTTCTTTTGGACAGTCTGTAGTTTTCCCGGAGCCTTCACAGTCGTCTGGTGTGAAGAAAACTTATCTCCTGGTTCTGCTGGTCCCGCTTTAGTCCTGGTTTAGTCCTGGGTTAGTTCCGTTTTTTCCTCGTCTGCTGCTCCTGATGAGCCCATTGCTGCCCCGTCGCCTCATTCATCTCACATTTTGTCTGTTCTGAGAAGTTACTGTCATTGCCAGATTAAAAAATTGCGAAAGAAGAACCAGCACAGCCACAGTCTGATACAGGTCTGATCCCGCTCCATTTTGTAAACATAAGGCGGAACAGGAAGTGGAGTTTAATCGACCAATCAGAGAAGCGTGTTTCTTGTTTCACTGTTTTTCCTCTAGATGGTTTTGCTACAGCGCCCCCCACAGGCGTGTAGGGGAAGCTCTGCATTCAAAATGATGGTTCGATTGACAAAAAAAGAGTTGGAGAGCTGAAACAATGTTGTAATTTTGGTCCCAAATCAAACCGAGTCCCAGGTGTGAATGCGACTTTACATTTCAGTAAAGGGGCTAGATGCAAGTTTGCCATTTTATACTCACTACTGCCACCTCAGGCCATACGTGTAACTGCACCTTCTATATTAAGCTTGTGCATGACGGCACTTCAGACCCGAATTAACACCTTTTTGAGCGACAGTGCAGGATTAGGACATTGTTGAAACATGTAGGGGGAAGAACATACTTAATTTTAACATTTTTGAACTCCGTATAGTCCCTTTAACCGTGAAGAAAAATGAAAGAAATTTTAAAAGTAAACATCTGACCAAATTAAGGGGAGAAACTGCAGGCAAAACTAAATTTTTTCAGTTTTCAGGTTTTGGGCCAAATTGGTCTCTGAACATACAAACTTTCACCCGGAAACAGAAAATATGCCTAATCTTCACAATAACATGTTTAAATATTGCGCTGATTCAATGTTCCCCCATAGACTTATATGGGAGAACGCAATTTCAAGGGCCTTTTTCTCAAAACACATTTTTCTGTCATTGCGGCGACACTATGTCCACGTCGGTCGGACCTAAAGACTTCAAATTTTCCAGCCTTGGACTGAACAATATTTGAAAGATTTTTTCAGAGGGATTTTTTATTATCTAATCCCTTAAGCCCCATTTATTGAGTTTTGAATGTCAAAAAATAAGGCGAAAATTAAATTTTTACAAATTTTTCCACTAAAAAACAGCTTATTTTAAAACTAAACCAGAAATCCAAAATCCCCTCGGAAAACGTCTTGGTAACTCATTCATCAATAAAATGAAACCGTAAATTTGAATGTAGCTCTATCCATTATTCAGATTTCGTCGCCGAAAAGATGGGAAATTTGGGGCATTTTTAGGCATAAAACACCTTGTTCTTATATGAAAAGATAAATGACAGAAAACTTGCAATGTATTTTTTTCTCACATTTATGCCAGTGATCGACAGCAAAAGTTTGAAATTGATATCTGTAAATATAAATTTTTTCCCTATTCACCTGCAGAGTCTCGCCTTAAACTACAGACAGTCTCCGTGTGAATGTGGAACACGTAATTAGGCTCCACAAACAGACAGTAGCTCAGTTATAATCCGAAAATGTGAAGATATTTGACCAATCAACATGAAACGAAAACTCTCCAAGCCTAAATACCCACAACCTGAAAGATCATACAGTGAGAGGAGGAGAGTGAGAGGATGTCCACAGGTTTATGGGTGGGGACAGTGTGCTTTTCAGTCTTAGTTTATCAATCACGGCTCATCAAAAGTGCATTAGTGTGACGTGTTTACATGCAGGGGATAAGCTGGATAACGGCCAGCGGTTTCTCAAATGCCAAACCTCATAGAACGGCTCCTAATACCTCTGGAGGGAGCATCGGTTACACTGTGGACTTCAAGCAAGGGCGAACCATTGTCTGCACGGAGGAGGCTGTGACGGAGGCGAGCGAGAGTGTTTTTAATTAAAAGTGTTGATTTGAGAGCTGGGATGAAGCGTGTTCCCCACATGTCCCTGAGCACCGGCGGCTTCACGCTCATAACACGGAGAAGAGTCGCCTTCGCTGTTCGCCACACGCCTGATACACTGGCACAAGAAAGTTCACGCAGGTGTGATGAAAACATGTGAAAACTGTAACTGGAACAGAGCAGATGAGGAAAGGACAGATCAGTGGAAAAAAAACTTTATCTTCTAACAGTTTTAAATATATCTACTCACCGGCTCTCGTCTCATTTTCTTTTCTAATAGTGTGTCTGCTCGGCATGTCCCACTGGGAGGAGGCCCCCGGGGAAGACTTGGACACACCGGAGGGACAACGTCTCTCTGTGTCCTGGTAACACTTCGGGAAACCGTCAGAAAACCTGGAGGAAGTGTGCGTGGATGGTGAAGTTGGGGAATCACTGCTCAGACTTAGAAGTAAGATCTATGCCTCTGTTAGTATGAATAATAATATATACTAACAGGGGCGGACTGGGACTGAAAAAACAGCCCTGGACTCTGACCAGCCTGGCCCAAATTAGCGTAACTGTGCACTTCCACAAATACATATTTTACATAGCCTTAACATTAGCGAGTGCATTTTCCCCAGTTCGGCTTTTTATTATTATTTTTTTGACTGGTATCATCAGCAAAAAGAACGGGAAAGGTGGTCGTAGAAACAGAAGCAAAATCATTCATATAAATAATAAATAATACTGGTCCCAAAATTGAACCTTGTGGCACACCATGCTCCACGGAATTCCTTTTAGATTCATGTTTTTTTTATACAGGGCTTTACCCAAATCTAAAAGCTTCTCGACTGGAGATCAACAATGTGACGCCTCATTTGAAAGCTAAGACCTACAAAAGTGACGGAAACGTTTCGTACACTGGTTGCTACACAGAATTTTGCATAAACAATGATTGTTATTATCTCAAGGCCCTGACACCCCTTTGACAATGTGCCAAATGGTTCAGCCCAATCACCGGTGTTCAGCACCGTGCGCTTCAGCTCAGCAGTGACTTTGATGAGGTGGACTCTAATGCAATGACACAGAGCCAGGAAAGACAGATATTAGTCTGGCCTCGCTCTTGTCATTCTTGTCATAAATGACACTTAAACATGAGGTGAGGTGAGTCCTGCCTCTGCCTGCTCTGAGAAGTGGATGGTGCAGGCGCAGAGTCCGAGACAGAGCTCCTTCTCTCCTCCTTTTAACCTCTAAAGTTTCTTTTTCTGTTTCTCCTTGTATTTATTATAAGTGACTGCCATCAGGCCAATACAGTGACAAAACCCACAGGTCGCGCATGCCGTTTTCGCCGAATTAATTATGCTAATTAGCCGCGCGGATTTGGATTCACACATTATAAATGAGCCAACGACGAGTCAACACGGTTCTAGTGAAAGGTGGATGCCTTAAAGGTTACTACATTTCTGTAACTGAAGCCAAATCAGATGCAATTTCAAGTCAAACATTGACTTGGGTCCACCAAGTTTGTACCCAGGGCCCAGAATTTGGTGCTATGGCTCACTACTGCCACCTCAGGTCTTACGCGTAACTGCAGCTTCTATATTAAAGAGGGGGTATTCTGCTTTTTTCAGTCACATAGCACCAGTCTATATCACACTACAAAGATGACCAAACCTGCTGTTGGTCTGTAAATGCAGTAAATTAGAATAACTACCTTGTATAAAATGTCTCTCTCAAAATGGCTGTAGTGAATGTCTTGAAATAGGCCTCTGTCTCTTTAAGAACCTCTGAGCCTTTAGACACGCCCCCTCCACACGCTGTCTGTGGCATCAGTGGGGAGGGGGTTCTGCTGAGGAGCAGTGGTTGGTTACTCGGCTGGTGACGAAAGCTCGGAGGCGTCTCCAGGAGGTGGGGGCGTTCCTAGGAGGACTCAGGCAAACCTATCCCTAAAATGGCCGCCATCAGAGTTTTTACAGATTACTTGTGCCAAGGCAACACTTCAGGCATGTTTTTAATGAGGGAATGACATAATAACATGATGTAAAGCTTGAAAAAGTCGATTTTGCATAATACCTCCCCTTTAAACCCGTTCATGACGGCACTTCGGACCTGAATGAACTACTTTCTGAGTGACAGTGCAGGATTTTAGAGGCAGTTGTGGTGAACAGGTCCCTGCTCATTCTACACATTAGGACATTGTTGAAACATGTAGGGGGAGGGAAATACTTAATTTTAACATTTTGAGATTCCGTGTAGTCTCTTTAACCAGTTAGATAACAAAAACATTTGATGTATTGTTAAAGGGTTCTCAGAGCACACGATTATATATGAATAACTAGACTGATGGATCCAATGATTCCTCAGTGGGCGGAGAGCGATGTGTACGTCTGTCGGTCCGCCCTGTAGTGAACACATTACAAACCCGCTGTAGTTTCCTCAGATCCGACTACACGCTCCCCGGAGACCCCTCCTCGCCTCTCCTCTCCGCTCGTTCTGCCGCAGATTGTGCTGAAGCCCGAGCGACTCCACGTGTTTTCCCTCACCGCCCAGCGCTGCTAATTAGAGCCCGCACGTATTAATTAAAACTCTACAAGCCCACGTGTGGCGCCGCTCCCGCAGGACCCGGACACTCATCTGTCACTTCCTGAACAGGCAGAGTGCGGATTCACGCGCCCTCACCTGCTCCGATCTGCGGCGTATAGGAGGGTTATTAATGAGAAAGTGAAATGTTCAAGGTGACGGAGAGAGAAAGAGAATATATGTATTACATGTGTGGGGGTGAATGCACTGAAGTGTGTCTGACTGAAGCAGCTCTATGGGTGTGGAAGAGAGAGATGTTTTATCATGTCTGTAGCTTAACCTCTTAACTCCCGCCTGAACCGAGAGGATCTTTTTCCTCACGTCATCAGATTTTTTTTTCATCATTTTTTTTGTGGGTATTCAACTCATTTTAGTAACTTTTTTGCCATTTTTTTTTGGTCATTTTTTATCACATTTTTGTAATTTGTTTTGGTCCATTTTTTGTCCATTTTTTCGTCAATTTTTAATCATTTTTTGTCACTTTTTTGCAACATTTTGGTCATTTTTTGTCACATTTTTGTCATTTTTTGGTCAAATTTTGTCACATTTTTCTCAATTTTTTATCATTTTTTGTCACATTTTTGTCATTTATTTGTCAATTTTTTTGTCATTTTTTGGTCAAATTTTTTATCCATTTTTTGTCAAATTTTTTATCCATTTTTTGTCATTTTTTTGTCAATTTTTTGTCATTTTTTATCACATTTTTGTAATTTGTTTTGGTCAATTTTTTGTCCATTTTTTCGTCAATTTTTAATCATTTTTTGTCACTTTTTTGCAACATTTTGGTCATTTTTTGTCACATTTTTGTCATTTTTTGGTCAAATTTTGTCACATTTTTCTCGATTTTTTATCATTTTTTGTCACATTTTTGTCATTTATTTGTCAATTTTTTTGTCATTTTTTGGTCAAATTTTTTATCCATTTTTTGTCAAATTTTTAATCAAATTTTTGTCATTTTTTTGTCACATTTTGTCACATTTTTGTCTTTTTTTGGTCATTTTTTTCACATTTTTTCGTAATTTTTCTTTGTAAAATTGTTATAATTTTTATAATATCAAGTTTTATATTTATCAGCTACATAACTTTTCTAGTGCTAGATCAATGAGCATTAAACAATAATCTGAACAAAATAAGCGAGAGCAGCCATTGAACTGCGCAGGGATAGTAGATGCTATGGAGACGAATTTACTCTGGTGACAGGAACAAGTAAACCCTGCGATAGAAGCGAGTGACCCTTAAATATTCAAGCGAGAAACGCCTGGCGCTTGATGCCATTTTTTTGCCTCCATGACGTTTCGGTCTGAACGCGGCATAAAGGTGTGACGTCACGACTTCCGGGTCCTAGCAGACCGGCAAATATGCTAGAAAAAAACATAAAAAACCCTTTAAAACAACCATCAATATTTCTGAAACTCGGCGGAGAGTTACTGAACCTACTTATTTCTCAGACTCATTTCAACCTGCATAGACTCAAACAGACAAAAGCAGCGATCAGGACGATTTATTGACTTGTATATTAGTTTTGCCGATCAGACCCCGGCGGTAACATCGATGCATCGATGCAAAGTCAGTGTGGATGAACAGCTTGGAGTTAGGGATGTCTTCCCCGGAGCCTGGACACTGGTGGTGATATGGAAGACCCGTGAAGCTGCAGCAGGTAGGAGCCGTGGATGGAAGAGGCGGAGATGGGGTGGAGGCGGGTCGCAGTGCAGCTGGGAAGCGAACGAACCATGATTGCTGGGGCTTAAAAGCGGGACCGAGGGCGATGATTGGCTGCTATGGAGGTGCGGCTCCTACACTGATGGCTGAGGTGGAGGTGTGGCCCTCTCGGAAGCGATCATTGGGCTGGAGGTGATGCTGAAAATCGTCTCCCAGGTTGAATTAGCCAAAAATCCCGCACCTACTGCTAAAACAGTAATATTTAATAAAGTAGGTACAGTATTTTTGGCTAATGGGTCTGATAATTAAGTATGTTCAGTAACTCTCTGTTGAGTTTCAGAAATATTGATTGTGGTATTAAAGAGTTTTTTATAGTTTGTTGCACATCTGCGAACCCGGAAGTAGAGCTGTGACGTCACCACTCAACAAACGTATTGGTGACTCCGGTCCGGTGGCAGTCAAGTTGCAAGTGTGGCTTTCAGGCCAGAGACACCAGGGGGAGATGAAAGACCCTCCAACCATCCCATTAACGCTTGTATTATCTACAGAGGGACTACGAAAAGGATTTATTAAGTTACTAAAGTTACAAGTTACTAAGTGCTGCTTTAAACACTGCGAGTTTATTGAGTTTATTGCCAGCTCGTAGTTATGCAACTGTGGGAGAAACCAATCCGCAGCCCTCCAGGGGGCGCCGTTCCTCTCTCATTTACAGCGTCCCCGCTCAATTTGACACACCGGCTCCATAATCGCGGCGGCGTCGAGTGCTTCCTGTTTATTTACCGCGTGGCTGCAGCCGGCACTTAGCGAGCCCTCTCCCATCATGCTTTGCTCTCCTCCACAGCGGCGACCTTCGACCCCCCCCGGCTGGTTTGGACGCTCGCACTCGTCCCGAGCAGGCCTCTCGTGCTTGTTTTGATGCGGTCTCGCCCACCCGCGTACCCAGGTGCCGAGTGGAGGAGAGTGGGCCGTGGATGGTTTTCGTCTCGGTGAAATTTTTAGAAATAATGATACATGTGTGTTTGGGATTTGATTGTGCAACAGGGGGGGTAAGGTCGAGGATTTTCAGATCTATGTTGCAGCAAAGCCCGTCCAGTATTCAAGTAACAAGCAAAATGGAGAACAAATCAGAGATACAATAGGTCAATTGGATGTTTTTAAAAGGATAAAGTTGACAATGCCGTAGAGTTTACAATTATAACCGAAGCTACTTTAATACAAATGGATTCACAATACAAAAGCTGTGCGGTTTAGCAACAAGAGATCCATCTGCTAAAACACGACAAAACCAGGGACTAGTGTGAAAGAAATCTGGACCATTGACCATTGTCTATTAACCTCTTAACTCCCACCTGTTTTCTCCTGTTCTCCAAATTCTCCAAATCTAAAAGCTTCTTCAAAATGGCGACAAGCAACGAGAAGAAAATGAGGATGTAAATTGACAAAAATGACAAAAATCCAGCAAAAAATTGCAAAAATCCAGAAAAAATGACAAAAATTCAGAAAAAAAATGACAGAAATCCAGCAAAAAATGACAAAAATCCAGAAAAAAAATGACAAAAATCCAGCAAAAAAATGACAAAATCCAGCAAAAAATAAAAAAATCCAGAAAAAAATGACAAAAATCCAGAAAAAAATGACAAAAACGCAGCAAAAAACGACAAAAAATCCAGCAAAAAATGTCAAAAATCCAGAAAAAAAAGTGACAATAATCCAGCAAAAAAGTGACAAAAGAGCAGCAAAAAATCTGACAAAAAAGTGACCAAAATCCAGCAAAAAATGACAAAAATCCTGCAAAAAATGACAAAAATCCAGCAAAAAATGACAAAAATCCAGAAAAAACGACAGAAAATCCAGAAAAAATGTCAAAAATCCAGAAAAAAAGTGACAAAAGAGCAGCAAAAAATGTGACAAAAAAGTGACAATAATCCAACAAAAAAGTGACAAAAGAGCAGCAAAAAATGTGACAAAAAAGTGACCAAAATCCAGCAAAAAAATGTGACAAAAATACATTAAAAAAGTAACAAAAAAAAGCAACAAAAGTGCCATTAAAAAAGTGACAAAAACACATAAGGGAAATAAAAAGTGACGACAATGGCAAAGAAGAGAGAATGCATTTGGTTTTGCCGGGTGGTAAGAGGTTAAGGGCCTATCTCACCGGCCGGGAGATTAGTTAAAGACTAGCTGGAGACTTGAGTTGCCGCTGGTCACAGAGATGTCTCCGAGACGTCTCCTGGAGAGAGGACGAGTCTCCATCGAGTCTCCACTGAAATTGAACCAGTTCGTTTTCACCGGGACAGAAATTAAAACTGAAGCCTTGGAACGTGCAAGGAATGTCCCCAAGAGTTGTAATCGCTGCTTCACTCACTCAGGCGCATTACATACATCACGGAAATCAGATCCAATGGTTTCAAAGGAGTTCACCCCTCCCACCTGATAACGGAGCTCGAATGTGAAGGTCCAGACCCTTGTATGAAACGCAATGAGTGCGAGGGAGCTCTCTATGGAGGCCCTTCACTCTCTAGGTCACTGTATACAATGATCATATCTCCATAAAGCATACGTGACAGTACATTCAGCCAGCATTATATCCGATGTTCCGTCTAGATGAAAACTCGTCTAATCCATGGAGATGTCCTTGTCCATGGCGTATTATGTATCTGCTGTGTACATTTCAGCTTTGTATCGTGGCAACTTAAGGCTCCTCTGCCCTGTTACACCATTGGTCCACTCTGGTCGTATGATCTTATACAGACTGTGTGTATGAATAGTGCCATAGCTCTGAGCGACAGATTATCTTTGTACAACCTGTGCAAAATGTAACTCCATATAATATTCCTGTAGACTTGATCCAGGACAACTTCTCTCCAGTTTTTATTCAACTTAGACCAAACCACATTTGTTTCCATAATAATAGGCGTTGTGGGCAAAAAACCTTTGAGCAACACTTTCTCCTTGCGTGGTAAGCAGTGTTGGCCACACGGAAGCATCATTCTTTCAGCCTCGCCATTTGGAAACGAAGATCAAATTTGGACGGAGTTATGTCAAAACTGGGTGAAAACTGAATAAACCATGAAACCAAATGTATCTCCAACACCCACCTTCTGATGTACGTGATAGGTCAATGTTGAGTCGAGTTGCGCATGAGCCCACTCAAAAATCCTGCAAAAAGAAAAAAATCTAGCAAAAAAATGACAAAAATCCAGAAAAAAATGGCAAAAATCCAGAAAAAAATGACAAAAATCCAGCAAAAAAATGACAAAAATCCAGAAAAAAATGGCAAAAATCCAGAAAAAAATTGACAAAAATCCAGCAAAAAGAAAAAATGTAGCAAAAAAGTGACAAAAATCCAGAAAAAAATTGACAAAAATCCAGCAAAAAGAAAAAAATTAGCAAAAAAGTGACAAAAATCCAGAAAAAATGGCAAAAATCCTGAAAAAAATGACATAAATCCAACAAAAAGAAAAAAATCTTGCAAAAAAAAGGCAAAAATCCAGCAAAAAAAAGACAAAAATCCAGCAAAAAAATGACAAAAATCCAGCAAAAAATGACAAAAATCCAGCAAAAAAATGACAAAAATCCAGAAAAATATGGCAAAAATTCAGAAAAAAAATGATAAAAATCCAGCAATAAGAAAAAAAATTAGCAAAAAAGTGACAAAAATCCAGAACAAATGGCAAAAATCCAGAAAAAAGAAAAAAATCTTGCAAAAAAATGGCAAAAATCCAGAAAAAATGGCAAAAATCCTGAAAAAAATGACATAAATCCAACAAAAAGAAAAAAATCTTGCAAAAAAAAGGCAAAAATCCAGCAAAAAAAAGACAAAAATCCAGCAAAAAAATGACAAAAATCCAGCAAAAAATGACAAAAATCCAGCAAAAAAATGACAAAAATCCAGAAAAATATGGCAAAAATTCAGAAAAAAAATGATAAAAATCCAGCAATAAGAAAAAAAATTAGCAAAAAAGTGACAAAAATCCAGAACAAATGGCAAAAATCCAGAAAAAAGAAAAAAATCTTGCAAAAAAATGGCAAAAATCCAGAAAAAAAATCCAAAAAACTGTAACTTTTTCGTTATTTAATTTTTGTGGTGTTGTTGTTTGATGCTAGCTGTTAGCTCTGAGATCAAAACTCCTCAATGAACACAGAGGGATGTACGTTTCTCCCCTCACCTATGGTCAAGAGATCTGGGTAATGACCAAAATCGGTGTAACGTTTCAAGTCGGTTTTTCGTCCCATCCCTAATATGTTATTGTTGCAACCACATTATTGTTGAAGTGAATAGGGGGTGGGAGTTAATAAGCTTGTCTTCTTCCCACTCCTTTTTGAGCTAGAATGCTGTTTTTTTGTAATTATTATTATCGTTTTTCTCGCTTTTGTGTCTGTTTTGTGTAGCTCGAAATAAAATATTCAATCAATCAAAATCAATCAATCTGTCACAGGGTGGCTGGGCGCACCCTTAGAGATCGGGTGAGGAGCTCAGTTACCCAGGAGGACCTTGGAGTAGAGTTGCTGCTCCTTCACAACGAAAGAAGCCAGCTGAGGTGGCTTGGGCATCTGTTTCGGAGCCTCCTGGCCGCCTCTCTCGGGAGATGTTCTAGGCAGGTGTTCCAGGCAGGTCCTATTGGGAGGAGGCCTTGAGGAAGGCTCAGGACACGCTGGAGGCTCGGGGTCCCCCCAGAACAGCTGGAGGAGGTGAAATCATGAGGTGTGAAGAACAACTGGAGACAATTAAGTGAATCGAATATTTACTGGGTGAAGAGTATAGTACAAATTCACAATTTCACAATTTCACAACGATAGACATGGGTTTTTTATCCTAGTATGCAAATGAGGTATGTTTAGGGCGTATCCTAAAACATGGCCCAAATTCTAAGTATTCTGAGTTATTCCTGGTGAGGTTAGTTGAGACAGACCGTCTGTCTGTGAGGTCCCGTATCCGTCAATGTCATGGTGACAGGAATGCTAAGTATGTGAGGCCTTGATATGGCAAAACACATTCCTTGTACTATAGGTTATCTTACTTTCCGCTAGCGTAGGCAGAATACATTTTGCACACTCATAACTCAACACATTGGCGTGCTTATTCCTTTATAATATAATTTGAACATAGCAATGTTAAAAATATGATTTCAGGAGGTGTGCGTGGATCGGGAAGTCTGGGCATCTCTGCTGAAACTGCTCCATTTCTCTTCCTGGTTTTGCTCTGCTCTTTGGCTCAGTTCACAAACCAAACGATCCGCTTCAGAGTTCGTTTGAACCGGACCCGGACCTGCGTTTTCAGCCGGGCCAGGGTTCGCTTCTTTTGGCCCGATCAGAGTCTGTTTGCGAGTTCACAACACCTCAAACGAACCAGATTATCCGAGCAAACAGGCCCAGTCTCGGATCAAGAGAGTCCCAATCAAGTCCCTTTCTCCTCGTGGTGGGAGCCCCTCCTCCTCTGATCTCTTGCCCGATCTCCTGAGATCTTCAGCCCACATGAGTCCGGCGGCGAGGCCACAGCGACTCCCGGAGGTGCCGCATTAGCACCACACACCCAATATTCAAGTATTTACTCAACGTCCTTTTTACAGCCCCGACCCGACCCGCGATCAAAGGAGAATCGTGACCGGACTCGACCGGCAGACAGCCCTGTTCTGACGTCTATGCACAGACTTTTCAAGAAATCCCTTAGAAAACATGTAATTTCTTGCTATGACCTCGTGCCTTCAACAGAACTATTAAAAAAATCCAGCACGAGCACCCAAAGCCCTCTGATATACAACGAGAACAACCGAACGCCACGTTTCCACCGCCTTAATTTGTCAAACTCTGATCCTGTTCAGTCCATTAGGTCGGAAGCTAACTTGATTTTTTTGTTCCTTTTCAAAACGCGGCGTTCTTTCTTTCCCCCTTTTCACCGTAATTACAGTGAGAAAGCTGTCTTTTTCTATTCTTTTTTTTATTTATTTTTCCATCTTTTCAGAGTATGGTAAATAACTGTTGATACTTTGTCAGAAACCTGCACCTCGCTTTTCACATTCGCCGCGCACAAGGTCGGACGCTTTCTGTCTTTCATTGGAAGTATTTACGGCGGAATAAAAAAGCGCGTTTGGCATTGATTTTCTTTTTTTTCTTTTTTTATATTTGTTTATTTCCATACAGATGAAACTGCACTCAGGCTTCGGAAACGGGCTATTGACGAGTGGGGTTTTTTCAAAAGCCTCGCACACAAGGTATGTTTAAGACAAAACAGAGAAAAGACTTCGTCGCATCTAAGCGAACTTTTCTGAACCAATGCCAAATGTTACGTAAAACTGCATTGAAGTCGAGCTAATTAGTTCAGCAAGAGATAAACTTCAGTACTTGCAGAACTTAAAGAGTCAAAATCGGATTGAACCAGGCTTGAATAAACAGAATAAAGTTAAATCAGTGCAGACTTGAATTAAACCAGGGCCTAACGCAAACAGATTAAGAGGATTTGAAACGTTGGGGGAAGGAGCTGGGCAGTAGAGGTTGTCGGTGACAGATCTGTCCCCCCAGGAGAAGCTTCAACTGGTGGGTTGGTTTCCCAGGAATCATTTCTTCAAATTAACTAGATTAGTATAAACATCTCAATTTGAGCATAATAATCCAAATTTTTAGTTGTTTTGACTAGGTAGGTTTAGGGCTGGGTACCGTTCGTTTTTTTTCCGATACCACTACTTTAACGATACCTGCTTTTCGGTACCGGTGCCTTAACGGTACTTTTTTCGATACCTATGTTATTTTAATTGAGTTAAAATAATGTGTATACAAAGTATCGTTCAGGAGAACAAACAGCACAGCGGCACAAACACGGCACATCAGAAAACAGGAGCAGCAGCGTCGCCTGTAACTTCATTTTTATGAGCAGAATTCCCACTAAAGCCGTGATAAAAAGAGAGAAGGGACATTTTTTTACCTTCTGAGCTGAAGGAACAGACCAGATCCACATCAGGCACCGTTTTCTTTCAGCTAAACTTTTCTAAACACATTGTGTTCGACAGTGAAAGCTTCTCACACGTCACAGATCTGTTACAGAGTGAGAGCGCTCACTCTGTCACTGACAATGCACCATAACTGTTCCAAACATGGCTAATGCAGAGTGAGCGCTTACCTTTTCCAGAGACAATCTTTGATCCCAAATGCTTCTTAGGTGCAGCCATTTAGTGCAGCTGGAGTTGTAAACAACAGCAGTAACTTCAGGCTCTGCGGGGCTAAAGCTAAAGGTAAAGCCAATGTGTTTCTCGTTGTCATACCGTGTTGTCACTGCTTTTCTATTTGTCTAAGACTCTAGATTCTTATTCAGTCCTGGTTCAGTCCTGGTTCAGTCCTGGTTTAGTCCTGGCTCAGACCGCGGCTTTGCCATCTCTGATAATGACTGAAGTGTGAGTAAGTTACAGCTTTGCTTCGCTTCTGCATTTGTGCTGAAGCTGCTCATGAGTTCAGGCTTTTTTAGACTCACTGCGGATCATTTACTGACGTTTGGAGAGAAAAAGTACCGTTTTTCTGTTTAACGGTACCCAGCCCTAGGTAAGTTGTTCTTGGGCATTTTTCCTAGATTATTTCACTTGTTCTGAGATGTTTCTGACTCGTTTCGATACATTTCGTCCTTATTTCAGGTCATTTTCTTTGCCAATGGGGTAAGAAAAACGGTCTTATCTCATTGGCGATTTTACTTTCTTATTTCAAGCGAGATTTACCCTAGAACTGGTGTGAAATGTCCTCAAACAAGCGAAGCAAACTTGGTCCGATCAGGAAAAGTGTCTAAATTAACGAAAAACGCTCAAAACAAGATACATTTCCTCAATTCAAGTCATTTAAGACATGCTTGATATTTACTTTTTGCTGTGCAGTATGATGCTGTGAAATATGAAATTCCACATGACCTGCCTGTTTTAGTGAGAGCTGTCCTCTCTCCTCGGTCTGTTCATGTTACGTTAGGATCAGTTTAGCTTTGGTCGTGGTTGGTCCCAAAACTTGTGCCCGGATCAGCCCGAACTACCAGTGGAAACACGGCAACTGCCAGTATCGGGTATCGGGCCGATACCACATGCAGGGGCGGACTGGGACTGAAAAACAGCCCTGGACTCTGTTCAGCCTGGTCCAAATCAACGTAAATGTGACACTTCCACAAATACATATGCGAACCTCTTACCACCTGCCTTAACCGAGAGCATTTTCTCCTGTTCGGCTTTACCCAAATCTAAAGACTTCTTGACTGGAGAGCCACACTGTTATGCCTCTTTTGAAAGCTAAAATCTGGAAAAGTGACGGTAACTTTTTGTCACGTTGTCGCTGCATTTTTGTCATGTTTTTGTGCTTTTTGCTGCTTTTTCACTACTTTTTTGTGGCTTTTTGTCACTTTTTCGTTGTGTTTTCTTATCTTGTTTTTCTGTTTTTTTTTGTCATGTTTTTGTTGTTTTTTCATCGCTTTTTTGTGGCTTTTTGGTGTGTTTTTGTCACTTTTTTGTTGTGTTTTCGTCTCTTGTTTTTCTGGGTTATTTGTCATGTTTTTGTTGTTTTTTTATTCTTTTTTTTATTGCTTTGTCGTCACGTTTTCGTCACATTTTGTTGTGTTTTTGTCACTTTTTTGTTGCTTTTCCTGCACATTTTTGTTTTTGGATGCTTTTCTTTTAAGCTTTTAGATTAGGGTAAAGCTCAGTTACGCCGGGGGTAAGGGTTTAAGGTAAAGTGAGGGGCCAGACCGGTGGCCCTAGAGCCAGTGGACCTTCTTTTTCTCTTCCAAAATGGACATATGGCCAGTCCGCCCCTGCTTGACTTGTGGCCGCCGCTCCTACAGGACGCAGCTCCACTGAGGAGAGAAAATAGCAACAAACTGGAGAATTGTTTAGTGTAAACACAATATTCCAGATAGATCTGACTTTATTACAGACGACACTCCCTAAATCAGAGTCTGTGCTGGATTTAACCAGAGCTAAATGTTGCTAGTGCTGCAGCGTCTGCAGTGTTTACAACATACAGGCTAACGTTGCTAACTAGCCGCTAACTCGCCGCTCACAGTTCTGGTGATTCTTACGCCGTTTTATGCTCAGGGGCTTGTTCATCTGAAAAACTAACCCAGCGACTTAAAAGTCCTCAGAAAATCCAAAATGAAGAGATACAGTATGTTTATATTGAGCGAAAATGAGCTGCAGCAAAACAATCAAAATGCTGAAGCTTCTCGCTAAGTTGCTATAAACACACGAGAAAATCTACACAGAGCTGAAGTAAAGGTGAAAAGAGACCATTTAGCTGCAGTAATAAGTAACATCTCAGTACTATTGTTAAAGAACAACTAACCCCAAAATCAACTTTTTTTTCTAGCTAAGTTGTATAAATGGGTATCTTATAGTGTTGTCTACATGTATCTGTCACTATTTTAACAATTTAGTGCATATTTGTTGAAATCCTGTCTTTGTGTCCAAAACCGTCTGTGTGGCGCCATCTGCACCTTATCGAGTGCATTACATGCTTTACTGTTAGTCACCTTCGTGATTAGCTCTGAGCGGGGCGCTTACGTCAGCAGGAGGGCGCCGACGTCAGCGGCCTCTCTTCTGTGGAGTATAAAAGCAGCCCACTCCGCACACGCCCCCGTAGCGAGTTGGAGTTTGGAATAGCGAGTGTCTTTATATCGATTTTCAGGTTTGCGATTTATTAGCGTAGCTTTTAGTTAGATTTATTACATAGCTTTTAGTTAGATTTATTAGCGTAGCTTTTAGTTAGATTTATTACATAGCTTTTAGTTAGATTTATTAGCTTGTCGTAGTTTAGATAGTTATTAGATTTAGTTGTAGTTTAGTCTTAGTGAGAGATTAGTAGCATTTAGCATAAGAATTAGCTAGGTTAGCTGTATTTAGTGTTCTGTATTGTGTAATATTAGGTGTAGTGTTGTAGTCTTGTTTGTTAGGATGGGGAGAAAGTGTAGTGTTGTAGGTTGTCATAGTTCTGTAGGTTTACATTACTTTCCTCAGGACTTAGAAATTAGGCGCCAGTGGCTGCGCGCAATTGGCCTGGGGGAAAACTGCGAACTCCCGCCTCGTGCTGGAGTTTGCAACCAACATTTTGCTTGCGATTCCTTCGCCAACTCCTTGGAGTTTGAGCTGGGCTACAGTAAGGTTCTTCGTTTGAAGAATGAGGCAGTCCCCACCCTTGCTCTTCCACGACTGAGCCCACCGACACTGCTGCCCCGCCAGCAGGACGATTTCAGGCGCCAATCTGAGGTGAGTGAGAATAATAACAACCTAAAACTGCTACTAATGTCATGTAAGTAGAATTTCGATAGTGCACGTTGAAATAGATTGTAGTAGTGTCTCAAACAATGCGGGATCTGGCGTGTAAATAAACTATGCACTGGGTGAGGCTTGTGGCTGCGTGTGCTCCAAGCGGTGCGCCCCGCACTCGTTCACTTGACTTGGGCAGAGGAACAGCAGTCTGCATCCATCAGCTGTCTGGCAACTCTCTAACCCCGCTCAAACAGAGCGCTATGAACCGCATGAGACGGTGAGCTGACAGTTACACCGCTGTATATTATGACATGTGAACTTTTATAGCCTTTTGTAGCTAGCGGGAGTGGCTAATGCATCAGTCTGCACAACAAAGTTACGCTGAGACCGCGCGTAATTGTGCTTGAGACTGAGCACCAAACTAGTCTACATTTTCGCGATGACAGTAGCTTTCATATTTGACAACAGCTGCGCAAAACGTGAGTGCATCTACAAGCTAACCTATAAAGCTAACGGATAGCTAACATCTAATGTGTGGCTAAACTGACCGGGCAGGTGCCCGTGGCTCCGCGCGCGCTCGTGTGATATGTGATCGTGGTCAGTGAGGGGCGAGAGGGCTGACCACTCCAGGTGGACCGTATGGTTATTGGGTGCTCAGGTGCTGGGATCCATATGTTGGCTTACGTTCACTAATCTGCATTAGACAACAATGAAATGCACTAAGGAAATGTAACACATTACCCTTCTTCTGTAGTGTACATTTTAAAAAATAAAATGTATTTTTACGTTTTCAGCCAGTGACCAGAGAATTTGGCTGCCAGACTGATCCAGTCATTGTAAGGCATGCAAGTGTCCAGGCCAATGTGAAGCCGAGCAGGCGAAGCAAAGGTGATACTCTTTTTATTGTTTATACAGTCATTTTATTTCTAAAAACACTCTGTTTTGTGTAAATGATAATTACGGCCATTTTTAACATGTTTGTTTATTTTGTTTGTGTTTTGTACAGCTACTCAAGCCCGGACCGCTTACACAAGCGTCGGTTGTGGTACTGAGGACCTGATGGAAATCCCTCTTCCTGACAGTCCCAGAGCAGCCTCTACACCTTTAAAAAGGAGAAGGTGTGAGGTGTCTGCGTCTGACCCCAGCTTCCACATCGATGACAGTGCCAGCACTGTGAACTGTTCAAGGTACAAAGGAAATCTAGCTTTTTAATAGAAAAAATATATACAGCGTCCTGGTTTTTTGAGTGATGAAATATCCTTTATTTTATATAGCATTCCCACTGAAGTCCCTCCACACAAGGACAAAAAATATATTGTTCACGAGGACCAACTGCTGGAGCTGTTCAGGCGATGTCCTGTCTGCACTGGTCGCTGTGCTGTGGACACCATCACCATCGGCACACTGCTTCGGGTCAGTCAACAGTGTCCTCGCTGTGAGTTCTCCAGTCAGTGGTCCAGTCAGCCCATGGTGAACAACATCCCAGCTGGAAACTTACAGCTCTGTGCTGCTGTGCAGTTCACCGGCTCATCATTTAGTCAGATTTCAAAGGTACAGCACAAATTATTTTGTTTGGATTTTGTTTCCATCTATTATCAGTTGATAACCTATTTTTTCCTTTTATAGTTCTTGAGGGCCTTCAATATTCAGGGACTGTCAGAGCAGTGCTTCTACAGGCATCAGGCAAAGCTCCTCATCCCTACGGTCAACTGGCAGTGGAAGCTGGAGCAGGATGTTCTCATCAGGGAGGCTCTTGAAAGCGGCTCTGTGTCACTGGGTGGGGACATGCGGGCAGATTCACCTGGTAAATACATTTCATTAACATTTATCAGAAGTAAAAGTCAGCTAACGTACAACTTGCATTCGTGTAGGACATTCGGCCAAATATGGCAGTTACACGATGATGAATCTCAGTAATAACAAAGTCATTGACATCCAGCTAGTCCAGGTAATGGAATTCAAGGAATGTTTCAATATGTAATTTGGGATCACTCTGTGCATTTCAGCATCTAATTTATTTTTTGTCTTATTAGAGCAATGAGGTTGGAAACAGCGTGCGCATGGAGAAGGAGGGCTTTGTGCGTAGTCTGACTATGCTGGAAGAGAGGGGTGTCAATGTGGAGGCCATTGTGACGGACCGACACACCGGCGTGCAAAAGTTTTTAAGGGAGGAAAAGAAGGAAATCAGGCACTACTTTGACCCATGGCACATGGGAAAGGGTATGCATTTGGGGAATGCTGTGTAATATTATGGTTATTCTGCATTTAGTAAATATGTATTTTAAACTCTAGGAATTGGGAAAAAAATTGATGAGCTCGCAAAGAGAAAGAGCACCCAGGACGCTGGCCAGTGGAGAAAAAGCGTGGTAAATCACCTCTATTGGGCAGCTTCGACTTCCACCTCGGGACAGGAGGCTGTCGCTAAGTGGACGTCTGTGGCCAACCACATGCAGAATGTGCACACGCACGACAATGCCCTGTTCCCTCGGTGCCTACACGGGCCTCTGGTTGGGGAAGGGTCAAGAGTGTGGCTCAAACCAAGTAAGTTTTGCATTTGTTATCAGTAATACTGGCCCTCTACTCATTGTATTTTATGTACATTTCAAAAATGTAAGGTTGGCATTGTCATTCGAAACAAAAATTGCTTTACAATTATGTCATGGTAATTTACTCTGTAGGCACAGCAGCATGTGAGAGGCTCAGTGACATTGTGTTGGCTCCACGCTTTGTGAAGGATGTGGAGAAAATCAGCCCGGTGTACCACACGTCAACCCTTGAGGCCTTCCACAGCCTGATAATTAGGTTCTCCCCCAAAAGTGCAGGCTTCTCCTTCAGAGGAATGTTAGCAAGGTAATACATACATACATTTAAAAAAAAAAAAAATGTTGTGTGAATCTGTACCTAAAAATGTTGTAGGTTGCAAATTGCTGCCCTGCACTACAATGAAAATGCTACAAGGTCACATGCTACAACACTTGAAGGTGTACTGCGGTATGCGATAGTGTACCCAAAGTACAAACGTGGCGACTACACCGTGCGAGCCTTGAAGACCAGAGCTACCTCAGGTATGTCACATTAAAAACAACACAACCAATGCTTTTACAAAGACAAATGTTTTGTGCTTTGTTTACAGTCTATATTGACCAACTAATGGCCCTGCTGTTTGAAAGTGTGGTTGAGGATCCTCTCCCATACCAGGAGCACACAGACAAAGTACCTGTGCCTGAACCACTCTGTGCCCAGTATGAGAGGCCAGACAAGCAGGAGGCTGTGAGCAGGCACAGGTCCAGATTTTTCAAGAGGACATAAGGTGAGCATGTTAAGTTTTGGCTTGATTATTTTGTGTGGCAAATATAATACGTAGATTACATAGCTAGTTTATAATGCTAGACTATAGTGCTAGTTTAGCAAATGTAGAATAAGTAAGGATTAAACAACAAGAAGCTGTGTATTACACAGGTTTAATGCACAACGCAGAGTCAGTTTTTTCAGATGATTTATCTAAAGCGACTTCCACAACAATAGTAGCTTAATTTTTAATCATTACTGTGGAAATTGCTGCAGTGGAGTGATATAGAACATGATTTTCAGACGAACTGTGCGATTACAGGGAAATAATGCACCAGTTACCATTAGAATTCTCAGATGATTATGGATTGACTGTGGAATATGCATTATTATATTTTCAGACTGGCCTGGCAGTATGGAACAAAATCTTTTCAGAATGCAGACTGTGTTGCCTGAGAGCAGTGGCTAACCATGAACCAAAGTCCAGTGGATGAAAAAAGCCCGTGTATGAGTGGTTTTCTGGATTTTCCAGCTTGAGGTGTGTGCAAGACAGGACTGGCCACTCATTTGAACTGTCATAAGTACCTGTAGGTGAGCACATCACAATATTGCTCAACTCGCATTAAAATTCTAACAAATGTAGCATAGGAGTATTGTATTTTACACCAGTAAGTGGGAGAATCGTTTTTAGTGTTGACCAATAAATGCATTTGTTGACACCTATCATTTTGTTTATATTACTATTTCCCCAAGTGGTTTATATTTCTTCTCATTGAAAACAGTTTTTTGCCTTATTGAGGACTATATTTTACATGTAAATTAGAATGATGCTAACACATCTTGCACGCAAAAATGTATGCTGAGTTGTAACAGACTTTTCTTGTCCATGCAGAGTCAGAGGTGGAGAAAGAGGTGGAGAAAATGCATGCAAACCATTCTTCATGTCCACTGTATGTATCGGATCACACGGTGATGCATTTGATCAGTATATTGATGACAGACTTCCCTTTTAAAGTAATTCATGTCTTTGTGTGTTTTTTTAAATTTTTTATAGCATTTCAATTCACATTTTCAGACGACCTCTCTATCGGGCAAAGAAAGAATGTTTCTGGAAATGGAGGCACATTGGACAAGGACAGTCGCCAACCACATATAGAACGATGGGAGTAAACATTGCAATATGAAGAATTCTATAAGCTGACATGCCACTGGACAACATAGTAGATGAAATCAATGTTCCATGCAAGATTTAATTGTAGACACTGATCAGCAATCCAAGAACAAAATGAAGCCTTTAGCTGTTTCTGTCAGATATTTCACAGGATGGTTTGGTGAGGTAGAACCAGCACCACTTTGTCTCTAGAAGCTGAAAACTTAATGGTGCATGTGTAATTATTTTAGTTGGTATTGCTGGGTTGCAGGTTCTAAAATGTGATGTCACACTCCCCAGTGGGGAGGCAGGAACCAGTTTTTCATATTAACTGCATTACACTTTCACAAGTTGCAGCCAAAAAAATAAATGTATGAATTACAAAAATGATCACTAATTTCAGTCACTGGGTCCATTATCTTTCTTATACAAGACCAAACATTTCCTCAAAAATGAAATAATTGTACCTCTATATAACATTATAGGCCTTTAGAACACTAACCTGCAACCCAACAACTGTATAGCCATAAGAAGTCAACTTTGTCTCCCGTGCATTGAGAAGACCTGCATGTATGCATGCATGCAGCATACTGTACATGAGCTACTGCTACTTGGTTAATTTAAGCCATCCTGTAGCTCAACTGTGGATGCAAGAATTCAGCTTTACTGCTATGTTTTTAATGCCTTTTCCCCTCAAAACTGTAATTATATCAATCTAAAAGGCGTATCAAAGTTTGATGGATGATCGAGCCACATTTAAAAATTCAGTTCAGTGTGTTCTAGTTCTGATTCCATAAATTAAGTATTAAACAGTCAAGTTCGATATTGTATGGCAAGTATTAATTTAAATTGTATTTGTTCAATTTGTTTATTGCACACATCTAGGTAGACTAAGTGAATAGAGTACCACATGCAGCTTGATCCTCAAATGAAATATAAACTGTCATTATTGATTGATTGATATTGTCGTAGTAAGATTAACAAAAGAAAAAATGCATTGGGTAATTGCAATGTTATAAAAGCCAGGAAGTACAAAATTAAGTAAGAAAACTTACCAAAAAAATAAGATCTATCATTTTCACTATTTCAACTAAATAAGCATACATGTAAAGACTTTATTATAGCCTTTACTCATCATTTAGTGGTAGTTCAGTGCGTGTGTTACATTGGTTAAACCTGTAATTCACTAAATGTAATAATAGAAATGACTTTGTGGACCCAAGAGCCTAATGTTACAGACCCTTAGTTAAGCCTTTAGATAAACATGGATGATTTATCTGCTTTATCTTCAATGACCAACCGAAAACTATTTCTAGGACAGTGTTCTTGCACAATATTTTTTTTTTTATGTGACATGTTTTGTGCACTTTGCTGTGAGAGAAATAAAATAAAGCTTTGTAATACATATAATCAAGTCTCTATACCTCACACATTCTCTGCTTGGGACACTGAGATACATCTGCAATGCTTATGTAGACCACAGTGAAAAGTCTACATCTAAAATAGATGGGTAGATTCTGAAAGCAGCCAGGACAGTTACGTTTGGTCCCTTAGCTGCGATGCTAACATCGATCTTGCTCAATGCTAAGCCGTTAGCTTTGTAAATGACAGCGGAATCACTAATAAAATAACCCCGCGCCTCAGAGCAGTCTCGGGTACAAGGCCACTGTCTGCCACGATGCCTGTCCTGTGTAAAGAGAGCTGTAGAGCTGTCTCACCATGTTGCTAAATAAGTTAGCTCGCTGTGCTCGAACTTTGTTTACGAGGAGCGTTGCGAGTGCATCGTTAGTCAAATGACTCAGGCCTGTCAATCAGACCCCGAAACCCCTCCCACCCCTAACCCCTCCCGCGTGCCCCTTAGTCCTCCAGGCAACGCCCCTTTTCTGTTGAGATTTTCAAATCTGACACTCTCAGACTGAGCCTCTGGAAGGGGGGTTAGATACCCTTTAAATAAAAACAGATAAATGAATAAAGCACAAGCATTGAGGAGCTTTTGGACATGAGCTGTTCTGTCTATGATGGACAGAGCAATAAAAATAAAACATGATATTGAATGAAAACAACGGCATCTGTTCAATTCTGATATAACTTCTTTTAAAAGTGTGGCCTACTTTACTTAAGGAAATGTAAATGAGTAAATAAACTAACCAATCTGCTGTGAAAAGTCAGTCTATAAACCGTTGTGCAAAGAAATGCTCGGGTTTTCGCAAACATAGAGACAAGGAGAAAAGTCTACCCTCCTCCAAACAAACGTGCCATCCCTGTCTAATAAGATAATAAACCCCCCACCAACGGCCCCAAGCTGGAGGAAAAAAAGCAGTTTCTCATGATGCTAAATGATTCTATGATTCAGCCTTTCAAACCAGAAGAAAGAATCCAACATGTTGTCAAATCCGGCCGATCTGCCACAACATTCAACACTTCGATATTTAGAAAACTCCAAAAACATCTTTATTCACCAACTAAAAAGTGGCAAGAGAACCTTCGGAATGAAACGTCGCTAACAATTTCAAAGCTTTTCAATTTCTCCTATTCAATGAACACAAACAGGCTTTTCAGATTGCATTCAAAACAAGATCATTTGTGGGGGATTTTGGATAACAACTTTTTGCTCCTTTAAGGCACATTTTCTGCGGCTAAAACGTCCAGTATTAAATGAATCACCCCTCAGTTTAAAATCCCAGAGTGGGGCATTTTGTTCAATCGAAAATGTATCAGTTTAGACCTGGTTTAATTCCTCGTTGAGTTTAGAACAGATTATCCCACTGTATGTGCATGTATTGACCCTGTCCTGGGTTTGTTCACAGTATAAAGAGAGGACGTTTCCAAATGTAAGAGAGAAATCTAGCCTTAAAGGGATATTTCAGGATTTTTTACATAGGGCCTCATTTCGTAGTTATCCAGAGTGTTGCTGATTTCTGGAGATATATATTTTTTGTAATCCATGCAATTTGAAGAGTTTCGTGGCGCTAGGCTAGTGTAAGGCTAGTGAATTTCTATGGTATCAGCTAGCCTGCATTAAAAACAGTCTGACCCGCTCCACAGAGCACCTGAGGCAAATCACTTAAAACACCAGACTAACCATATAAATGTCTGTGTCCATAGAGTAATTTTAACCATTTTACATTTAAAATACCTTATATTTGAGCAGCATCAGCTTCGTGGTTGTATAAGCCAGTGGTTCTCAACCTGGGGGTCGCGAGACAAATTTGGGGGGTCGCCAGATCATGTAGATCCACACACACCTCCTCCAGCTGTTCTGACCCCGAGGCGACACCAGGCCAGCTCAGAGACATAGTCCCTCCACCGTGTCCTGGGTCTTCCACGAGGCCTTGTCCCACTAGGACATGCCTGGAACACCTCCCGCGGGAGGCGACCAGGAGGCATCCGGAGCAGACGCCCGAGCCACCTCAGCTGCTCCTTTCGACGTGAAGGAGCAGCGACTCTACTCCGAGCTCCTCCCGGGTAACTGAGCTCCTCACCCGATCTCGAAGGGTGCGCCCAGCCACCCTGCGAAGGAAACTCATTTCGGCCGCTTGTATTCGCGATCTCATTACCCAAATCTCATGACCATTTTTATTAGCGTATATTATAATATTTTTTTGTCACATGTGTTTGCTATTTCACCAGAGTGCCATTATATGTTCGTAATTTGATTAATTTTATTTTAGCCATTTGTTTTTTTCTTAGTTTTTTAAGAATTATGAAGGCTAGTGTTCCGATTTCTCACGGTGTGACCTGGACGGGGGGTCACGAACCCCTTTAACTGTTACAATGGGGATCGCGGCTCCAAAAGGTTCAGACTGTTTTTAATGCAGGCTAGCTGATACCATAGAAATGCACTAGCCTAGCACCACGCAACTCTTCAAATATAAGAACAGCATGAATTACAACAAATTATTACAACAAAAATTATCTCCAGAAATCAGCAACACTGGATAACTAGGAAATGAGGCCCTATGTCAAACATCCTGAAACGTCCCTTTAAAGCAGAAACGTTTTCAGTCCTCCATGTTGAAGTGTAATAATGGATTTACTCCATGGCATCGTTTTTCACATCATTAGTGCGAGAACCAAACTTTAGTGCAGGTAAACAGTGTGGGGGGGGAAAGGTCAGGAACAGTAAAGCTCTAAAGAGAGACCTTTTAGATAAACCATACGAGAAACAGAACACACGAGCAAAACAGGAAATGGATAGAAATGGATGAAAAGAACATGGCTCCAAACACTCCAAAGCTAGTTATCGAACCTGCCACAAAACACCGTGTCCCTGTGCTTTAATGTTATACCGACATGATGATCGCTTACTCGGATAACCATTTCCTGTCCTCGTTTTCCTGACATGTTTAAAGGCACTATACCTGATATTATTTATAGAAATGGGAAAAAAAATGTGTTCCTTATCAGTGTGTCGTAAACAAGAAAAAATGTGGGGAAAACATGACGCATCTATATTTTCTAACATTTTTGTGAAAGTGGCCGAGCAAGTTCTCAAGTCGAGTCGAGTCAAGAACCTTCATTGAAGACAGTAGGGGCGAGACAGTGGAGCAGGTGGTAGAGCGGGTCGTCTCGTGATCGGAAGGTCGCGGGTTCGAATCCCATGCGGGAGGCACACTGTCCTTGTGTCCTTGGGCGAGACACTTCACCCTCCTTGGCTCCAGTGTCTGCGTGCACTGGTGTATGAATGGGAGAGTGAATGGGTGACTGGCTCCTTACTGTAGAGCGCTTTGAACACAGGAAGTGACATAGATTGAGGCAAACCATTTTAAAGTGTTGCCGCGATGACCATGTTATATCAATAGATACAGACGGCATCTCGTCATAGAAGGGGGCGTGGCTTCGCCGAGGGGGAAAATAGAATCTTTTGGGAAACACAATTTTTCACTCTTTTTAGCCGTTTTCTGGTGGAACATAAACTTATTTATCACATACAAATAAAGTCAAGTGTAAATCAGGCCCATATGGATATTTTCTCACTGCGGATTGTTCTGTAGAAGTGAAAAAAACGGCAGTTGTAGCAAGCGCTAGCTAACCGTCAGCATAGATACAGACGGCATCTCTGGAATCGCCCATATATGGTCATTTTTAAAAACAGTTAAGGGGGAAAACAATTTTGAAAAAAAATTTTTTTCTCTAACTATTCAAAAACGACTGTAACAAATGCTGAATTATGAAAATAGTTTTCTACTAAATAAAGATACAAAGACATGGGGAGGAGCAAAGTGGTTCAACAGCCCATAAATACATGAATAACGGAGAATGCTAACTTGATGCTGCATGTTAGCATCGGGCTAATGCTAACAGTTAGCTAGCGCTTGCTACAACTGCCGTTTTTTCCACTTCTACTGAACAATCTGCTGTGAGAAAATATCCATATGGGCCCGATTTACACTTGACTTTATTTGTATGTGATAAATAAGTTTATGTTCCACCAGAAAATGGCTAAAAAGAGTGAAAAATTGTGTTTCTCTAAAGATTCTATTTTCCCCTTCGGCGAAGCCACGCCCCCTTCTATGACGAGATGCCGTCTGTATCTATTAGCCCATTCTCCGTTTTTTTTATGTATTTATGGGCTGTTGAACCACTTTGCGCCTCCCCATGTCTTTGTATTTTTATTTAGTAGAAAACTATATTCATAATTCAGCGTTTGTTAAAGTAGTTTTTGAATAATTAGAGAAAGTTTAGATTTTTTCAAAATTGTTTTCCCCCTTAACTGTTTTCAAACATGACCATATATGGGCAATTCCAGAGATGCCGTCTGTATTTATAGATACAGACGGCATCTCGTCATAGAAGGGGGCGTGGCTTCGCCGAGGGGGAAAATAGAATCTTGAGAGAAACACAATTTTCCCTCTTTTTAGCCATTTTCTGGTGGAATATGAACTTATTTATCACATAAATAAAGTCAAATGTAAATCGGGCCCATTTGGATATTTTCTCACAGCAGATTGTTCAGTAGAAGTGAAAAAACGGCAGTTGTAGCAAGCGCTAGCTAACCGTTAGCATTAGCCCGATGCTAACATGTAGCATGAAGTTAGCATTCTCCGTTATTCATGTATTTATGGGCTGTTGAACCACTTTGCTCCTCTCCATGTCTTTGTTTCTTTATTTAGTAGAAACCTAGACATACAGACAAACATAATTCGGCATTTGCTAAAGTAGTTTTTGAATAATTAGACAAAGTTTAGATTTTTTCAAAATTGTTTTCCCCCTTAACTGTTTTCAAACATGACCATATATGGGCGATTCCAGAGATGTCGTCTGTATCTATGGGAAATGAGTCAAACTGCTCTACTTAAGGCTCGTTCATACTTCACAAGACCCAAGAACTTCTTGTTCTTGCACCCTGAGCTGCAGAACAAAATGAAGTCACTTTTGCCTAGTCGCCATGGAAACATTTTGTAAATGACGACAGTTCCATGGCAGCAAAAGTGACTTAGTTTATCTGTCACTTCCTGTCAGCAGCTTAAAAACTCAAATGACTTTTCTTCCAAACATTTCTTCATTAATTTGCTACTTCAGTGAAATAAACTGATATTTATGACTGACAACAGACGTTATCCATCTACATAAGTCAAATTTACAAAAACATTCAAACCTGTCATGTGCACTTTAGGTAAATAAATGCAAAGATAAATGGGTGGATGGATAATAATTGGCTAAAACTAAAAGGTCCAACACAATAGAAAGCTATGTTGACAGAATAATAAGATTTGAAGAAGGAGATTGGGAGTATTCCGGGTAATCACTCTCCTTTCAGTGACTAACTCCTTTGCCGTGTACAGATTTCTTATTGGTCCTCTGAGACTCCCGCAGTCGCTGTGTTTTCAAGCAAAAGCTCGTTTTATCTCCTGCCGCAGTTGTTTTTCCCCCGGTTTCTTTTCACCTCCTCAAGAGTCGGCCGCGACAAAGGACCTCTTTTTTTTCTCCCCTTCCTCTCGAAACGCACAGAAAAACTGTGGCGTGTGATGAGCGATAGAGCGGCTAATTGTGTCCAAAGAGATAAAAATGAGGAGGGGGGGGGGGAGGGAAAAGGTAAGAAAGTGAAAATTCCCTCTTGGTTATCTCTTTCCCTTCTCTCCGGAGCAAAAGCTTGTTAAGAGGAAAAGCAGAAACGGCCACAAAAGACGCTTATCCAGGCTTTGAGGCCTCGCACAAAAGCTCCGGGATCTGCCGGTGAGCTAATTATGAACCGCAGGTGATGAAAGAGCGGCCAGAGCGGCACTCGCAGCCGGTAAAATGGTAGTTGTAGAAGTAATATTAGTAGTAGTAGTAATAGTAATAGCACTATTAGTAGAAAAGGAATAAGGGTGGACAGAGTTATCAGATGGTGGTAGTTCTGCTTGTAATGACTTTTTTTTTTAGTTTTTATTCATGCAGTCCTTATATTTGAAGAGTTTAGTGGTGCTAGGCTAGTGCTAGTCTAGTGCATGTCTATAGTAACTAGTAGAAGTGTAAGTAAAATAACTTATCTTTGAGCATTTATATGATATATTGTACCTCTACCAGTTTGGAGTATTTTGTGGTGGTATTTTGCAAACCTGGAAGACACGACGCTTTGATTCAGTGAACTCCGCCCCCTCTCTCTCGCCGAGCTAATCCACTGCTATTAAAAATGTATAACTAGCAGGAAAAGAAATATAAATATCACAGCAAAAGTGAAGTTACTTCACAATGCAGTTACAAGGAGTTCACATCTGCAACACAGCTTTATAAATGGCTAACACACAAGCTAACACACACGCTAACATACACACAAACACACACGCTAACATACACGCTAACACACGCGCTAACATACATGCTAACACACACATGCTAACACACACGCTAACATAAGCGATAACATACACGCTAACACACGCGCTAACATACACGCTAACACACACATGCTAACACACACGCTAACATAAGCGATAACATACACGCTAACACACGCGCTAACACACGCGCTAACACACACATGCTAGCACACACGCTAACACACATATGCTGGGACACACGCTAACATACACGCCAACACACGCGCTAACATACACGCTAACACACACGCTAACACACACACTAACACACACACGCTAACACACACATGCTAGAACACACGCTAACACACGCGCTAACATACATGCTAACACACACATGCTAGCACACACCCTAACACACACGCTAACATGCGTTTGGATTGACTCACCTCTCTGTCCTGGCCGCTCCATCAGGTGTTAACATCATGAGACTTTGGTTTTACCAAACATCCATCAGAGACAGTCACAGAAAAACACTATTTTGGTGAAAGTCACTGAATCCCGGAGAGAAATTCCAACTACTTGCGAGTGGCCTCTTCTTTATGAAGGTTGAATAAAGTCCTGAACCTCTCGCAGCCAAACATGCTTTTCTCCGTGACATTATCGTTAGGTAAGAAAAAAGATTACGTGTCCAGAGTAGGTTAGAAAGAGCTCCTTCTTCACAACTTTCGGCCACTTCCTTTTTTCTAAATTAAAATCAGGCCATAAGGCATTACATTACATATGTCGGGCTCTTCCTGTTTCACACTATGACGTAAAAAACGTCACAGTGTCACAACTCTGTCGTTTTCCAGGAGAGAGCAGGATTCAGGAGGATTGATGAGAACTAGCCTGGCAAAAGCCAGACTGACTTTATTTACATCTAAAGACAGTCTGGAATTGTGGTAATAGGATGCAATTTCGAAATTGAACTGGAGGCGGGGCTAACGATCGCGGTTTGAACGAGAGCGAACCAATCAAACAAGAAGCGACTTACGTTCACGTCCTCCTCCATGATTGTTTGTCGTCCACACGTGGTCGAGTAAATGCTCCAGTGAAAACCCTCAGAGCAGCTTCTTACTGTGACTTTAACGGCAAGTCCAGCTCATTTAAAACAGAAGGAAGGGCACTGGTAAAAGATCGCTGTGTCCCGGCCGCCATCTTCATTGTTTTGATTGCAATTTGGGTAAAGCCCAGTATAAAAAAAACATGAATCTAAAAAGAATTCCGTGGAGTATGGTGCACCACAAGGTTTCATTTTGGGACCAGTATTATTTAGTATTTATATTAATGATTTTACTTCTGTTTCTACGACCACCTTTCCCGTTCTTTTTGCTGATGATACCAATCAAAAAAATAATCATAAAAAGCCGAACTGGGGAAAATGCACTCGTTAATGTTAAGGCGGGGGATAAGAGGTTAAAATATGTATTTGTGGAAGTGCACAATTACGCTAATTTGGGCCAGGCTGGTCAGAGTCCAGGGCTGTTTTTCAGTCCCAGTCCGCAGAACAACATGGTTAAAAGCTCCAAAAAGTAGATTTTGCATGATATAGGCCCTTTAAGTAACAATGTGACGGAGCAGCTTGTACCTTTAATGTACCTTTATTGTCGTTGCAAAAAAGGCAGCAGAGGTAGTAAAAGTATCAGCTGTGCCGTGTACGCAGCAGTAGTAAAAGTACAAAGTGCAGTACAATAGAGCCTCACCCCCCTCATCTTTATTTACCTAAACGTCTCCAAAAGAGCCATTTTGTTTTGAGAAATCCTCTCCCCGCACTCGTTCTACTTGAAAGCCTTCGCGAGCTTTATTCCCCCGAGTTTTCCCCTCTCTCTGTCTCTCTAAGTACTTTCACCTTGGAGACTTTCTGACTTTGAGACAAATGAACGCTAAGGACTTCGCCAGAGAATACGTTTTCTTTCTTTCTTTCTTTCTGTTTTTTTTTTTTCTTTTTTTCTTCTCTCTCCAAATGCTTGACTTGCTTTGTGTTGCGTCTCGGGCCACTTTCCAAGAATCCGACATCTAAGCGCTTTGGCATGATGCTCCTTTTGTGATTAATTGTACTTTTTTAAGGATTTACGACTGCATTTCTTCCTACTGCTTTTCAGACGCGCTCCCCACCCGGAATACCGCATTGATTTTTGACATTTGAAAGCCGGCCAAATTGAGTTCTTTCTCCCTTTCTCTCTCTTTTTTTTTTTCTTTTTTGCAATTTGTTGTTTTATGTTCTTGGTATCCACTTCTGACAGCGCGCTCGAAAGCATCTCGTCAGTCTTGTGGCAGCGGGAGGAGGAGGAGGGAAAAAAAAGGGAGACGGCTTAATTAATTTTGTGATATAAAGCCTATTACGATTCCAAAGTCAACAAACACGAGTCAATTAGTGCCCGTCTGTGGGGATTTCGGTCTTTGCCAGCGAATTAATAGCAGCGAGCGGAGGTCGGCGTGACAGCGTTTTGGAAGAGGAGGCGAAAGCGAACGCGCCGAGTGACGTCAGCGGGTGGTTTTTCGCCAGACGTACCTTTCAGAGGGCATGACACAGCGTAAACACTGGCGCTTTCGAAAAGTAATAAGTCGCCACAAGTTATTTACTGGCCATTATTTGACTTTAAATATGAATGTGAGAAGCTTCACAACGCGATGTAATGAGTGGTGTTGCAAAGGGGCGGGAAATTCCTGATACAGGCGAGACTCGGAAAATTGGAAACGTCATTCAAAAGTTCATTTATTTCCGTGATTTAACTTAAAATGTGAGACTAATATATGATATAGACTCATTACCTGCAAAGTGACATATATCAAGCCTTTGTTTGTTATAATTTCGATGATTATGGCTTACATATATTCTAATTTAAGTAAAGTTAAAGGGGATAGGTGCAAGGTAGCCATTTTATACTCACTACTGCCACCTCAGGTCATACGTGTAACTGCACTTTTATATAATAAAGGGATATTTCAGGATTTTTGACATAGGGCCTTATTTCCTAGTTATCCAGAGTGTTGCTGATTTCTGGAGATTTTGTAATTCAAGCAGTTCTTATGTTTGAAGAGCTTCGTGGCGCTAGGCTAGTGCAAGGCTAGTGCATGTCTATGGTATCAGCTAGCCTGCATTAAAAACAGTCTGACCCTGACCTGAAGATAACTCACAAAATAAGGAACATGGGCCATGAGTTTGACAAAAAATGGTATATAAAAGAAATAGGAAGTACATAGAGACTGTAGATTGGCGTTGATTATGCGGCGGAGGTTGAAATGTTTTATTTAAAAATAAATAAATAAATGAAAGTAGTAACCAAAGTTGCTTTTTATACAAATGCACTAAAAGGATACCTAAAAATAATCATTTAGTGTCCGGTGTAGTAAGTTTACATGCATGGGTCGCGTGCGTGTGAAGGCATGTGCTGTCTCAAATCAAATAAACAAACATAATACGCCGCAAAATCAACGCTGACTGATGTAACTTATATGCGTATTAAGGCCATTTATATCACTTGTATTGTTTATATCATGTACATTCTGCAAGAACGGCAAATGTGGATAACTGTGTGCAAGACAGACTGGACTCTCCCCTCCTCGTTATATATTTTGTAATGTTTTTTTTTTTTTCATTTTTGTAAGTCTGTCTGTTTGTCTTTTTTTTGCATTTGTGTGTATGTTTTTGTATATTAGTTGCAGTATATGGTTTGTATTTCTTTTGAAAAAAAATAAAGTAATAATGCTCCACAGTGCACCTGAGGTAAATCACTTATAACACCAGACTAACCATATAAATGTCTATGTCCAAAGAGTAATTTTTGGAATATAACTAAAATGATCGCATTTTAGGGACTATTTTCTAGCAGATCACTCCGCCGCTGCGTAGCTTATACAACCACGAAGCTGATGCTGCTCAAATATAAGGTATTTTAAATGCAAAATGGTTAAAATGATTCTATGGACACAGACATTTATATGGTTAGTCTGGTGTTATAAGTGATTTGCCTCAGGTGCTCTGTGGAGCGGGTCAGACTGCTTTTAATGCAGGCTAGCTGTTACCATAGAAATGCACTAGCCTTGCACTAGCCTAGCGCCACGAAACTCTTCAAACATAAGAACTGCATGAATTACAAAGAAAAATATCTCCAGAAATCAGCAACACTCTGGATAACTAGGAAATGAGGCCCTATGTCAAAAATCCTGAAATATCCCTTTAAGGTGAACAGTTTGACCGGACCTCAGTTGAGAAAAGAGCTGGATCTTTTTTTTTTTTCAGTCAATTTTACCCAGAACTTTGTCAGACAGTGGCGCAAGATTCACAAACGCGCTTTTCAAATCATAAATATCTGTCCCATTGTGTTAGATGATTTCAATGAAAAGGTGCATTTTATCGATCTCGTCTCAGACATTGTGAGTTATCTGGTTGGAGTCATTAAAACTTTTTATCGAAAAAAGCCAGTCTTTAGAACGGCTCTTTGAAATGAACGGATCCCAAAGACTCGGCTCCCAATAAAGAACCGTAAATAAATACTACAACAAGGCCCCAGTGATTCACACTTTGACAAAATGTTCTTTAAATTCCTAAGCTCTTCCTTCAATCCCGTTTCCTGGCAGCTCTAAACTCCCCGTTACTGCATCAGCTGCAATTAAAACACTTCAGTCACACATTTGGTATCATAAAGATCTTTTTCCAGTTTATTTCTCTTTGAGACGAGGCTTTGTTCCTGTTCCGATTTATCTCTCTCTCTCTCTGATCAGAATTTGGACCATGAAAAATGCAGATAACACTCGTGGAGGAGAAAAGAAACGGTCTTACTTTAATATTAATGTGAGAACGAGAATTCAAATCACATTTTTTAAAAACATGCCCTCGGTATAAAGTCCCGTGCCTTTGAACAAAAACAACACTTGCTTCTTCACGGTCAGGCCTGACATTGGTGATTTCAAGTCAGAGCTCGATCTTTTAGCCTCGCGCAGAAGCCCGAAATCAAGGCTGAAAGATTGAGTTTTTGGTCCGAACTGTAAATGTTGTGAATTCGTTTGAGTTCAGTTCAGTGTTAATGTTTCTGTGGGTCAGAGAATACTTTAAAGAGGGGGTATTATGCTTTTTTCAGCCACATAGCACCAGTCTATATCACACTACAATGATGACGAAACCTTCTGTTGGTCTGTCAATGCAGTAAATTA
This sequence comes from Gobius niger, assembly GCF_951799975.1. NCBI lineage: Eukaryota > Metazoa > Chordata > Actinopteri > Gobiiformes > Gobiidae > Gobius > Gobius niger. The sequence continues at coordinate 12,426,875 of NC_136875.1, forward strand.
GAATAACTGCCTTGTATAAAATTGCTCTTTCAAAATGGCGTAGCAAATGACTTGAAATAGGCCTCTGTCTCTTTAAGAACCTCTGACCCTTTCCGACACGCCCCCTCCACACGCTGTCTGTGGCATCACAACAACACTGCGCTCGTTGTCTGTGTACAGTATTGAAACTACGATCGGTGCATTTTAATTTTTATTGTTGGAAAGGACCTACTGTTTATCACTTTGTGAACAATGGCCACACAGGATATTATTTGGAAACGAACCTTCCACACCGGACGCTTGGAAGGGGCTCTTGCCTGAAAAATAACTGCTGTTTGGAGGCTATCTCTTTGCATCTGCCATGCCCTATGGATCTCTAACTATACCCCCATGGACGACACCAGGATCTGCAGGAGCCCATACCATTCAAAGACGGACATTATCTGTGCAGGTGGACAATGGTTTTTCGAGGTTACCCGTTAGCTTGTTATAATCGACTACAGCTCATTGTTGATGAAAAGTCTGTAATAAACCACAAATGTGTAAAGCCAGGCTCATTGTGTGATCATCGTAAAGGCTGCTTCGAGTAGTTGCCGGCTTTATTGACGTTATTTGTGCATAATATGCTGCCTGTTTTCAATGAATGTTGTGAAGGTGAAGGTTGTTAGCTTGTCGCGGCTAATAGTGCCTTAGCTCCGGGAGAAAACCACTCGGCTACGACTCACTGTTGATGAAATGTGAGCAGTAAACTACGAAATCAACAAGCCAGGCTCCGTGTGTCATCGTCATAAAGGCTGCTTCAAGCAGTTGCCTGTTTTAGTGACGTTTTCAATGCATAATATGCTGCTTGTATTCAGTGAATTTTCCCGTTAGCTTATCGCGGCTAGCTTGTTAGCTCCGGGAGAAAACCACTCGGCTACGACTCACTGTAGATGAAATGTGAGCAATAAACTGCACAATCAACAAGCCAGGCTCCGTGTGTCATCATCATAAAGGCTGCTTCAAGCAGTTGCCTGTTTTAGTGACGTTTTCAATGCATAATATGCTTGTATTCAGTGAATTTTCCCGTTAGCTTATCGCGGCTAGCTTGTTAGCTCCGGGAGAAAGCCACTCGGCTATGACCCATTGTAGATGAAATGTGAGCAATAAACTTCCAAATCAACAAGCCAGGCTCCGTGTGTGATCATTGTTAAACGGTTCTTTATGTGTGTGCTGGTTTTATTGACTTTATGTGTGCATATTTCTCGTTTTCACGTGATGACTCGAGGTTTAGCTTAGCATTAGCTTTCTCCGGAGGCTCTGTGCATCATCAAGGCCCAGCGCAGAACCAGACACTGAAATAAGTGTTCTTGTCACCGGTTTTAATCCTGGGTGTTTCGGTAACAGAAACACTGATGTGTGTCTTTGTAAAAGTCTGCTGTGGCTCCGGTTCACAACACATGGAGCTAATCCTCCATTATGATTCTGTTTACATCTTAGGGCTAGACACTGCGGGGAGGGGGTTCTGCTGAGGAGCAGTGGTTGGTTACTCGGCTGGTGACGAAAGGTCGGAGGCGTATCCTGGAGGTCGAGGGCGTTTCCTGAAGGAATCAGGCGTTTTATCCCTAAAATGGCCGCCATCAGAGTTTCTACAGATTACTCGAAAATACGTGAATGTGCCAAGGCAACACTTCAGGCATGGTTTTAATGAGGGAATGACTTAATAACATGATGTAAAGCTTGAAAAAGTCGATTTTGCATAATAGGCCCCCTTTAACAAAAACAAACACAGGGCAGGAGCATGTATAAATGTAAAATCCTATATGTTCTTCATTAATTATTATTGAAAAAGCATTAGATAAGGCCCAAAGCTGAAATGATAATAAAACAACCCTATTGCAGTAGAGCAGGGGTGTCCAACGTGCGGCCCGGGGGCCAAATGCGGCCCTCAGACCAATTTATGGTGGCCCTCGGTCTCTTGCTGTATCGGTACACATCACCAGAGATGGACCTTTTTATTTGAAATGTAATAATTCTATACAATTCTAACCTAACAACTAACATTTTTTTGTGAGACAGAGCTGGCATGAAGGTTTGAAGCTTAAATAGATAGAATAGGTATGGGGCACAATTTAAACCTGAGCTAGTCGAAGGTTTTGCGGCACTAACTACTGAGCTATGGCCCTTCACCCCGTGTACACTTCAATATGTGGCCCCCCATGAAAAAAGTTTGGACACCCTGCAGTAGAGGCTTGCGACCCACCAGTTGAGAACCACTGCACTGTACTTCAGATACAGACCTACTTACTGTAGAATGCTTTTAAGGCTAACGGGAACATGTAGGTAGGCACTAGTTCACTAACAGTGTGTACTTATATATTGATTGGCACTTAAAAGAGAGCGAGCGGTCCCAAGTTCAGTAGCTTAATTGGGACCGCCGCATCGACCTGCAGACTGGAGCCGCTGCAGATTCACGCCCGCAGATGCACCCGCCCCTCGCTACCACCCAGACACGCCGCGGTGAGTCTAAATATGAAGGGAAAACTGTGGGACAGTTGATGGAGAAAGAGGTCAGTCTAACGAAGAATCGCTCTCTGTTTAGAGTCTGACACAGACTGTTTAGATACTAAATCTAATCTAGCCTGGTTTTACCAGACCCTCGTACTTACTTCGTACAGTACAAGGGTCTGGAACCTCTCAGTTGAGCTCCGTTATCAGGTGGGAGGTGAGCTCCTTTGAAACCACTGGATCTAATTTTCTCTAGCGTTTGGTCGTGACGTATGTAATGCGCCCAAGTGAGTGAAGCAGCTATTATAACTCGATCATAACTCTATCATCACTCTATCATAACTCTATCATCACTCTATCATCACTCAATCATGGCTATATCACAACTCTATCACAACTCTATCATGGCTCTATCATGGCTCTATCATAACTCTATCACAACTCTATCATAACTCTATCATGGTTCTATCATGGCTCTATCATAACTCTATAACAACTCTATCATGGCTCTATCACAACTCTATAACAACTCTATCATGGCTCTATCATAACTCTATCATGGCTCTATCATGGCTCTATCACAACTCTATCATAACTCTATCATGGTTCTATCATGGCTCTATCACAACTCTATCATAACTCTATCATGGTTCTATCATGGCTCTATCATAACTCTATCATAACTCTATCATGGTTCTATCATGGCTCTATCACAACTCTATCATAACTCTATCATGGCTCTATCATGGCTCTATCACAACTCTATCATAACTCTATCATGGTTCTATCATGGCTCTATCATAACTCTATAACAACTCTATCATGGCTCTATCACAACTCTATAACAACTCTATCATGGCTCTATCATAACTCTATCATGGCTCTATCATGGCTCTATCACAACTCTATCACAACTCTATCATAACTCTATCATGGTTCTATCATGGCTCTATCATAACTCTATAACAACTCTATCATGGCTCTATCACAACTCTATCACAACTCTATCATGGCTCTATCACAACTCTATCATGGTTCTATCATGGCCCTATCATAACTCTATAACAACTCTATCATGGCTCTATCACAACTCTATCACAACTCTATCATGGCTCAATCATGACTCTATCACAACTCTATCATGGTTCTATCATGGCTCTATCACAACTCTATCACAACTCTATCATGGCTCTATCATGGTTCTATCATAACTCTATCACAACTCTATCATGGTTCTATCATGGCTCTATCACAACTCTATCACAACTCTATCACAACTCTATCATGGTTCTATCATAACTCTATCACAACTCTATCATGGTTCTATCATGGCTCTATCACAACTCTATCACAACTCTATCATAACTCTATCATGGCTCTATCATGGTTCTATCATGGCTCTATCACAACTCTATCACAACTCTATCATAACTCTATCATAACTCTATCATGGCTCTATCACAACTCTATCACAACTCTATCATAACTCTATCATAACTCTATCACAACTCTATCACAACTCTATCATGACTCTATCATGGCTCTATCACAACTCTATCATAACTCTATCACAACTCTATCACAACTCTATCATAACTCTATCATAACTCTATCATGGCTCTATCACAACTCTATCACAACTCTATCATAACTCTATCATGGTTCTATCACAACTCTATCATGGCTCTATCATAACTCTATCATAACTCTATCACAACTCTATCATGGTTCTATCATGGCTCTATCACAACTCTATCACAACTCTATCATGGCTCTATCATAGCTCTATCACAACTCTATCACAACTCTATCATGGTTCTATCATGGCTCTATCATAACTCTATAACAACTCTATCACAACTCTATCACAACTCTATCATGGCTCTATCACAACTCTATCACAACTCTATCATAACTCTATCATAACTCTATCACAACTCTATCACAACTCTATCATAACTCTATCACAACTCTATCACAACTCTATCATAACTCTATCATAACTCTATCATGGCTCTATCACAACTCTATCACAACTCTATCATAACTCTATCATGGTTCTATCACAACTCTATCATGGCTCTATCATAACTCTATCATAACTCTATCACAACTCTATCATGGTTCTATCATGGCTCTATCACAACTCTATCACAACTCTATCATGGCTCTATCATAGCTCTATCACAACTCTATCACAACTCTATCATGGTTCTATCATGGCTCTATCATAACTCTATAACAACTCTATCACAACTCTATCATGGCTCTATCATGGTTCTATCATGGCTCTATCATAACTCTATCACAACTCTATTATGGCTCTATCATAACTCTATCATAACTCTTGGGACATTCCTTGCACATTCCAAGGCTTCACTTTTAATTTCTGGACATTTGGGAGCCGAGCCAGAATGGACTGAAGAGCTTCCATTTCTTTCGTATCCGCCGCCATTGCCAAACTCCCCGCCTCCCCCGCTCGCTGAATGGTAGGTAGAAAGTCAACCGATGTAAAGCAGCCACTGAGATCAAGCCCAGACGTACATGCAGGGAAATAATAATTGACCGGAGTTTACGGGTGGCTAAGGCCAGGCTAAATCTAAACCTGTCTCCTCCTGAAATCAACTTTTAAGCTTCAAATTCTGTTAATTACAATCGGACATTTGATGCAAACCTTGTTAAGCAGAAATTATTCCTGGTTCGGTGCAGTCTGTCCAGCCTCATGTCAGGATTAGGATTGTGACAATTTATCGATTTTCCGATATATCGCATTGTTTTGCGGGACGATATGATACCAATACTATTTATTCCGATATCAATACTTTTGATGACATCATGCATCTTAAAGCAGTACAAAGTAACTCTTACCCCTAGAGGCCATAAGGGCAACTGCAGGTGTAGTAGCAAGTTACGATTTTTTAACTTATTAATTGTCTTGGAGAGTAAATACTACACTGACAGGAAAGGCGAAGGGAGAGAGGGTTACTGTGCATCCAATTATACAATGGAAATATTTTTTTTCACTCAACCTTGGCTGTAAATACTGTTTAAAGTGACGTTTGCCCGCAGTTAGCTTTGCCCGTTAGCATGTTAGCTTCTTCTTCGTGACTACATTAGTGTGTATTGCTTTCTCCGGACCGGTAGCAGTCAAGTTGCAAACATGGTTTTCTGGTCAGAGACACCAGGGGGAGATGAAAGACCCTCCAAGCAGCATGTTTTTTTTTTTTAGCGTGATGTCCATCCATCCATTTTCTTCCACTTTTCCGTTGCCGAGTCGTGGGGGCAGCTGTTGGAGCTGCCCATATCACAATGTACCCCGCCCCTATGGCTCCTCCTGCAGGTGGTGGGTCCACAGAAGGACGGCCTCATGGTTCTAACCGGGCCTGTTGGTCTCTCATAAGGAGCTTCTGAACCGCTCTTTGTCTGACCCGTCACCTAGGACCTGTTTGCTCTGGGAGACCCTACCAAGGGCACGAAGCCCCCGACAACAGAGCTCCGGGATCATTCGGGCGCTCAAACCCCTCCACCACGTTAAGGTGACAGTTCCAGGAGGGGTTATCGTGATGCATCGTAGGTTATTTTGGTGCAATATATCGATTATCGCAGTAGTGGCATATCGTGAGATAAATGTATCGTGTATCGAATCGTGAGGTACCCAGAGGTTCCCACCCCTTGTCAGGATAAAATCCCATTTCAAACATGGTTGTAATCCAGTTTGTTCTAAAATGCGTCCGGGTCTGTGTTTTCATAAGTTTATTGGGGCTTAGGAAAGTCATTTCAAACCACAGCTGCTGCGCTGTCATAAAGCTTTTCCTCCTCTTTTCAGGCGGTGTTTGTGTTTTACTTGAGTCTTTATGATGTAGAAGAGGTGGATGTGTATGCACCGGCTTAAGTCATCATGAGATAACCGTTATTCATATATTTTTGTACAAAAATATAAATTGTCATCTTGATCCTATCAGGGGCCAAGTGAGCGTCAAGTGTTCACTGTTTTCATTCGTTTGAACACCTTGTCCAGAACAAGAAGACTTCTGCTCAGATTGACAACAGTCTCAATCATAACCACGGTGTTTTCAGGCCAGTACATTTTGTGACAACAGTTGCTCAGCCAGTGGAGGCGACTGCTCAGGAAGTCGGAAAGCGAGTCCTTTGTCAGTCTGCAAATGAAAATAAAAACAGCATTTGTGATTCACGTCTGTCAATCCATGTGACGATTGTGACGATAATCAAAAGTGTGTGATTGCCAAATGATTAGACTTTGATTCCATGTGTGTCGTCTTGAAAGCCGCACCGATGTTGCATGAGGCAGATTGAGATTGACAGGTGCAAACTGAGGTTTGTTCTTCCACTTTTCTCTGAATCCATCACAGGGAAGAAAAAAAAAGATAAAGCGTCCCGCTGTCTGCCGATCAAAGCCAGCCGGCGGGAAAGCGTGTCTCGGAGCGGTTATAGACAGGAACAGGATCACACCAAAACAATGTGCCAAATGAAAAAATCAGTGCCAGAATCAATGAAGACACTCCGCACCGGGACCGTACTACCCGCCTGACAGCAGGGGGCAGTAGGACTTAAAAGAACAGCAGTTTGTTAGAAGGGGAGAGGGAGAAGGGAGCGGCGCTGCTGCTGCTGGTTGAATTCTTGTAATAGAATGACAGGACGAAGCACAAACGTGTTACTCTCAAACCCCTGGCGCAAAAGAAAATCAAACCTTAAAAAGCAAAGATATATAGACAAGGGACAATTCAAGGTATTTCCATTATAGTCAAAGCAAAGAGTGCAGATGAAATACTTTCCGTTGTCGTATGCAAATTGAACATTGTCAGAGTTGAGGCCTTTCTCACATCCTCATGAAGAATGAATTTTAGCTGCATAAAACTGAAACGCAGCTTCACCGTGTTTAGTCCTGACTCTGGAAAACCACCAGGAGACCCCTCCCTGAAGTTCTCAGGGCCCAAGATGTTTAATAAGGCTAACAAGCTGAGCTGTTTTGAAGTCTATTCTCTGAGCGACTTAATATAAATGTGACCCGTGGTGGAATCCAGGGACACAAGTCGTCTGATTTTCGCTTCCCCATGTGTGGCTGACGGAGGCCAAGCTCTGCTGCTAACGCTGGAATACTACTGCAGAAGTTTGTTTTTCTGCCTGCTTGAAACCATCTACGTTCCCGCCCTCACCTATGGTCATGAGATTTGGGTAATGACCGAAAGGACAAGATCGCGAATTCCAGCGGCCGGAATGAGTTTCCTTCGCACGGTGGCTGGGCGCACCCTTCGAGATCGGGTGAGGAGCTCAGTTACCCGGGAGGAGCTCGGAGTAGAGTCGCTGCATCTGTTCCGGAAGTCTCCTGGTCGCCTTCCTCGGGAGGTGTTCCAGGCATGTCCGAGTGGGACAAGGGGGTCGCCTCGGGGTCCCCCTCAGAACAGCTGGAGGAGGTGTGCGTGGATCGGGAAGTCTGGGCATCTTTGCTGAGACTGCTGCCCCCGCGACCCGGCCCCGGATAAAGCGGAAGACAATGGATGGATGGATGGATGGATGGATTCTGGCTCACAGCCACTTTCGCCAATGGGAAATGGGGTAAATACAGCACATTTATTTATCTGTGACTAATGAATTACATTACTATACCTCGCCACTAAAGGTATCTCAGATGACCCGCCTTAAGACACGATGCACAACTCACAGAATGAGGCAGTTTTCGAGACAGTCACGTGACCAGGTGTTGCTGAAACAGGCTCCGACGCAGTGTTTCCAAGCATCTGCTTCAGGAAGAGCGACACAAGCTCCGGAGAGCTGAGTTTTTTGGCCATCACTAGTTGCTAGCATTTGGCCTCTCCCAATGTATTCCTACAGCTCCAAACGGGGTGAGGTTAGGGGCGACCGAGCTCTTCCACGGGCACAAAGACCAGACAGGTACGTATCATCCCGTCAACGCTTAAGTAAGAACATGTCACAGTATGGGAAAACGGTGGCCTGTTCCTTTATGTGTTGTATGTTTTATGTTTCATGTTGCACGATTGAACCGTCACAATGACCAGTAAAACGCCCACTGTGTCCACCCCACACACAGAAACGTATCTTATTCCAAACACCAATCCAAAAGTCGCCAAAAAGAGAAATGAATCATACACGTCCCTTTAACAAAACTCGATGTTGGTCTGCTCTTTCTCCGCCGTGTGCCCCCCCCTCCCCTCCCCGGTCTCTCTCCCACCGCCCCTCCCCGGTCTCTCTCCTCGGCTCGGGCCCCGCGGCTGTTGTAACTCAGTGCGGCTTGATATTTTCACATCAACAACAACACAACAAGCACCAGGCCGGGCTGCGAGTGCATAGCAGACCGCGAAGCCCCTGGGAGTGTATCAAAGGGAATGTACCACAGCGTCGGGGACAGGCACGGAACGGAGAGCTGCGGATTACCAAAGGTTTCATCGACAATCGCTGACACATATTCTCAGACATGCTCACTATTAATTATCGCTCAAACAGTAGGTAGTTAGACAGATGGATGGGTAGGCAGATGGATCAATAATGACGGGATTATCGGCACTTTTCAGGTCCTTCGGCATCCGGGAATCCATTGTAGAGAAGTTACTCACCCTTTAAGATGCTTGTTTATGATGCTGTTGTTGAGTTTGTCAGGAAATTATTACAAAATAGTGTGACTCTTGTCCTTCCTATGCATGTTCATTCACAAATACTGACATGTTTGGCGTCCACATGATTCATACGGCGAGAGAGACGACGCTGTAATCCAAATATGGTCACAGACACAGTATACACGGGAAGAAAATTACAAAACTTGAGGTTCCGTTTTCTCAAAATGATCTATATTTATACAGGGCCCAATGAGGGTCCATTTTTCAGAACTAAACAGTCATGTGATGTTGTAGCTGCTTGTTCTGTAGTTTAGTCACATGTGAGATACTCAGGAAGCCTCCAAACAAGTGAAGTAAATAAAATACAGAGTTCCTCTTCATACAGTAAACAGTGATGAGGTCTGTATTTACTGTATACAAGGAATAGCAGAATGATAAAGTGCATCAAGAGGCTTCAGCACAGAAGGTGAAGTGTGTATATAAAATGTGTCACTATAATCAGGACTGATAAAAAGGCAGCTTATGTTTTTTCCTTACACTCTCGGAGAAACCGCTCCACTTATGTAGCTCCTACAGCCTCCAGACTGTCAAGTATTTTACTTAAGGACACTCCTTGGAAATCTTATATATCTAATTCCCGGCTCTGTGTAGTGATTTCTTACCCCCTAGAAAAAATGGAATTTTACAGGTCTTTTCGACAATTGATTAACTTATTCAAAAACTTGAATTGCAGTTTCCAAAGTCCATGTTTTTTATTAAAGGAACAGGCCACAGTTTTTCCATTCTGAGATATGTTCTTACCTGAGCTTAGATGAGTTGATGTGTACCTGTCTGGTCTTTGTACCCGTGGAAGAGTGTGGTCGCTTCCACCTTCACCCGTTTGGAGCCATAGGAAGAAAAAGCCGTCAAAATCACCAGGGACTCTTCGCACCCATCCGGGGGCGGACTGGCCATATGTCCATTCTGGAAGAGCACAGAAGGGCCACTGGCTCTAGGGCCACCGGTCCCGCCTCAACCGAGCTTTACCCAAATCTAAAAGCGAGAAAAAGAGGATGAAAAGTCAACAAAAACATGAGAAAAACACAACAAAAATGATAGAAAAAATCATTAATAAAACAACAAAAATATGACAAAAATGTGGCGGCGTGACGAAAAGTTTCCGTCACTTTTGTGGGTCTTAGCTTTCAAATGAGGCGTTACATTGTTGCTCTCCAGTCGAGAAGCTTTTAGATTTGGGTAAAGCCCAGTATGAAAAAACATGAATCTAAAAGGAATTCTGTGGAGTATGGTGTACCACAAGGTTCAATTTTGGGACCAGAATTATTTATTATTTATATTAATGATTTTGCTTCTGTTTCTACGACCACCTTTCCCGTTCTTTTTGCTGATGATACCAATCAAAAAAATAATAATAAAAAGCCAAACTGGGGAAAATGCACTTGTTAATGTTAAGGCGGGGGGTTAAAAGAGGTTAAAATATGTATTTGTGGAAGTGCACAGTTACGCTATTTTGGCCCAGACTGATCAGAGTCCAGGGCTGTTTTTCAGTCCCAGTCTGCCCCTGCACCCATCACACAGTCTCTTCAAGGTTATGCCTTCAGGGAAGAGACTGCGGAATCTACGGGCCAGTTCCAGTCGACTGAGGAACAGTTTCGTGCACAGGGCCATCGGGAAGCTGAACTCCCATTCACATGGTTTGACAAATAAAAAAATCTTGAAGTCTGTGGTGGAGAAAAACATTTGTCCCTCACATCTATGTCAGTCATCTACAGCAAATATTTTCAATTGATAACTCTAAATACATGTTTTCTCTTTTCATTTAGCATTTAGCACGTTAGCCATTTGCAATAAAACATCGATAACCTTTACCGAACACAGGCTTTTCCTCGGGTGAAGTCATTAGTAGCTCGCTAACCGCACAAGCCTCCTGCCATCACAATCCTTCTTACAGAATATCAACCCCTCCTCCTCCACAAAATGAATGAAACCACAAAGTCCCTCCCTGGTTTTAGCCACATGTCAACTCCCAGTTTATTTCCCTGTTTACTGCGCGTGGTTCCTCTCTCCTTCTGTCTCCACTCATCCCTCCCTTTAGCGCTCGGGGCCCTGTGAACACCCCATTAAAGCTTCTCATTGCCTTGTTTTCCCTTTAATCCTTGGGCCTTATCCGTCCAGTCCAATCTTACAACAACAAACCAAAAAAAAAAGGAAAAAAAATCCCTCTCCTTTCGTGGTTTGTGAATTGGACTCTTGCTCTTCATTTCATCACTGGATGCTAAATTATACCGCGCGGCAGCCGAGCTTGATCCGGGGCGTCCGGGGAGATGCCTGTTTTTTTTCTTTTTTTTTTCTTTGCCAATCTGTTGCCATCGCGACGCTCTCCCCTCGGTGCCGCTCCGTGGCTGGAATGGGGCGGTGGGTGGCGGGGTAGATTGGTGCGGTTTGACAGCATAAACGCTTTTTTTTTTTTTGTTCTCTGCTTTTTGGGAGATGTTTTTTTTTTTGTGTAGCGGAGAGGGGGAGCGCCCGGTGTTTTTATTTTTCGCTCTCCAAATGGGATTTTGGATCTCTCTGCCCCCGAAACGGTCCCCAGCAAAACTGTGCCTCTGAAGCCACTGATCCGCGGGGTTTAAATAACAAAATGGCAAAAACCAGTAACGGCTTTGTCCGGATGCGCCGCGATGCATTTATGAGGTTTGTGGCACGTTGTAAAAGGGATTGGGCGCCGGATTATTCTCAGCTGATCGTATTTATCCACTAAAAAAGAAATGTCCTCGGTGCGACTCTCGCCAAAGCGCATTGTCACTGTGTCTTTGGGTAAACATTTTTGGATAAAAGCGCTTAATGGAGCTGCTGTGAAATCACCTCTCCACGTTGTTATACCTGGAGTTGTGCTTTGCTTCATTGATGCGTGTTGGAGTAATCCCGAATATCCGAGCCGTCTCCTTCACAAGAGCCTGAAAAATCCCTGATTTGTAAAGCAAAAAGTGTTGATGCAATAGGACAGACAGAACAGAAGATTATGCAGAAATTGTGATGTTTGGCACACTGCTGCTAAAACAAAACATGCTCCTAATGATTTGAGGGGTAAAACCTCAAAGCTGGATTGGAGGGTTAGCAGTAGGTTTGGGGTTGACCCTGGTTTTGCTGTACTGCATTCTCCATCTCTTCTCCATGGAGAACCTGCTCCGGCCCAGGTTTAGTTCCAGCTGAGATAAGAAGACGGCTCTTTGCCCAATCATGAGAGAATCCCCCGCTTTGTGACTCAAACTCTGCCGTGATCGGAGTGAGTGAAGAGCAGAGAGAGGAAGAGGAGGAAGAATCTTCTGACAGGAGTCCTTTATTTGAAAATACAGATTTTTGAAAGGAGCAACATTATAGATGAGGACATGGAAAAGGCTTCAAGGAACAGGCCACCATTTATAATACTGAGATATGTTCTTGCCTGAGCTTCCATGAGTTGATGTGTATCTGTCTGGCCTGGTGTTCCCTCAGTCATGCAAAAAGACCAAAGATGTTGCTAGCATTTGGCTTCTCCCAATGTATTCCTCTAGCTCCAAACGGGGGTGAAGTTGGAAGCGACCATGCTCTTCCACAGGCACAAAGACCAGACAGGTCTTATCAACTAAGCTCAGGTAAGAACATATCGCAGTATTGAAGGACTGTGTGCCCTCAGTTACGCAAAAAGACCAAAGATGTTGTTAGCATTTGGCCTCTCCCAGTATATTCCTATAGCTCCAAACGGGGTGTACAAGTGACAAGTACGTAAAAAATGGCCTAAGCCAGTGGTTCTCAACCTGGGGTATCGCCAGATCATTTAAATAAAATAGAAGAAGAAGATCTTTATTTATACAGCGCCTTTCACAGACATGGTCACAAAGCGCTTTACATGAGACAATTGTACATTCACTCCATACTCGGTGATGGTAAACTACGTTTGTAGCTTCAGTTTCCCATGGGGGAGACTGTCAGAGGCGCTTTCGCGACTACACATGTCTGTGCCAACAGACCCTCTGACCACCACCATACATTCACTCACACACATCATTCATCCTGGCCTATTGTGCATGTTTTTAGTGGTAGGGGAAACCGGAGGAAACCTACGCAGACACGGGGAGAACATGCAAACTCCACACAGAAAGGCCCCGTTCCAGGTGGGAATCGAACCCGGAACTTCTAGCTGTGAAGCCAGAGCGCTAACCGCTGAACTACCGTGCCGCCCAAATAGGCATATTGTCATTAGCATAAAATATATAAGTGCCATTATTTGTTAGCAGTTTGATGAATTTCATTTTAGCCTTTTGTTTTTTTTCTTTGTTTTTTTAAGAATTATGTAGGCTACTATTTCTATTTCTCATGGTGTGACCCGAGCGGGGGTCACGAACCCTTTAACTGTTAAAATGAGGGTCGTGGCGCCAAAAGGTTGAGAACCACTGGTCTAAGCTGTTGGTCTCTCATAAGGGGCTTCCGAACCGCTCCTCGTCCGACCCGTCACCTACACTGCAAAAAGTAAATATCAAGCATTGTCTTAAATGACTTGAATTGAGGAAATGTTTCTCGTTTTGAGCGGTTTTCACTCATTTAGACACTTTTCCTGATCGGACCAAGTTTACTTTGCTTGTTTGAGGACATTTCACACCAGTTCTAGGGCAAATCTCGCTTGAAATAAGAAAGTAAAACTGCCAATGAGATAAGACCGATTTTCTTACCCCAGTGGCAAAGAAAATGACCTGAAATAAGGACGAAATGTATGGAAACGAGTCAGAAACATCTCAGAACAAGTGAAATAATCTCGGACAAATGCCCAACAACAACTTAACTAGTCAAAACAACAAAAATTTGGATTATTATGCTCAAATTGAGATGTTTATGCTAATCTAGTTAATTACTTTTTGCAGTGTACGACCCGTTTGCCATGGGAGACCCTACCAGGGGCACGAAGCCCCCGACAACAGAGCTCCTAGGATCACTCGGGCGCCCAAACCCCTCCACCACGTCAAGGTGGAGGTTCCAGGAGGGGTGTATGTGATTAATAAGTTTATACTTCGGCAAAAAATGGCGTGTGAAAAACAGTGTTTCCCAGGAGATCCTATTTATCTATCTATCCATCCATCCATCCATCCATCCATCCATCCATCCATCCATCCATCCATCCTCTTCCATCAGAGAAGAAGAGATCCATTGACGGAATAACCTGGTCATTCAGGAAGTTCAGGTCGGCTGGTTTCATCCTTTGGGCCAAAGAACCAAGATCTGACCATCTTCAGTCGCCCCAGACCAGAACAGTTAAATCCAGGTGGACACTTTTCTTTTGGTCGGGCTTTGTATTTTCATACGTCAACACAAATCATTCATCACCTGCAACACACCGTTGGAAGAGAAACCAAACTGTTTTACTCTCGCAAGAGCACTGACCGAAGTCGCTTCAAAACAGTAACTGAAGTACACGAGCAAATGTCACTAAGTACTCCCCGCCTCTGCCTTCATCTCTGTCTTAACCCCCCCTCTTCTCCGTCTGCCTCTCTTTTATATTCCCTTCCCCGTTGTCCCCCTCTCTCCTCTGTTGATAGTCCATTTGCCCCCCTCTCTCACACACACACTCGCGTCCCCAAACACCCGTCCGCTCGCTTCGCTTTGGCCGCACAAAAGAGCCCCGAGGATCCGGCGTGAGATAATTGTGTTGCTATCCCATTTCATCTGGAGGGGAATTGGCCACAAAGCTAGTGCTCGCTGAGTGCCACTGTTGCTGTGAAAGACCGAGGGGAGCGGAGGGAGCCGGTCTCAGCGAGGAGCGACTCGACCGGGCTGGACTAGGACTCGATCATGGAGAAAAAAACGTGGACGAAACGTGGAGGGCATGGGACAAGAGTAGGATTGATGGATGGATGGACTGAAGTATAAGTAAAGTAAAAGCACTATACGGGACAACACACTGGCCGAATTGGTAATGAAAAAGAAATTGACGAGACAGGACCAGGAGTAAAACAAGACTGGATCTGGACTAGGATTTCAGGACTAGTATTTCACGTATTCACATATTCACTCGAGTTGTTGCCGTTTCTTCTTCGACAGCAGGGGGAGGCGAGTTTGCGTCGTGAAGGGCCGACTTTCATCATTCTCAAAACACCCAAGGGCCGAACCTCAACATTGTAAAGTAAAGAACTATTTTTTTTGCCAATGTTTTACATCAGTGGTTCCCAAGTGGCTTTGGGTTCCACCATTAGTAGTAGTTGTTTATTCAGTCAGTTCATTCCTTTAAACGTAAATACATTTCCAATTCTTTGTGTACAACACGACCGAAAGGGTTTAGGCTGAAGTGAAAACTTCTAACGCCTAACCCAGTTTACAGACTTCCACCAGAGAAAAACAAAAACAAAACACAAACATTAATAATGAACAATATCAAGTGTTAAACAGAAGAGAAAAAAGCATGTATCTGAAGTTAGTAACATACATTTCAATATTCCAACAAATATGTATACATACATTTGTTTTAAGTTAATTTAGTTGAAACTAAATCATGTCATCATTATTATTTTTTATTTATTTTTGTTACTTTATTCATCCTAAGCTTATATATTCTTGAATTTTAGAAGCTTTAAACAACTTTTTGAAAGTTTTGACTGTTTGGGACTGTTTCAACTGATCTTCCAGGTTGTTCCACAGATTAACACCTCTTACAGAAATACATCGACTCTTTTTATTCTTTTTAGCTTTTGCTTTTTTACCCTCGGATGACGAGCCCAGGACCCAAATAAAATTGCAATTTGTCATATGTTGTATCAAATATTGTATTTTCAACACAGGTTTTTGGTCGAACAAGCAGTGGATTTCCCTTTAAGACTGAATTTATGATCAAAACAACCCAATAACATTCATATTTACCTGGTACCTGCCGCCCCCCCTGATCAGGGGGCTAATCAGGATGTGATTAGGGTTAAAGCAGTACTAAGTAACTCTTCCCCCTAGAGGCCATAAGCGCAACTGCAGGTGTCGTAGCAAGTTACGATTTTTTAACTTATTTATTGTCTTGGAGAGTAAATCTACGCTGACAGGAAAGGCGAAGGGAGAGAGGGTTACTGTGCATCCAATTATACAATGGAAATATTTTTTTCACTCAAACTTGGCTGTAAATACTGTTTAAAGTGACGCTAGCCCGCAGTTAGCTTTGCCCGTTAGCCTGTTCGCCTTCGTGATCCCATTAGTGTGTATTGCTTTCTCCGCACCGGTGGCAGTCAAGTTGCAAACATGGTTTGGTCAGAGACACCAGGGGGAGATGAATGACCCTCCAATCATCCCATAAACACTTGTATTACCCCCTACGAAAAGGATTTATTAAGGTAAACACGTTACTTAGTACTGCTTTAAGAATGGCAAATGTAATGTATGTTGTGTTTCATCTGTGTGTAGAAAGGCCCAACCAGGGACATGAGCTGCGAATTAGCACTAGCTACAAGCTCTTCATGCATCGCATCATCTGCAAATATTAATTGTATCTATGTTGGTTGTATCGTCCCTGATAAATAAATCAATCAATCAAGTAAAATAAAATAAATCTCACATTTTCAGAAACTAGAAGGTCTTGGCTTTCAAATGAGGTATCACACTGGCATATAGGCTGTAAGGTCTCCAGTCATAGTGGTTCACCCTAACCCTAACGCTGAGGTGACAGTTAAAGGAATAGGCCACCGTTTTTACACACTGAGATATGTTCTTACCTTAGCTTTGACGAGTTCTTTAGGACCTGTCTGATCTTCCTCCGTGCCTTCAGTCACGTAAACACAGCGCAGACGGCGTTAGCATTTAGCATTTTAGAAAGGTGTTACTTCGGGTCTGAAGTGCCGTCATGCACGAGCTTCATATAGAAGCTGCAGTTACACGTACGACCTGAGGTGGCAGTAGTGAGTATAAAATGGCTAACTTGCATCTAGCCCCTAGTCTACATGAATGATATGTCCTCCTCGAGCTAAAAATGTACAACGGATAAATCTAAGAGGAACAACTAAGTGGAATCCAATCAGCTGGTGCTCAGTCAACACAAAGCACTTGTGTTGAATCAATGCAATTAGAAAATGTAGAAGTGGCGTCGAATCAACAGCTTAATGACCCTGCGGGACAGCGTGACCGGATGTCTACGTTCACACAGACGCTGAATGAAAATGCTCTCAGTCCAAACACTGACCCCCCCCATGAGCCAGAAGAAAAGAACAAACCATAGAACAGTCTGCAATTGCATGAAAGAAATTGTCACTCCACATAAGACTGAAGAGAGTAAGATAATTACATTTAAGTGCAGGATTGGAATGAAGCAGAATCACATCGCGGCGTAAGTAGGGGCAAATGTGCAGACAGTTTCCACAAATGGATTGTGGTAATTTTGTGTAGACGAGAGTTAGAGACGGACTAAAACCGGAATGAAGACTCTTTAAAGCACATGTGTCAAACACGAGGGGAATCTCATTTGTAAAGAGCTTTTCATACAGACACAAGTCACACCTGAAGCGCTTCACACATGAAAGGGAGGGGGTTCATTCACTCCATGCGGATGGTGGTGAGATACATTTGTAGCCACAGTTGCCCCTGGGGCAGACTGACAGAAGCGAGGCTGCTCACATCTGCGCAAACAGTCCCTCCGACCACCACAAACCACTCACACATAGGCATTAAGGACACAACAACAAGGCAGCCTGTGACTTATAGAGCATGAATTCTTGAGCATGTCAAAGAAAAACAAGTCTCTCGCCCGTTCCTGTACGGAGTTATGATTTTTTTTAAAGAAATACCCAGAGTCCTTTGTCCTTGTCCTAAAAAAAAAAAAAAAGGAAACGACCGAAAGGACAAGATCGCGGATACAAGCGGCCGAAATGAGTTTCCTTCGCAGGGTGGCTGGGCGCACCCTTCGAGATCAGGTGAGGAGCTCAGTTCCCCGGGAGGAGCTCGGAGTAGAGTCGCTGCTCCTCCACGTCGAAGCGAGCCAGCTGAGGTGGCTCGGGCATCTGTTTTCCGGATGCCTCCAGAAATCAGCAACACTCTGGATAACTAGGAAATGAGGCCCTATGTCAAAAATCCTGAAATATCCCTTTAACATAAAAAAAACATTTAAAAAAAATCATATATCTAATTCGAAGGCTGATTTGTTGAGCTTTGAACACGAAAAACACAATTATTAGCTTCTTTGAAAATCAAACAAGATTCAAAATCCCCTCTGAAAAACTCTTAGTAACTTAAATGCCAAACAAAATCACACAATAAACCAGGGTCTATCCACTATTTAGATTTTGCCGCTGAAAATATCTGCAATTTTCACATGAAAACATAAAATTACAAAAAACTTGCAATACATTTTTTTGATCACATGTATGTCAGTAATCTACGGCAGAAGTTTCATATGTATATCACAAAAATAGTTTTTTTCCCCACCTGTTCACCTGCAGGTGGCCTTAAAGCAGTACTGAGTAACTCTTGCCCCTAGAGGTCATAAGCGCAACTGGAGGTGTCGTAGCCAGTTACGATTTTTTAAATTATTAATTGTCTTGGAGAGTAAATACTACGCTGACAGAAAAGGCGAAGGGAGAGAGGGATATTGTACATCCAATTACACAATGATTTTTTTTTTTTTCACTCAAACTTGGCTGTAAATACTGTTTAAGTTACGCTAGCCCACAGTTAGCTTCCTCCATTAGCATCCTCCAATCATCCCATTAACACTTGTATTACCCCACAGGGACTACGGAAAGGATTTATTAAAGTAAACACGTTACTTCGTACTGCTTTATTTTTTAAAAACATCCTTCCCCCCCCCCCTGTACCAGCATCTTTAGTATCTGGTGTGTGGGGCTTGAACGTGAGTAGCTTCGACTAGTTCTAATTTATTCATTTCGGAGTCGTCTCAAATATATTTCATTCGCTCGAGCTTGTTTTTCCTCATTTTTCAAGCTAAATGATCTGCCAGCGGGAAACTCCACCGACGGATACGACTTGAGTGAAAACGCCGTCGTAAATTCGTCGAAGCGAGTCAAATGGGCCAAAAATAAATAAACTTTCCCCCCCTCTTTCTCTCGCTCTCTCTCCGACCTGCTCGAGCGCTAACCAACCTCCACCGGTGCGTTTCCCGTGTTTTCTCTCTGGCCACATGTCGCCCGCAGGTCCAAGGGTTGCCAACCCGCGGCGCTCGCTTCACAGCCAGAGCAGCTGTTTCCCGCGCGCCGCCTGACTTTTTAATGACCTCCTGTTCGCTCGTATGCGGCGGGCTGGGATCGCCGGCTCGGGAACCCCACAGCCGGCCACACATCCAGCCCCACAGCCGGCCACACATCCAGCCACACATCCAGCACGCCCTGGGTTTGAGGAAACGTCTGAGGCGAGACGCTGCCCGGTATGAGAAGAAACATCCGATAAGTGTCTGGAATATTGAAAAAAAAATGGATTATTTTGCAAAACAGTATTTTCCATTAGACATCATTTTATTAGCCATTTAAAGAGGGGGTATTATGCTTTTTTCAATCACATAGCACCAGTTTATATCACACTACAATGATGACCAAACCTTCTGTTGGTCTGTAAATGCAGTAAATTAGAATAACTGCCTTGTATAAAATTGCTCTCTCAAAATGGCTGTAGTGAATGTCTTGAAATAGGCCTCTGTCTCTTTAAGAACCTCTGACCCTTTCAGACACACCCCCTCCACACGCTGTCTGTGGCATCAGTGATTGGTTACTCGGCTGGTGACGAAAGCTCGGAGGCGTCTCCAGGAGGTGGGGGCGTTCCTAGGAGGACTCAGGCATACCTATCCCTAAAATGGCCGCCATCAGAGTTTTTACAGATTACTCAAAAATACGTGCATGTGCCAAGGCAACACTTCAGGCATATTTTTAATGAGGGACTGACATAATAACATGATGTAAAGCTTGAAAAAGTCGATTTTGCATAATACCCCCCCCCTTTAAGGCCCGAAAAGCAGAGGGAAGTTTAGGAAATCCTGTAAAGGCGAGACTCTGCAGGTGAATAGTGAAAAAACAATAAAAATAGAGATATATCCATTTGAAACCTTTGCTGTAGATTACGGATATGAATATGAGAAAAAAATGGATTGGGAGTTTTCTGTCACTTTATGATTTAGTATTAAAAAAAAGGAATTGTGTATTTTTTCATTGGTTGAATGGAAAGCGCTAGGTTTAATTTTATTGCTTTATTTATGAGTGAAAAATCTGTAGAAATTCAAATTTCCTTGTTGATTCAACTAAGGAAGTGCTTTAAGTTAAGTTAAAGGCGCACTATGCAACTACTAATTTTGGTTTTGTTGTTTAAAGCAGTACTAAGTCACTCTTGCCCCTAGAGGCCGTAAGCGCAACTGCAGGTTGTTTTACTTATTAATTGTCTTGGAGAGTAAACACTACGCTCACAGAAAAGGCGAAGGGACAGAGGGATATTGTGCATCCAATTATACAATGGAAATATTTTTTTCACTCAAACTTGGCTGTAAATACTGTTTAAAGTGACGTTAGCCCGCAGTTAGCTTTGCCTGTTAGCATGTTAGCTTCTTCTGCGTGATTCTATTAGTGTGTATTGGGGCTCTGGTCCGGTGACAGTCAAGTAGCAAACATGGTTTTCTGTCCAGAGACACCAGGGGGAGATGAAAGACCCTCCAATCATCCCATAAACACTTGTATTACCCCCACAGGGACTACGAAAAGGATTTATTAAGGTAAACACGTTAGATTTCAGGATTTTTGACATAGGGCCTCATTTCTTAGTTATCTAGAGTGTTGCCGATTTCTGGAGATATTTTTTTTTGTAATTCAAGCAGTTCTTATGTTTGAAGAGTTTCGTGGCGCTAGGCTAATGCAAGGCTAGTGCATTTCTATGGTATCAGCTAGCCTGCATTAAAAACAGTCTGATCCGCTCCACAGTGCACCTGAGGCAAATCACTTATAACGCCAGACTATATATAAATGTTTGTGTCCATAGAATAATTTTAACCATTTTGCATTTAAAATACCTTATACTTGAGCAGCATCAGCTTCGTGGTTGTATAAGCTACGTAGCGGCGGAGTGATCTGCTAGAAAATAGTCCCTCAAAATGCGATCATTCATGTGATACATTCCAAACATTATTCTATGGACACAGACATTTATATGGTTAGTCTGGTGTTATCAGTGATTTGCCTCAGGTGCACTGTAGAGCGGGTCACACTGTTTTTAATGCAGGCTAGCTGATACCATAGACATGCACTAGCCTAGCACCTCGAAGCTCTTCAAATATAAGAACAAAAGAATATATCTCCAGAAATCAGCGACACTCTGGATCACTAGGAAATGAGGCCCTATGTCAAACATCCTGAAACATCCCTTTAAGTTATTTTTTAGATTTTTAACATAATCAAAACATACAACAAAAGCAGCACAGACGAAACAAAACAGCAAAATATACATCATGCATAAAAATTCGACACGATATGGGAAAGGAAATGACCATATTTGGATTATAGTGTGATCCCGGGGAGCCATCAACAGGCCACAGTTTTTCCATACTGAGATATGCTCTTACCTGAGCTTAGACGAGTTGATGTGTACCTGTCTGGTCTCTATGTCTATTGGGGCAGTGTATAATAGTTCCAGGATATCGGGTTGCTAATGGCTGCTCTGCTTGTTGCGGGTTTATATAAAAACTAGAAATATACAAAACAAGGGGGCAAGGTCTTAAACTAGATAACCCAGTCCAGACGAGTGGTGTGCCGTGTCACAAATGTCAAATTAGACGCGAGGAAAATAAACCCGAACAGAGCGCAGCGAGCAGGAAACCATTCCGACAAAATAATGCGATCTAATTGTCTTGCAAAGCGCCGTCCCACATGAGGAGAGACTGTTGCCACGCGGCCGGCCCCCTCTTTATCGCTCGCAATCCCGTTCCAAATCGCAGGGCCCAGTCCATGGCAGCCGCTCGCCGCTGCTCCCTGCCACGCACTGCATCATGGGTATTATCGGTGGCTGGCCCGCGCCGAGGGAGAAGGGGGGTGTCCGGTGTCCAGCCGAGTTTGGACCGGGTTTTTGGAGATGGTTTCGCGGGGCCCATCTCGGATTCAGCTCTCGGTGGCGGCGAGGAAGTGCCAGGATCGCTCCGTCAGGCCAATGCAAATGCGGCGGCCATGTCAGAACTTCATCTTTATGGATTTTTTTCCGTGGAGTCGAGGCTCGTCTGTGGCTTTCTGGAAGGACACCGTGTTGCTTTTGGGGGGGTGCGGCGCGCTGTCGCCCAACAATGTGAACGGATAAGCTTTCATATTAGTAAAAATATAATTTATACTAGTATGAAAGGCGCGGAGAATAAACGCATAAAGTCGAGTGACAGGGATTTGTCGTGTGATGTTCTGAATAGTAAAACTTTCACTGTCTTGTGGTAATGGCATCCAAGAACCCTCTACCTTGAGGATTTTGCCAATATTTCAACAAAGTGATGCACTAAACCCATGTTATCCAGTGTATATATATATAGTAATACTTTCAAACTAAAACATTTGACTGATAAAGCATCTTTAAAAATGTCTTATACTTCTTTTCTTTTCTTAATTTGACATAATTACGTTTTGTGCCTGTTTCAGAGCGTGGTGTCCCGCACTGGTCAGATCCTGTACCTCCTTCTTTCTCTTATGTATTGGTTTATTTGGACGGGACAGCGCATGTTAATGAACATATATGGGTCTCATGCATCCATCGTCCCCCGTGCGCACTCTCCAACACACTCTCATTCATCCTGGCCTGTTGTACATGTTTTTAGTGGTAGGGAAAAAACAGAGTACCCGGAGGGAACCGACCCAGACACGGGGAGAACATGTAAACTCCACACAGAAAGGCCCCGCCCTTCGTGGGAATCGAACACGGACCTTCTGGCTGTGAAGCACGAGCACTGACCGCTGCGCTACCGTGCCGCCGTAGCTTCCTCCTGAGCAGCTCCCTCCGCTCCTTCCCATCTTGTGCATCAGCGTCCGCCATGATAAGAAGCGTCTGAGTAGTGCTGTCAGTGAGGAAGGAGGTGAGAAAGGAGCTTCCTGTCATATCCCCTTTAACCCTTAAGCTGTGGGTTTATTATGTTTAGTCTCAGATCTTGGATCTTGGCGTTTGGTCACATTTGAGCCCAAGAGTTACACTGTAGGTCAGACACTGTGAGTAACATGATGCTAAATAGTGAGCTCGTTTTTTTCTGTGAAAAAGCAGTGGCCTCATTGCTCTTCAGTCACAGACTGAGAAGTGACGAAGGAAGTCATGGAGATTCTGCTTTAGAACATCACACTTCTGCTGGATGTAAGAATTCAAGTATTCCTTTGAAACGAGTATGAAAATCCTGTATTTACACAATTAGAATGTTAATTAATAATGACTTACTCTCTACAAAAACAAACCCTTGTCATTTGTATCTGCTGTAGAGTCATGTTTGTCCCAGTTCCTCTGAGTCGTGGTGCAGCAGGACAGATGTGTGCAGATGTTACAGAAGAAACTCATGAGGTTCATTTCTTCAACACAGTTACTGTAGTAACTATTGTCCTGAGAGTAAAAGTAGATCGACCACATGTGGACAGGACATCCACATCGGTCATGGTCCACATGACCCACCACGACGGAACTGGGACAAACGTGACCCTACATCAGGTAATATATATGTAGATATTTTTTCAACTTTAAAAAGCAGGAATTGCATAAAAAAAGTTTAATCCGAATTTGTATTTCATTTTTAATTAATTTACTGCATACTTTAGTTTTACAATTCACAGCACATGTATGAAGTTCTGTCTAAAGCAGAAACTCCATGACTTCCTTCTTCACCTGTCGCTCTGTGACTGAAGAGCAATGAGGCCTCAGCCTTTTTACTGAACTCTAACTCTAGATAAAGGAAATTCACATTTACACTGAGATGGTTGGAATGGCGCCCCCTTGTGTCACCTTGCATCCAAAGGCCCAGACCTTAACAGCGGGTCCTATAAAGGTCTCACACATTTGAAAGAGTTAACATAGGGACCTCTGGAGGTTCCTCACCAGTGGATAGGAGCTATATGCCATCCCATAAGCCACCGCGCCGCAAACCAGAGCATTTTTTATTCTGTGATGAGGCTGTAGCTGTGGAAGATAAACCTGATACAGCTTTTTATCATGTGTTTTCTGTGTGGCCTCATATCGTTATTGTGTTTCATGTTTGAGTCATTAAAGTCAGTGCCTGCAGTAGGAGTGTTTTTTTGTTATCGGATTGTGCAAACGCAGCTGAAGCTCTACTTCTTAACTGCAGAGGGATCTAACAGTTGACCTTATCCCGTGACGCTGGGGTAGGAGCTCGGATCAGGACAGAGGAGCTATTATTGGAGGAATTCAGAAGCAGCCTCCGTCCTCCTCCTCGTCCCCCGGCTCTGACGCCATTCCTCACCTGAGGGTCACCTCCTCCTCGAGGGTCGCCACGTCCTTGCCCCTTTTTGGTTTCCTGGAGCTCCTCTTGTGCCGCCTCCGCTGTGCTGCAGGTGTGAGAGGCTCTTGGTGTCTCTTAAGTGTTTCAGAGGAAGAAGTCCGGGCATTTCAGACCCACAAATCCACAGAGGCCTTTCGGTCCACAGCTGACATTAACTGTTGGTTTACTTTAGTCTCTTTTAGGCAAGTCTGGTTCAGGCACTCTGCGTTTGGTTTGGGAAATGTTTGGAGAGGGAAAAAAGCTCTTAAATGATGAATACGGCACAAAACTCTGTATTTTGGTCAGTTTATTTTTCCTATGTCCGCTAGCCTCATCGCAAATTATGAACAATCCAGATGTTTTCAGCTGTTGTCGACCATCGATCTCATTTAGTTGAAGTCAAAGTCTAGTTAAAAGTCATTAATAAAATTGTTAATGATAAAATCAACAAAACAAAAAGTGGCTTCTGATCCAAATGTTAAAACATCTTCAGTTTTTTTTTTTTTTAAATGTGGGTCGGGTTCACGTCTAACCGCCACTTAACATCGAATACTTTGTTTATTATGAAGAAATTCTATAAATGCCATGAAATGAACATTCTTACCTCGCCATAGTAGGTGTGGCGTGTTTTGGATGGTCATACAGAGACATGGGAGGCTGGACTCTTTTCTCTTTTAATGCCAGGTCCCTTTAAAACAGCGACAGGAGAAACAATCAGAGAACACACGTGCAGCACAGCTCCCTACGAGGGCAAAATAGCTTGTGACCTAAGTGTTTCTGACACTTTTTATTTGACTAACAGAACTTAAACAAGTGTTAGCTAAACTCATAGGGAGACTCGAGAAGCACAACTTACCACCAGGTTTGCTCATCTCAATGAGGAACAGAGCAAACCCATAGACATATTATTAATAGACCGTCATTACGCACTCCTCCCCGTTTACCACAATGACTACGCTCGAGGGGGAAATCATGGCAGGTTTACAGACTGCGCCTCCCCAGCTCTGACGAAGCATGCTCCTAAAAAGGGCATAAGGGCGGGATCTTCACCGTAGACTCCGCCCTTGTGTGACGTGTAGCTCGCGCAGCTCTAATGCTAACAGTCCGGCCCTCATTAAGTACAAGATTTCGAAAACTAACCCAGCGTTATCACAGGAGGAATATCTAGCTGTAGAAAGTTTGAGAAAATTAGAAACCAGGCTTTAAAGGAACAGGCCACCGTTTTTACATACTGAGATATGTTCTTACCTGAGCTTAGACGACTTCTTTAGGACCTGTCTGGTTTTCCCTTCAATCACGTAAACACAGTGCAGACGGCGTTAGCATTTAGCCTCTCCCTCTCTCCTCTATAGCTCCAAAACAGGTCAAGATAGAAGCTACCAAGCTCTTCCACCTTTTCCCTGTTTAAATATGGTTACGTGAAGTGTTCCACTACAAAGTATAATTACACTAAATTAAACAATGTGGATTTTCTAAGTGGATAAAAGGGGGAACTATATTGTAAGGCGTAATAACACCAGGAGTAGTTCGAAGAATTCCTTTAAAGTTGTTTTTAAGATAAGATAAGATAATCCTTTATTGATCTCACAAAGGAGAAATCCACTTGTTACAGTCGGCGTTCAAGAAGATCACTCAGAGTTAATAAAGTGCAGCTGATACAGAGATTATTGCACATGTTACTTCACAGTCTTATTGCACAGTCTGCCAGCAGTGGGGATGAAGGCTTTGCGGTAGCGCTTCGTCCTGCACTGATGTGTGTAAAGTGCAATGCATTCCAATGGGAGACTAGCGGCTACATGGAGGTACTACAGTAATGGTGGAGCAATTGCTTCGTCACAAAACAGAGCAGTCGGAGGCCATTGAGCAAATCGCGCACGGGATAGAGGGGGTGTGTCGCACCAATTATGGTCCCTACGCAACAGGCATTAAAGGAACTTTATTACTCAGTAAAAACACAAATAAAAACATTTACCAAAATTACCAAAAATGGAGATACTAAAAATAATGACAGGGGTTCACCATAAAGTTCAGAAGCTACATAGGCACATCCTTCACCATTCCAGACCATGCTGTGAGAAAAAGCTCTATATACAGGTCCGTCAAACCATTTACATTATCCAAGTCCATTTGTAGGAACAGGCTCTGAAACTACCAGAGTTTATGTGATTTTTTTGGGGTGCAATCTGCCACTAAATACCAGTTTTGTGCAGCATATTTGCCCATAGGAATGAATGGAACAGTTTCTACGACGGCAATATGGCGGACGTCGTAACTAGGGGGAGACGTCATAAATACCCGGATTTCTGTCTTCATCAATGTATTGCTTTAAAGTCCATTATTACCCAAAGATAAAAATAAAATAACATAAACTGAAGGAAAAGCCTGTACTATCAGTAGAAGTTCTAATGTTATCCATCAGTCTCAGTCATAATTACAAAAGGATCTTATATACTTCAAATACCAAAGCTAACGTGTAAGAACCTTTCTTCATGCAGCCTAAACCGTGATAGCAACAATTAGGCAGCTTTAAACTAGTTGTAGCGCCTTGATTTAAAATGTCATAAAAACGCACTTATTTCCTACACGAAGTTTGAAAACGTAAACTCTTCCCACTGTGCCCGGCAGGGAGTGTGCAGGAGGCTAAACGCCGCGGACCTGAAAGGAGCTCCTGCGGCTCTTTGCTTAACCACTTGAAACAAACTCATTAAAATTTCAGCACACACAGAAAAAAATGAGGAAATAATAACTTTCCGAATTACTCCCTTCTGTGCAGAGGACCACGAGACGAACAATGCTGCTGCTGCTTTGGAAAAGTTTAGCCGTGTGTGCGCTAGAAAGTTGTGCTCGTGACAATTAGCCAGTTCCTCTTGCACAAAAGTGAGCCTGTTTTATCTCTTCAAGGCTTTTGAGGAACAAAAAGGACAAAATGCTGCAAATCTTTGTCCAGTTTGAAACTTTCCCTGCAGATTCATAACATTAGTGAAAAATTACATTGCAAATTCTCCATCATTAATTACTTTTATACAGAACTGAGTGTGAAATTGTTTATGAGCACTACGGTGGCGCAGCAGTTAGCGCTCCACCACGAGAAACACGTACAATTCAACCTGAACAGACTTTCAGAAAGACATTGAATCTATGTTATGAAATACGTGGGCGTGATGAATGACTTTTGGAGAGTTTTTCCACCGGAGTCTGGACACTGAGGACAGTTTAGATCAGGGGTCGGCAAGTTTGCGTCGTGGAGGGACGATTTTCATCATTGCCAAAACAACAAGGGCCGAACCGCACCACAGTAGCCTAAAGTTGTTGTTTGTTTGTTTTTTTCTGCAAATGTGGTTCTCAAGTGGTACGGCGTCGGGACCCACCATTAATCCAGGATGACAAGCCACGACCCAAATTAAACTGTCATTTTCCATATATCGTATAAAATATACAACAAGAAGTTTTTATTGAATAAGTAGTCATACCGCCTTTGCTCTGCCCAATCCCGTCAGACCTTGGAAGCTCAGCAGGGAAGGGCCTGGTCGGTACTTGGATGGGAGACCGTTTGGTAACACCAGGAAGCCTAGCGAATGTAGTGAGTGAGTGAGTGGTTGGTGGTGGTCGGAGGGGCCGATGGCGCAGACTGGTTGCCTCGCTTCCGTCAGTCTACCCCAGGGCAGCTGTGGCTACAATAGTAGCTTACCACCACCGGGTATGGAGTGAAAGAATAGTGCAATGTGAAGCGTCTTTGAGTGTCCAGAAAAGCGCAATATAAAACCGATGCATTATTATTATTATTAAGTAGTAGATATGCTTTTGAGGGATCAAAACATACATTTTAATAGACTCCTGCGTGTTTCCATGCAGTTTCAGATGGAAAATTGAAAAATGTAACAGTTCCTTGCAGGCTTGCGACCCACTGAAAACTATCATGCAAACTACTTTTGGGTTTTTTAAGGGTTTTAAAGAGAACTTTGTCATGTATTTGATCTCTGATTTGCATAATAGTATTTCCTGAAATCATCTTGAGGGCCAAAGGTGCTGCGCTGGAGGGCCGGATTTGGCCCCCGGGCCTGACGTTGCCTACCCCTGGTTTAGATGGTGGTGTTATTTGACAATTTGTAAGCGTTAAATTAGCGTTAGCCTTTAGCTTCAAGGCTAAAACACTGGCAGTACTAAACACAGCGGTATATTTACATCCGTAACGTTTTTAATATGTTGTTAGTAATGAATCATGTTGCGATAAACAGTACGTGCATAGGCCTTCTATAAATCTCTCTCTCTAAAACCAAAAAATCAGGTTAGAAATCTAGGCGTGATCATGGACTCAGACCTGAACTTAAACGGCCACATCAAAGCAATAACAGCAGCAGCTTTTTACTGAAAAACATGGCTCAGATCAGAGGAATAGTGTCAGACTTAGAGAGACTTATCCGTGTGTTTGTCTCCAGCAGGTTAGACGACTGTAACGGCTGCAGAACATCCAGAACCAAGAAACACGACCATATTAGTCCAGTGCTCCGGTCTCTGCACTGGCTTCCTGTCACTCAGAGAATAGACTTTAAAACAGCTCTGCTTGTTACAAGTCTTTTCATGGTTTAGCACCAAAGTCCATCTCTGACATGTTACAGCCGTATGAACCATCTCAGGGAGTGGTCTCCTGGTGGTTCCCAGAGTCAGGACTAAACACGGTGAGGATGTGAGACAGGCCTCAACTCTGACAATGTTCAAATCCAGGCTGAAAACAGTTCTTTTTATCTCATGCGTAAGACACTGAAAGTATTTTATCTGCACTCTGGCCTTTTACTGTAATTGATTTTTATTTTATGTTGATGTTTTTTTATTGATTTTACTTGTTTTTCTTGTATTTATGCAACTGTGAAGCACTTTGAATTGCCTTGCGTATGAATTGTGCTCTACAAAAAAACTTGCCTTGCCTATAAAAACGTTATTTGGCTTTGTCTTCAGATTAAAAGTACAAAAAATATAATATATCCGACCTATCAATAAATAAACAAAAATTAAAGGAACAGGCCACCGTTTTTCCATACTGAGATATGTTCTTACCTGAGCTGAGACGAGTTGATACATTCCTGTCCGGTTTTTGTGCCCGAGTTAGAGCGTGGTCACTTCCAACTTCACCCCCGTTTGGAGCCATAGGAATATACAGGGAGAGGCCAAATGCTAACAACATCTTTGGTCATGAGGGCACGCACAAAGACCAGACAGGTACGCATCAACTCGTCTAAGCTCAGGCAAGAGCATATCTCAGTGTGGAAAAACGGTGGCCTGTTCCTTTAAAAATGACACACAATGGCAAGAGATTGTGAGAAAAATGCATTTTAACAAAAAGAAGCTCCAAGCTGTTATAAATTCTGTCCATTTTTGAGTTTTTTTTTGATTTGCTGAAACAATACAACACCTTATTTCTCCACTTGGTCAATTATTTCCAGATGAAAGCTTCTGTCTGCAGAAAGAAAACTGCACCAAAGCCTCAAAAAACCCCGTCGTGTCTCGGCCCAAGACTCTGCATAACCTAATAAACGGATGAAATGAAAACAAACCGTCGTGCCCTTCTATATCACTGTGTTTACCGCCTTCAAAAAATCCAAACATGTCTTTGATGAGTCGGCGCGGACCACGCACCTGGCTCACTTCAAAAGCTATTATCTCCTCGTCGCGCGGTAACAAGCGCTGCCTTCGCGACCCGCCGATCGCCCGCTTGCGTAACAATGCTTTTCATACCGGCCCTAAGGTCGCGGAGGAAGCGCATTCAAAGGCAATAATGATTAATTCAGGTCATTTCTATAAAGGGAACATTATACAACGGCAATTATGTAATCAGCGGATCAAGCGGGAGACAAAAGACGCGGAGACAAAGGGTGAAGCACGTAGGACGCGGAGGAGAAACTCATAAAATAAAATAAAAGAGGAGCTGTTTGATGCGTGTTATTGTCTCCCCGGTTTGAAAGAAACTGAATGACCCGTCTGCGCGGTGGGTAAACAAGATTTGAGGATTGTGGTTGGAAGTGTTGGGTATAAAAATGTAAACATCTATACGGCTGTACGATTTTGACAAAAAAATGTAGTTGTGTTTTTTTCTGATATATAGTGCGATTCGATTTGCAATTTTTATATTTGATACATTTTAAATGCAAAAACTGCTAAAATGATGAGTGAATCATCATCATAGTCATCTAACTTTTCAACATATTCTTGCTCAAATTGGCCCACACTAGAACAATAAGTATTCGGCTTCCACCTTTCCCTGACATTCAGAGTACCTCCGGGGGACAGCCACGTGACTAAAATAAGTCTGGGGTAGAATCACATGGCACATGGAAAACTGCTTCCTAAAAGAAAAGAAAAGAAATAATCTTGACTAAATTCACTTTTGGACACCCTCTACATCAGTGTGCGATGCTGTTTTTTTTGTGGAGATTTTCTTCAACATCGGCACCTCTGTTGCCACTTTTGGTGTGCGGAGAATCCCATGGAGTCTATCTTAACACACTAGAATCTGCTTTATGGGAAACTCAGACCTTTTAATCTGTTGCAGCTGAAGCTGAGATGTCAAGGATCGACTATTCTGATTGAAGGCATCTATCACTGAAATGCAAAAGAAACACCAACGCCTCTTGAGGATAGTTTATTCAATATCAATGAACTTTGCAGCCCTATATTATAATGATTAGGCCCGAGCGGCCTGTCGTCGCATGGGCCTATTTTAATCACAACACTGTCCCCATGTTAACCGTAAACTCACCGTGTAAAACACCTCTGGTGTGGGCCCTTTATACTTGTTATTGCATGAAAATGAATGGGGTTTATAGTTTGAATGGGGGTATATAGTGTGAATGGGGGTATATAGTGGATGACGAGTGCAAAGACTAAGTGATATTAAATCTGGGGTCACCAATTCATGTTCTCGTAGGAGAGGTGTGGTCCACGATCGTCCATAGTCGTTTATTGGGCTGAATGTCTATCGTACGTCTGTACGTAGCCACAGCCAATCGTATCATCGTATCCGATGACGTATGACGTACCCGCTGTTTAGAACACGGCCTAAAGCTTGATCGAAAAATAGCGTCGCGTCTGCTGCGGTCATGTTGGATCAATAAATACACTTTTTTTTTAATCGTAAATAAACCACAAGCTACGGAAGTATGTCGAATAGCTCGTCATCGTCTTGCCGTCCCTCCTCGTTCTGTGATTGGTCCCAAATCCAATGCGAACATTTTCCCCCATGGTCCCCAGACTACTGTGCAGTTCGAAATGATTCGAGAGCACGCAGCAGTCTGGTGTTAGCCTGGCAATATGTTTTCAGCAACAAAATCTAATTAATGGATAGACACAGGTTTCATTTATTGTATTATTTTGTTTGCAAATTACTTACTAAAATCAACTTCTGCCTTGTTTTTGTGTCCAAAGCTCAATAAATCAGAATATTGTCGAGCCTTAGACTGGAGAGTTTCGAGCCTGTTGGAGCGACTTAAGAGGTGAGGTCACTGCATGAGTGGAACAAAAAAGTCATTTTGAGAAAAGCCCTGAAGTTTTGTAAGGTACATCTACTCCCAGAAAGGAAATGACCTTGATATTTGGATTATATTGTCATCCCGGGGACCCTTCAGTAAACATGGATGTAAAATATGTCAATATTTGTGAATGAATGCGAGAGGGGAAGACAAAACATCATAAAATAATCATCATATAGTTTAGAAGATATTATAGTTAGGGGGTGCTGAGGGACAAAATATTTCCTATTTATTAATATTGCCTGCTGTTCGCAAATTATCCACCAGGGGGTGCTGCAGCGCCCTCAGCACCCTGGGTTCCCATA
This sequence comes from Gobius niger, assembly GCF_951799975.1. Lineage (NCBI taxonomy): Eukaryota > Metazoa > Chordata > Actinopteri > Gobiiformes > Gobiidae > Gobius > Gobius niger. Next base: position 12,459,183 of record NC_136875.1, read on the forward strand.
TGGCCTTGAGTATAAGTTTAGTCTTTTTTATACTCTGACATGAAAACTTATATGTTAAGGGAGAAAACTAGCTAAAAAATCTCTACAAAAATCTATATTTTCGCCTTAATAGAAACAAGTGAATAAACATCTCTCCGTTTCTTTCTCCCACGGCGGAGTTCAGCGTTTAATTCACCGCTACCCGTTCACTGTGAGGTAAAAACCAAGCAATAAAAGGCATACACTGCAACGCTCAGGCTGAAATTCACATGATTTTAGGTCACACAACAATTTCTGTGGGCAGACATTTTAGCTCCACCGTCCATTTACGCCGCGCTCCGAAAGGGAAATCTTTACAAACCCGCCAACAACAAACCGGGCAGAAGAATCGAGTTCAGAAGGTGCTCACAGAAATATCAAAGAGTCGAAATTTGTGAAAAAAAAAAACTTTTTCTCAAACTTTGATTTACTTTTCACAATGTCCTCCCTTTCGCAGAAAACATGCCGCCCCATTTTTCTATCAACCCTGAAGGCTCCGAACATTTTATTTTTTCTGCTTTTCCATTCTGTTGCCGGCACCTCAAGACCTTTGTCAACTCTGCCCTCCGGAATATGTCGGCAACAATGTCCAAATGTCTCCCCTGGAAACATTTACTTGCTTTTTCTGATTCGGTCCCGACAAAGAAGTTCCAATTATTTTTCCGATCTTTTATGTGGCCGAACAAAGACCTTGATTCCTTATAAGTTCCCAAACACGCTTTGTATCTTCAGAATCAGCCTCGTTCTGGCCGGTGCTCTCGTGACTTCTGTATTGATTTTTGTATAGTTAATTTAATGTATTGTGTGTTTCTTTAGATACATAATATTTATTTTCTATATAATTTCTTTGTAGTACATTGGGACCCATCTTCAACTTTCTTACATTAATGTCACCCCCGAGAGTTCAGAATCTCTCAGAGGGGAACCTATTGTACATATTTATAGTGGTAGGGGGAACCGGAGAACCCAGAAGAACTCGACACAGACATGCCCCGGTAATGGGTTTTATTTTACTGCTTGAAGGTGCTTAAAGGAATATTTAGCTAAAGCAGGACTAGTAACTCATGCCCCTAGAGGCCAAAAGTACCACTGCAGGTGTCATAGCATGTTGCGTTTATTTTACTCATTACTTGTCCATGAGAGTAAATACTACACTGACAGAAAAGAAAAAGGGACAAAGGGATATTGTCCGTCCAATTACACAATGGAGATCATTTTTTTCACTCAAACTTGGCTGTAAATACTGTTTAAGAGGCGCTAACCTACAGTTAGCTTTGCCCGTTAGAGTGTTAGCTTCTTCTTCGTGATTCCATTAGTGTGTGTTGGTGACTCCGACCCGGTGGCAGGGAAATTGCAATTGTGGTTTTCTGGACAGAGACACCAGGGGGAGATGAAAGACCCCCATTGACACTTTAAGCCCGATTTTGGACACGCAGGAAACCGTCCCATAAGTGGGCACACAGACATCAGCCAATGACAGTGGAATACACAAAGAAAACCACCATAGCTACCTCCCTTTTCATTTCTCTATCATAACTGTGACACAAATAACAAAGTTAAAACAACATCACATCATATCACCAAAAGTTCACAAGAATAATATATGGGCTGATGTCCATCTCCCTTTCTTATTAAATAGCATGAGAGGAGGAGTCATATTCAATGTAATAGTCGAGGTGATGAGCAAAAAAATAAGCCCTTGAACTAAAACAGTATAAGCTACGAATCGAGGACAATAGTTCATGTTGTTTCTGCCGAATTCAAGCTAACGCCTCATAGACTCAACACTTTAATCTTAACATTTACAACTTCATGGAACTTTTCTAAAATGACTTAACAATATTAAAATGTGCGTTCCGTTAATGAAGTTCCTCTCGCGTCTGCAACACAAATAAACTTCTCAAAACCAACCAAATGATCCCACTGTAGATGGACATTGTAAATCCTTTCAATGGAAACTAGAAGATTTCCAAACTGCACTGACGACGAGGGGCAAGACGGAGTCGCCTGACAACTCCCAGCATGCACTTCTTTGCAAACATTTGTCTAAAATGTATAAAAAATAGAGGTCTAAGGTTCTGTGGGTCCTGGAGGGAGTTACAATAAATTATTTCCTCTTATATTCGCAATGTGAGGGGCATGAATGTTATATCCGAGAAGCCCATTGCTCATTATAGAAGATTATCTGGGAACCATGACTCAAGAAAGCGCCACCAGAAGGGTATAAAAGGCCCCTATTGGAGGAATTGTGTAATTGCATCTATGTAATGATAGAAATTGTGGGCTGGTGTAAGGTATTAAGGGCCTTATCTCGATCTGACTGGCCCAACCGGCCCAAAAGTGCGTCGGCCCACCGGGAAAACTCCCGATTCTCCCGATGGCCAGTCCAGCCCTGATGTTGACTCATATTCCTGATAGACCCGCTCTATCTTCTGAGCCACTGTCGCCCACATTGCCTGCGTCTCCGTTCCGTAGCACAACCTCCATCGCAGCAGGAAAAGACAACAACCAGGCCGCCTTGTATTGACACGGTTATAATTGTAAAGGAAGAAGGTTTGGTGCAGAGCGTTTAATCTAAACATGAATGAAACAATAAACCGCTCCGGGTGTTTGTGAGGTGAAAACATTGCCCGTGCTCGACAGCTCAAAAACATTGATTTAACAATGCATGAGATGTCTCCTCTCGACTGAATGAGCACCACTAGACGAAGCCCGTGCACCGCGGTTTGAGGACCACGGCCTTCGTTCTCGGAGCCATTGTCTTCTCCGTGGAGTGGCGGCGAGAGCAGAGAACAGAGGGCACTCGACGCGTTGGAAAGCCGGCGCATAATAGACCTTCTCGAGCACCTATTCACGGCTCTCGGGATGCACAACGGCGGCCTGTGGGGATGTGCACGGAATGTATAGCGATATATGGAGTGTTTGGGAACAAGGGTATGTCTTTATTAACGTGGGGGTAATATAGCAGAGTGAAAGGAAGGAGGAGGCGTCGTGATCAAATCTGGCAAAATTATGTGAGTGGAGAATCCAGACTTTTGTGCTGTGAAAATCATTGAGTACTGGAAGAAACTCCAACCTCTGCCCAATAAGCCAGAAACCCTGTAAAAGGTTCTATACCTTTTTTGTTTAGAAATAAAAGAGGAAGCATGAAAATGTTGTCAAGAAATATGTGACTTTGTCCATATATATGGGAAAGCTTACATGGAGCATCATAACCAAGTGGTCTTCATAGTCTGCAGGAACATCTGTGCAGAGCATGGGCTGGAAACCCCAAGGTCAAAGTGGGAAACACCTCCAAAGGTGGTCGAGAATGACCGAGCCAAGATCCTGTGGGACTTCCAGATACAGACGGACAGAATGGTAATGAACCAACCGGACATTGTGGTGGTGACAAAGAGCAGAGGAGCCGCTGTGGTCGACATAACAAATACCAAGACTTCAACATCAGGAAAAAGGAACACGAGAAACTAGAGAAATACCAGGGGCTCAGAGAAGAGCTGGAGAAAACCTGGAGGGTGAAGGCATCAGTGGTGCCTGTGGTCCAGAAAAGTGCAGTTCCAGGAACAGCAAAGATACTGCGCAGAACCCTCAAACTCCCTGGACCCGAGCTGGAGGACAAAAGAAAGAGCGCCCGCAGAGGGTGAGGAGGTGTTATTTATAAACTGTATGTGGCCTATGAGCAAAACATGTAGTAATAATATGCCTTACACAAGCTGCCTTTACAAGCTGATGTTACCAAGTTTCTCAAAATGCTACACTGTAGTTATTTATTCACACCATACTCGGTGGTGGTTAGCTGCTGTTGTAGCCACAGCTGCCCCTTGGGGTAGACTGATGGAAGCGAGGCCACCTCCGACCACCACCAACCACATTCATTTTAGTGGTGGGGAAACCGGAGTACCCGGAGGAAACCTACGCAGACACGAAGGAAACCTACGCAAACTCCACATAGAAAGGCCCCGTCTGGCCGGGGGTTGAACCCAGGACCTTCTGGCTGAGAAGCACGAGCGCTGACGTGAAGGAGCAGCGACTCTACTCCGAGCTCCTCCCGGGTAACTGAGCTCCTCACCCGATCTCAAAGGGTGCGCCCAGCCACCCTGCGAAGGAAGCTCATTTCGGCCGCTTGTATTCGCGATCTTGTCCTTTCGGTCATGACCCAAATCTCATGACCATAGGTGAGGGTGGGAACGTAGATCGATCGGTAAATCGAGAGCTTTGCCCCGACTCAGCTCCCTCTTCACCACGACAGACCGATACAGCGACCGCATCACTGCTGACGCCGCACCGATCCGTCTGTCCATCTCACGCTCCATCCGTCCCTCACTCGTGAACAAGACCCCGAGATACTTGAACTCCTCCACTTGAGGTAAGGACTCCCCACAGACCTGAAGAGGGGAAACCACCTTTTTCCGGTGGAGAACCATGGCCTCAGATTTGGAGGTGCTGATCCTCATCCCGGCCGCTACACACTCGGCTGCAAACCGCCCCAGAGCAGCTGAAGGTCCTGGTTTGTTGAAGCCAACAGAACAACATCATCTGCAAACAGCAGAGATGAGATCCTGAGGCTCCCAAACCGGACACCCTCCGGCCCCTGGCTGCGCCTAGAAATTCTGTCCATAAAAGTAATGAACAGAACCGGTGACAAAGGGCAGCCCTGGCGGAGACCAACACGCACCGGGAACAGGTCTGCTGCGGTCATACAGGGAAGGGACAGCCCTTAGCAGAGGGCCCCGGACCCCATACTCCCGGAGCATCCCCCACAGGGCACCACGAGGGACGCGGTCGAACGCCTTCTCCAGGTCCACATAACACATGTGGACTGTGGATTTAAACAGTGCTGGTGAAGCACTGCTTCCCCCTTCTGAGGCGCCGGATGGTTTGCCTGAATCTCCTCGAGACCGACCGATAGTCCTTCTTCATGGCTTCTCCAAACTCCCCCCCAGACCCGAGTTTTTGCCTCTGTGACCGCCCGAGCTGCAGCCCGCTTGGCCTGCCGGTACCTCCCAGCTGCCTCAGGAGTCCCACAAGCCAACAAGGCCAGGTAAGACTCCTGGTGCAACACATCACATGTCAACCATTGTTCGTAATGTTGAACATTATGAGGCTAAATCTTAACGACTGAGCACTGCGGTATATTTGAATGTGTGAACCCAACACTGGACGCAAAGCAAACATTACAGCTCGCTGGTTCAACGGTAGATATGAATGTTTTTAATTAGAAGTAGTTACAAAGTCTTCCTTTCCAAAATGTGCCCCTGAAAGTTCTCTCCCGTGTTTGTGCATATTAGATTTCATTGACAAACCTTTCCGTGACCCGCGCGCTAGTCGAAACGATTTATTTATTAGTGAGAACAAAGAGGCAGAGAGGACTGCGCTGGATCAAAAGCTGGAAAACGAGGTACTCATAACCATCTGACGAAAGCACCAACAAAAGCACGTGCTCTTCAGGCTCGGAGGGCAAACATTCTCATCATTCTCACAATTCATTTCTTTCGGTTGAGAGCTGAACCAGGATCACGGTTAAGAGTGTTTTTGCTGAACCTTTCTGCCTGGCTTTGTTCTTTTCTCAATAGAAATCTGCAAGTCTTGAATATTGCACACCCAAATCATTTTTGATATTCGCCTCGACCATTTCAACACATGAAATATCTCAATGTAACGGTTGGGTTTGCACAAAAGGACGACGAGTCACGGCAAACTGTTGTGAACTGTTGCCTGCGATTAATGAAGTACCGCGCGCTGCTACGGGCCATTGTCGCGTCGTGTTCAGAATGTGAAGAATCGAGTGAATGCAGTAAGTGTACAGTACTAATCTAAACAAAAATCGCTCCCATTCTCGTTTTGCAGTAGATTGTGGGAGTTCATGAGGACTTGGAGTTCGAAAGAAAAAAACAGAACTCCTCAAAGCTGCCTCCGTTTAGGCCATATTGTCAATATAATATTCAAACATTGAGAAACTGCACTGGTAAATGCCTTTGCTTCTGATTTATGCTCCTCTGCTGCAAGTTAAAGTGGCCCACGCAGTATTATTACAGTTAGCTTTGCCTGTTAGCATGTTAGCTTCTTCTTCGTGATTCTATTAGTGTGTGTTGGTGGCTCCGGTCCGGTGGCAGTCAAGTTGCAAACATGGTTTTCTGGCCAGAGACACCAGGGGGAGATGAAAGACCCTCCAATCATCCCAGACACACTTGTATTACCCCCACAGGGACTACGGGAAGGATTTATTAAGGTAAACACGTTACCTAGTACTGCTTTAAAGGAAAAAAATAAAATAAAATTCAATTATATTTTTAGAATTTGCAGCGGGCCAATTAAAAGTGGGCCATAGTTTGGACGCTCCTGGTGTCACGTAACCGTATTTAAAGGGACAATACAGAGTTTAAAGGGGGGGTATTATACAAAATCGACTTTTTCAAAGCCACCGTCCAGGGTCCATCCTCTCTCCTCCTCCATCATCGTGTGGTCCATCCTCTCCTCCTCCATCATCGTGTGGTCCATCCTCACCTCCTCCATCACCGTGTGGTCCATCCTCACCTCCTCCATCCTCTCTCCTCCTCCATCACCGTGTGGTCCATCCTCACCTCCTCCATCACCGTGTGGTCCATCCTCACCTCCTCCATCCTCTCTCCTCCTCCATCACCGTGTGGTCCATCCTCACCTCCTCCATCACCGTGTGGTCCATCCTCACCTCCTCCATCCTCTCTCCTCCTCCATCACCGTGTGGTCCATCCTCACCTCCTCCATCACCGTGTGGTCCATCCTCACCTCCTCCATCACCGTGTGGTCCATCCTCACCTCCTCCATCACCGTGTGGTTCCCCGGCGCTACAGAGCAGGACAGGCATCGACTGCAGCGCTTTGTGCTGCTGCTGAGAAGGTCAGTGGCTCCGAGCTCCATCTCTCCAAGACCTGGGTCGGATCACAGCTGACCCTTCTCACCCTGGACACGGACTACTCACCCCTGTCCCCTCAGGCAGGAGGCTACAGTCCATCAAGACCCATGAATCCCGCCTCCTCCGCCTTCAGACTCATGAACGATAACAAGACCTACTAACACAGAACAGACTGTAATCTGCCCTATTGCACTATGTGGTCTGTCCACACTTAGATCCACTAATATCACTTTATCCCTTTATATTACTTTATACACAATATGGAAATACAATCCCGCTGTTGTTCTCTGTCAATTGTTGTCATATTTCATCTTATTCATTTCAATATTCCTTATGCATGCCCCTGTAGCCCTACCGTTTAAAGAAGTCTAAAATGTAAACAAATATGAGACGTCATCCTTTCCAAGCAGAACTGTAAACAGGGAAATATTACAAAATGTCGGTGAATATCGTTACCTGGGTGTCATTTTAGACCCAACTCCAAACATATCAAACAAATGTGCCTCAGATACAACATAAAGACATTCAAACGTATTAGAAACTCCGATTTTAACACAATGATTATGTCTCGGTTTTATTATTGCGTAACGTGCTGGTCCCAGGCAAACAAAACTACTATGAGGCGGTTGGAAAGCTGGCACAAACAATCACTCAAAATCCTTGGCCAAAAACCACGGCGACACAATCACTGTTTAGTCCTTCGAAAACACAGACTGCGAAATGTCGACAATATTCAAAGATTTACTTTAACGTCTTAACTCCCGCCTGAACCGAGAGCATTTTCTCCAGTTCAGCTTCACCCAGATCCTGTAGGCCAGTGTAGCACCTCATTTGAAAGCTAAGACCCACAAAACTAAATTGATCTTTTTCCTCACATCATCAGATTTTTTTTCAGCACTTTTTTTGTTGGGCAGTCATCTCTTTTTTGTCAAATTTTCATGACTTTTTTGTCACTTCTTCATAAAATTTTTAGATTTTTTTTTTTGTCCATTTTTTTTGTCACTTTTTCGTCAAATTATTTGCATTTTTTTGTCAAATTATCATCACTTTTTTGTCCATTTTTTGTCACATTTTCGTCCATTTTTTCTCAATTTTTCGTCACATTTTTCTCACTTTTTTGTCAATTTTTTGTCCATTTTTGTAATTTTTTTGTAAATTTTTTGTCACTTTTACGTCAAATTTTTCTATTTTCTTTGTCCATTTTTTTGTCACTTTTTCGTCAAATATTAGCAGTTTTTTGTCAAATTATCATCACTTTTTTGTCACTTTTTTCGTAAATTTTTTTGTCATTTTTTGTACATTTTTTGTCACCTTTTCGTCCATTTTTTCTCACTTTTTTCACATTTTCATCCTTGTTTTCGTCTCAGTTTGGTTGCTATTTTCACACCTTCTTTCCAGAAGCTTTTGGATTGGGGTAAAGCTGAAGAAAATGTGCTCGGTTCAGGTGGGAGTTAAGGGGTTCATACGATTGGCCCATAGAATCCTAGATAACACTGCACCAACACCACTTAAACATTTCATCCACATCAGCTATACTGGAACCACACGAGCCTCTGCCGGGGGGCGGTGCAGCAGAACCAAACGTAAAACTGCTTTTGCACATTGCATTTTGAGGGACTATTTTCCAGCAGATCACTCCGCCGCTGCGTAGCTTATACACCCACGAAGCTGATGCTGCTCAAATATAAGTTATTTTAAATGCAAAATGGCTATGACAATGACAGACATAGACATTTATATGGTTAGTCTGGTGTTATCAGTGATTTACCTCAGGTGCTCTGTGGAGCGGGTCACACTGTTTTTAATGCAGGCTAGCTGATACCATAGAAATGCGCTAGCCTTGCACTAGCCTAGCGCCACGAAACTCTTCAAACATAAGAATTACAAAAAAAATATCGCCAGGTACCAGCAACACTCTGGATAACTAGGAAATGAGGCTCTATGTCAAAAATCCTGAAATATCCCTTTAAGCTCGTGCAGGACGAATTAACAACTTTCTGAGTGACAGTGCGGGATTTTAGAGGCAGTTGTGGTGAACAGGTCTGAGCTCATTCTACACATTAGGACATGGCTGGAACATGTAGGGGAGGAAAATACAAACATTAAAAAATATATATATATATAGAATCAAAATCAAGATTGGACTAAATGTGGAAAATTCAACTGAGCCTGTGTGCATTTTTGTTTCCTGGCTTCGCGATGTGGCTTCTTGTGTTATGAACATTGTGAAGCTTTCATTTCCATGTCGGAACATTCGACTGTTTTGTATCAACAACCACAATCAGCTCCATCGTTCCTTTCACAACGCTCCCCCAATAACTCGCTCCCTTTTGACTCTCGGATCAAATCCTCTCCAGCAACGGCAAATAATCAATGTTGAATTAGCACACATTTCTCAACAAAAGCCTCCCCCTTTTCCCAAAACTCCTCCAAAAACCTCCTCTGTTCTGGTCTCCGTCTCCCCCTCTCCACTGGCGGCGCCGGCCTGTAGGGGGCACTGTGCCTCTTCCCTGCTCGCCGCTCCTCTCGGGCTGCTGCCTTTATTGTGCAAAAAAAAAAAAAACCCTCGCAGGCATCACTATAATTTATTTCTTTTTTCCGTGGCATAATGTTACTCGGAGAATATTAGCGCCGCAAATATCTGATTTCATGCAAACACCCGGGATCAGATGCACGAGCCGGCATATTAAAGTTGTCTGAAGATCTTGTCGTTTTGTAAAGCCACTCGCTTGCACTAAACTAAACAGTATGGGGTCCATACGGCGGCGGCGGCGGCTGCTGCTGCTGCGGGTATAAGGAAAGTCTACGTGTAGTGATGAGCGTGTGTTTGTGAGAGGAATGTCGGGGATCGGTGTAAAGAAACGTCTCATCTGTGTAAGAAGCCGGAGAACTAACCACAAAGAGCTTTTAATCCAGCCCCAATTCAAACTCACGTCACTGTCTCGTCCTTTGTGAAGCGTCAGGGCTGCTTTGAGCCACAGATAAAGAAAGTAGCTCTAATTTTGAGTGTTAAAGGCTTCCTGGTGTATTTTTGTTCTGATATGCTGCTTTTTGTGGTATTTGTTCAATGCACGTGCCTACACCTATATCAGGGGTAGGCAAGTTTTCTTAACGGAGGGCCAATTTTATTCATTGTAAAAAAGACCTAGGGCCGAAGCCGCCAGTTTTAGGCCAAAGTAAAGCACTACACTGGAAAAATGACCATCTTCAATGAGATAAATGAATAAAATTGCTTGAAGAAAGATTCTTTATGTTGAATTTGAGTCTGTTTGGACTAATCTAAGCATACCGCCTTTGCGATGCCCAATCCCGTCAGACCTTGGAAGCTAAGCAGGGAAGGGCCTGGTCGGTACTTGGATGGGAGACCGTTTGGTAACACCAGGAAGCCTAGTGAATGTAGTGAGTGAGTGAGTGGTTGGTGGTGGTCGGAGGGGCCGATGGCGCAGACTGGTTGCCTCACTTCCGTCAGTCTACCCCAGGGCAGCTGTGGCTACAATAGTAGCTTACCACCACCGAGTATGGAGTGAATGAATAATGCGATGTAAAGCGTCTTTGAGTGTCCAGAAAAGCGCTATATAAAACCAATGCATTATAAGATACAAATGCTGATGCCAATGGAACGAGCATGAAACCCACTTTGAAATCAGACAGATGAACTTTTACTTTTCAAAAGATTTGTTTTTCACTTGAAATTATGCAATATAATCTGTTAAAGGAACAGGCCACCGTTTTTACATACTGAGATATGTTCTTACCTTAGCTTTGACGAGTTCTTTAGGACCTGTCTGATCTTCCCCCGTGCCTTCAGTCACGTAAACACAGCGCAGACGGCGTTAGCATTTAGCCTCTCCCTCTCTCCTCTATAGCTCCAAAACAGGTCAAGACAGAAGCTACCAAGCTCTTCCACGTTTTCCCTATTTAAATATGGTTACGTGAAGTGTTCCACTACAAAGTATAATTACACAAAATTAAACAATGTGGATTTTCTAAGCGGATAAAAGGGGGAACTATATTGTAAGGCGTAATAATACCAGGAGTAATTTGGCATCCGTGCAGTAAAGTGAAGATTACTGCGCGGATTTCGAACTACTCCTGGTGTTATTACGCCTTACAATATAGTTCCCCCTTTTATCAGCTTCGTGGTTGCATAAGCTGCGCGGCGGCGGAGTGATCTGCTAGAAAATAGTCCCTCAAAATGCGATCATTCATGTGATGCGAGGTCAGTTATATTCCAAAAATTACTCTATGGACACAGACATTTATATGGTTAGTCTGGTGTTAGAAGTGATTTGCCTCAGGTGCTCTGTGGAGCGGGTCAGACTGTTTTTAATGCAGGCTAGCTGATACCAGAGACATGCACTAGCCTAGCACCATGTAAATCTTCAAACATCAGAACTGCATGAATTAGAAAAAAAAATATCTCCAGAAATCAGCAACACTCTGGATAACTAGGAAATGAGGCCCTATGTCAAAAATCCTGAAATATCCCTTTAATATAGGAAAAATTATGATTCCCATGAGAGGTTTTCTTCCCCTTCGGCTAAGCCACGCCCCCTTGTATGACACATTCTGTGCACTATAGATTCTGTCTGTGGTCGGATTACACACATTCTTGAATAAAAAAGATGCTGGGCTGAGAACCGGGTGGAACCGGGAGGCGGAGATGGATGTGGTGGAAGAGGACGTGATGGAGCCGATGGAGCAGAGTGTTCACAGTCTCTACATGTGGCTGTGCACCTGTGCGACGCTGCGACTGCGGCGCTGCTGCAGGTGGTGAGATGGATGGTTAAGAGTGAGTCCCTAAATAGTCACAAAGCACCGGGCACGGACGCAAAGGAAACTGCCGTACAAGCACTTTAAGGGAGAAGCAAAAGTACAATCTATGACTGCTCCATTTATAAATAACACCGAATATGAGAGGGATGTTCGGAGTTAACCCATTAGGCTGTGAATGGAATATAATAATATGCAATACAAGTGTTCATGCTATGTTAAGGCGAGACACTGCAGGTGAATAGGGGAAAAAAAATAAAAAAAGTAGAGATGTCAATTTGAAACTTTTGCTGAACATCACAGATATAAATATGAGAAAAAAATGTATTGCACTTTTTCTGTCATTTTATGTTTTCACATAAAAATAAGGCATTTTGAGCATTAAAATTGCCAAAATTGCCTATATTTTGGGCAACGAAATCAAAATAATGAATTGAGCCAGATTAAATTTTATGGTTTTATTTTATTGACATATTAGTAACTAAGATTTTTTGGATATTTTGTCTAGTTTTTCAATAAACTAATCATCAGTGAAAAAATCTGTAAAAACTCAAATTCCGCCTGTTTTTTTGGATCCAAAGCTGAATAAATCGGGCTAGGAATTAGATATTAAAAAATCCCTCTGAAAAAACCTTCAAAATATTGTTAGGTCTCAGACTGTAAAGTGTGGAGTCTGTGGGAGCTTCTATAAGGGCTCAGGCTCTGCCCGAGTGCGGCTTCTCTCATTCAGAGAAAACCAGCCCTGAAGTTTTGTAGCGAGTGCGCATGCTCGGCCCGTTCTCCGACTTTTCCGCTCCAGCGTCTCGTAGGAGGAAAAACACCATATTTGGGTGAAAGCGTCATCACGGGGCCCCTTAGCAGGACACGTGGATGTCAAATCTGTCAATATTTATGAATGAAAACCCGCGGGAAAGACGGACTTTCTACGCGGCGCAGCAGCTACTTCCGGGTTGCCCCCACCTCACAGACAAAACATCATAAAATAAACATCATACGGGTGAGTTTTATTTTCATTCTCTGGCATGAAAACTAAGATGTAAACGTAGGAAAATAGATAAAAATCTCCACTTCGACCACTGCGTGAAAAATCAATACATGCTAATACACAAGGAGGATGAGGAGAGAGGAGGACAGAGAGGAAGGCTGGAGGAGAGAGGAGGACAGAGAGGAGGGCTGGAGGAGAGAGGAGGACAGAGAGGAGGGCTGGAGGAGAGAGGAGGACAGAGAGGAGGGCTGGAGGAGTAAAAAAGAGGGCAGGAGAGAGGAGAAGGAAAGGAGAGACCCTCTATGTCATGTTTCCTCCACTGTTATTATGATTAATGACTTTACTGACAGATAAGTCGACCTTTAAAAACCTGTCGTCCTCACTGTAAAGACCGGAGTTCGTTCCTTAAAACAAAACCTCAAAACCTGAACAGCCTCTCGCCTTCGCCCTCACACGCCAGGCACGTGAATAAAACATACTTATTTGCAATCAACTCCCCATCATCAAGCGCCGGAGTTCCAGCATATTACGCTAATGAAAGAGAAATGTACATTAGCGGGCAAAGACTGTGCGATGAACACGATGCAATCGAATGCGACGCGTTGTGTACAGCGGCGGCCCATTAGCGACGTCCTGCCCGTTCCTTTCTCCTCAGAAGCCGAGCGTCGCGTTTGATTTCCAGCCGTTCGCCGCCGCGCACGAGAGGGACGACTGTTTTTCATTTGCGCTGAGTGGGTCCGCGGTGCATCGCCGCTTCATAACGCTACTCGTAATGGTGTACGTCTTTCAAGGGCACTCAGCCAGAGATTGGAGATAATTATACAGCGGTAAACAACGTCCGCGCTGCCGAAACGTACGGAAATACATATATAGAGCGAGTCTAGTGTTTTTCGTAAACGAGACGGTGTTTGGAAGTATGCCTTAAATACGCGGCGGCGTGAATCGTTTAAGTGTATTACTGCTGAAGCGTTTGTGAAATAAATCTCAAGTCTTATTTCAATCCGCTGCACATTCGCCGGTCAGGAGAGAATCGTGGCCGCACATCAAATCTCGAAAGGTTTTGTATCGATCCAATCACAGCAGACGGTGTGAAGACTAAAAGGGCGAAATTAACCACCGGTAAAATTGTTAAAGGATCTGTATCCTGCTGTTTTAGCCATTCGAAAGTTAAGTGTAGGCATTTATATGATATATTGTACCTCTTCCACTATGGAGTACTCATTTGTATGAGAAATATAAGTTTTCTGGGGGTATTTTTCCAACCCGGAAGACACAACTAATGGCCGCTGGCTGCTCTGCTTTATGCCCACAACACTAGGGGCCGCCATTGCTGTAGTACCTCCATTTTGCCTCTGGTCCCCCATTGAAAAGCATTGGACTTTAAAGCCTGGTCCCAATTGTTTTGGAACTATCTAGAGCTAGATATTCCTCCTGTGATAACGCTGGGTTAGTTACAATTAAAGCAGGCTGGTTTTCGTAAGAAGAATTTTAGAAATCTCGTACTTAAAGGAATAGGCCATCGTTTTTCCATACTGAGATATGTTCTTACCTTAGCTTTGACGAGTTCTTTAGGACCTGTCTGATCTTCCCCCGTGCCTTCAGTCACGTAAACACAGCGCAGACGGCGTTAGCATTTAGCCTCTCCCTCTCTCCACTATAGCTCCAAAACAGGTCAAGATAGAAACTACCAAGCTCTTCCACGTTTTCCCTGTTTAAATATGGTTACGTGAAGTGTTCCACTACAAAGTATAATTACACAAAATTAAACAATGTGGATTTTCTAAGCGGATAAAAGGGGGGACTATATTGTAAGGCGTAATAATACCAGGAGTAGTTTGGCATCCGCGCAGTAAAGTGAAGATTACACTTTGTAGTGGAACACTTCACGTAACCATATTTAAATAGGGAAAACGTGGAAGAGCTTGGTAGCTTCTATCTTGACCTGTTTTGGAGCTATAGAGGAGAGAGGGAGAGGCTAAATGCTAACGCCGTCTGCGCTGTGTTTACGTGACTGAAGGCACGGGTGAAGATCAGACAGGTCCTAAAGAACTCGTCAAAGCTAAGGTAAGAACATATCTCAGTATGTATTCCTTTAATGAGTGTCGGACTGTTAGCATTGGAGCTGCGCGAGCTACACGTCACGCAAGGGCGGAGTCTACAGTGAAGATCCCGCCCTTATGCCCTTTTTAGGAACATGCTTCGTCAGAGCTGGGGAGGGGGAGTCTGTAAATCCGCCATGAATTCCTCCATGAGCGTGGTCATTATGGTAAACAGGGAGGAGTGAGCAGAAGCTGTCCATTATATATACGCTTGGATTCAGTTTTATTGACTCGCCGCTCTGTCCTGGCCGCTCCATCGGGTGTTTACATTATGGGACTCGCGTTGGTTATAAAAGTTAATCCACTTTGGTTCTGGTCAGGGTTCACCAAACATCCATCGGTGAAGTGACAAACATATTCTGGCTGGTTAGTCGTTGAATCCAAGGAGAAATTCCAACTTCTGGCGAGTGGCCTCTTCTTTAGGAAGGTTGAATAAAGTCCTGCATCTCTTGTAGCTTGTAGCTTTTTTCTTGTAGCGCTTTTCTCCATGATATTATCGTTAGGTAGAAAAAAAGAACAGGCGTGTCCAGAGTGGGTTAGAAAGAGCTCCTTCTTCACAACTTTTGGTTTGTTTATTCTGCAGTGGCAGCGCAGACACATCCGGCACTTCCTTTTTATAACAGATTCACTGAAAAAGCTGTTTTATAACTTAAAATCAGGCCGTAATGCATTACCTTACAGACGTCAGGCACTTCCTGGTTGGACAATTATACACAAAATGCTTTATGGTAAATGGACTCAACTTATATAGCGCTTTTCTACCTTTATCAGGCCCAAAGCGCTTTACAGGAAGGAACCAGTCACCCATACACACTCTGTCATTCATACACCAACGTACGCAGATAAGGAAATAGCAATACAACATGGTTAAAAGCTCCAAACAGTTGCATGATCCAGGACTATACAGCATTTTAGTTTGAGTGCTGTTCCCAGGCCGACCACTAAGAGCGCGGACGTTTTGTGAGTAAGGAAAGTTTTCTGTGTTTCGTTAGTTTGCCCTGAGCATCGGCGGTTGCATGGGCCCTTGTTGTCTCTTTCTAGAGTGTGGGTGTTTGGCTGTGCAATGTCAGTGATGCTAAGAATTATAAGAGTTGTTGCTGTAGATTATGTTGTGGGTATTATTTCCCCTGTTCATCCCTATTAGGAACTGAGCTCAGATGCTGGGTGAAGTCACGTTCTTCCTGCACACTTTATGCTTATTTATGTGTAGTAGCAGTAGTTCTGCACGTAGTGGAGGCTTTGGGGCTTATACGTAAGTGCACGGGACTGTATTACTATGGTAAATGTACGGTGAATTCTACCCACAATAATTTGGGTTAAAGGGATATTTCAGGATTTTTGACATAGGGCCTCATTTCCTAGTTATCCAGAGTGTTGCTGATTAGTAATTCATGCAGTTCTTATGTTTGAAGAGTTTTGTGGCGCTAGGCTAATGCAAGGCTAGTGCATGTCTATGGTATCAGCTAGCCTGCATTAGAAACAGTCTGACCCGCTCCACAGAGCACCTGAGGCAAATCACTTATAACACCAGACTAACCATATAAATGTCTGTGTCCATAGAGTAATTTTTGGAATATAACTGACCTTGCATCACATGAATGATCGCATTTTGAGGGACTATTTTCTAGCAGATCACTCCGCCGCTGTGTAGCTTATACAACCACGAAGCTGATGCTGCTCAAACAAAAGGTATTTTAAATTCAAAATGGTTAAAATTACTCTATCGACACAGACATTTATATGGTTAGTCTGGTGTTATAAGTGATTTGCCTCAGGTGCTCTGTGGAGCGGGTCAGACTGTTTTAATGCAGGCTAGCTGATACCATAGAAATGTGCTAGCCTTGCATTAGCCTAGCGCCATGAAACTCTTCAAATAAAAGAACTGCATGCAAAAAAATATCTCCAGATATCAGCAACACTCTGGATAACTAGGAAATGAGGCCATATGTCAAAAATCCTGAAATATCCCTTTAAGGAAAAAGCCACAGTTTTTCCTTAAAGGGATATGTTCTTACCTGAGCTTAGACGAGTTGATATGTACCTGTCTGGTCTTTACGCGCACCCTCAGTCATGCACAAACACCGAAAATGTTGTTAGCATTTAGCCTCTCCTCCTCTCCTCTATGGGGGTGAAGTTAGAAGCGATCGAGCTCTTCCACGTTTCCCCTATTTAAATACAGTTACGTGAGTACTTACATGATACAAGTATAGTTACACATAATTAAACATGTCGATTTTCTAGGCGGGTAAAAAGGGGAGCTACATTGTGAGGCGTAATAACACCAGGAGCACTTCGACGTCCGCGCTGTAATATCTTCACTTCTATAGAATCCTCTGCATTTCACCAAACTGCAAATCTGACTTCATCACATAAGGGAAAATGAGACAGAAATGGAGTTTCACTTTCAAATCTCCCAACTCTTAATCCACTGAGTCTCAAGCACGAGCTCGGCTGAAGCAGATTCAAGCCAAGTGCATATTGGTTGGATTGGTTTTCGACAGAATTGATTTTTAGTGAGTGCATCTTGAAGAACTATATCTTCGAGAGCTCTTCACAGAGATTGGCTAACACACCAGTACAATGAAAGGGTGCAGATTTTGTTTTTACTAAATAAGACAGAAGATGCTTTTTTTTTGCAGCTTGTATACAGGGCTTTTTTGTTCCTCCAGAAAGAAGAAAAATGGGGGACAAGATCTACTAAAAAAAGGAGGTGAAATAGGGTAAAATTGGGATAAGGTGGTAGGAATAAACTGGGAAACATTGGGGGAGAAATTGTAGAGAGAAATTCTTACCTGAGCTTAGACGAGTTCATGTGTACCTGTCTGGTCTTCATGCATGCCCTCAGTCACGTAAACACAGCACAGACGGCGTTAGCATTTAGCCTCCTCTCCTCTGTAGCTCCAAACCAGGTCAAGATGGAAAATACCTTCCACGTTTTCCTGATTTAAATATGGTTACATGAAGTGTTGCACAATAAAGTATAGTTACACAAAAGTAAACAAAGGCGTAATAATACCAGGAGTACTTCGACATCCGCACAGTAATATCTTCACTTTACTGTGCGGTGGCCTATAGATACAGACGGCATCTCTGGAGTCACCCATATATGGTCATGTTTGAAAACAGTTAAGGGGGAAAACAATTTGGAGAAAAATCTAAACATTCTCTAATTATTCAAAAACTACTTTAACAAACGCTTAATTATGAATATAGTTTTAAACTAAATAAAGATACAAAGACATGGAGAAGAGCAAAGTGGTTCAACAGCCCATGAATACATAAATAACGGAGAATGCTAACATGATGCTACATGTTTTTATTGTCTTAGGGAGACTATTTACATCTGTCCAGGGACTACGGATGAAAAATAGACTTTTGGCTAATTCTGGTACATTTACAGAGATGTTGATTAATGTACAGTGTCCCTGTCAAAAAAAAATTAAAAATGTTAGCATCGGGCTAATGCTAGCGGTTAGCTAGAGCTAGCTATGACTGCCGTTTTTTCACTTCTACTGAACAGTCTGCTGTGAGAAAATATTTGCACTTGACTTTATTTATGTGATAAATAAGTTCATATTCCACCAGAAAATGGCATAAAAGTGTGGAAAGTTGTTTCTCTAAAGATTCTATTTTCCCCCCCGGCGAAGCCACGCCCCCTTCTATGACGAGATGCCGTCTGTGTCTATTCCTTTAACTCCGCCCCTTTCCCTTGAATCTCCATGGAGACGGCTGTCAATCACAGCAGAAGCATGAAGACGATAAAACTACTTAATGGGCCTAACTTTAGCTACATGATGAAATATTCATGAGCAGGACAGTTTTCTTCAAAGATCAGGAGTCTTTTTAAAGTTCATTTCAAATCAATTCATGTTGTAATCGTCCAAACTGAGTAAAAAAATCGATCCATATCGCCCAGCCCTAGTATCACCTCATCATCATCATCGTGAAAGTCCCCCAAAACACTGCACGATTATTCTTTTGTCTCATAAGATTATTAGATGTCATGTCTTGTAAAATCGTGAACTATGCGATGGTTCAAAGAGACAATCGTAGCCTCGACCAAAGTTTTGTCATAGCAGTTCCAGGCTTTCGACGGTGCGTGTTTCTCTTTGCGGAAAAGCGCAGGGAAAGTCCCGTAAAATCCAGAGCCGGACTTAAACGTTACAAGAATGTCTTTTAAGCCTAAGTAGCTCCCATTTCTGCAGCTCACGGAGGAACAAAGGCCGGAGACCCCTGCTGGATCCTCTTCTTCTTCTTCTTCTTCTTCTTCTTCTTCACACAGGGGACATTTCTCCTCCTCTCCAGCTCAAACACACAAAGCATCTGTTAACGGAGAAATTCATGAGATAACTATGCTTATTGAACCACCGGCATGTTTCCGTTGCTCTGCATTCATGTACTACACAGAAGCTTAATCGCAGCAGGAGAGCGCACGATTGCTTTTCAGATGAACACACGTTTCCTTTGCTCCATCTGTGTATAAACACTCGTGGGTTTGGCAGGCACTCCCGCTCCGGCAAATCCGCCCACCGCGAGATCTACTTTAGTCCTGATTTAATCTGGTTTTCGCCTGACGTTATTTGATTTAACCCTAGTTTAGACGTGGTTTACATCTATCTTTCTACATCTGCATAGATTTCCTATTGTAAACAAGGTCTGCCTGTTATAGTCCCGCTTTAGTCTTTCTTTAGCCCTAGTTTTGGACTTGTTAAATACTGGTTTAGCGCAGATATAGTTCCAGTTCAGTCGTGTGTTGTTTTAAGTGTTGTTTTTGTGCCTCTGTAGTCAATATTTTTTATACTTTACTGATCACAGCGATGCACCCTTCCGTCTAAAGTAGTGATTCTCAATGGATGGGTTGGGACTCCAAAGCGAGCCGTGGGACTTTGCCTTAAAACGCTGCAATTCATTCATTTGATGGGTTAAAGTACAAGTCTGTACGATTGCAAAATAGGGAGAGGATTATAATGCATTCTGTTTAATTTGTCAACATGTCATGTTGTCATTCACATACATTTCGACTTACAGGCCATCACTCTAACCCAGACCGGCCACTTTAGGGTTAGGGTTAGCAATGATCTCTTTCCAAATGTCAAAGCGTATTGACTGGAGAACCAGAATACAATCTTGTACCATTGTTGAATATTTTCAGAGCATCTTTGTAGTGGTTTAGGAAGGCAGTGGATGTTTAGCAGGGACCATCCAACCATCCATCCATCCATCCGTCCATCCATCTTCTTCCACGTATCCGTTTCCGGGTCGTGGGGGCAGCTGTTGGAGTTGCCCAAAGCACATTGCAACAGCCCCTATGGCTCCTCCTGCAGGTGGTGGGTCCACAGAAGGACGGCCTCATTGTTCAAACCAGGCCTGTTGGTCTCTCATAAGGGGCTTCTGAACCGCTCTTTGTCTGACCCGTCACCTATAGGACCTGTTTGCCTTGGGAGACCCTACCAGGGGCACGAAGCCCCCGACAACAGAGCTCCCAGGATCATGCGGGGGATTATTATTATTGATTTCCTATCAATTTACGATGTCGAAAGTTTTTTTTTGCAAATAATAACATAAACTCCACCTGTTTCACCCACAAAGCCGTCAGGATCTCCATGGACCCAATACAGTCTTTTCAAGGTACGACCTTCAATGAGGAGACTGCAAAATCCATGTCCAGTCGACTGAAGAACAGTTTAATCTACTATCAGGCTATCAGGAAGCTGAACTCCCTCCCTTCCCTGCCCTCCCTGTGCTATAGTAGTCTCGCCAACCAGACTCCGCTTCTTTACAGAAGAGGGTCTGGCAACACTCCATTGTGCGCTTTCAAAGGAAGTGACGCAGCGATGTGGAGCCTACCGACCAATCAGAGCAGCTCCCTGAACGGGCGTCACGTTGTTGCGCCTTTGTTTTGTAGTTTTTCAACACAAGCAACCACTTCCCGTAACGCTCCGGTTTGCTTGTATTCTTAAGTTTTTCTGACATAAAGGACAGAAGTCATTTACTGAACTCCGTGTGGCAGGAGCGCCATTGTTAACGTCCAAATGACGACAACTTTCTCGTCGCTGTTTCTGTCGTCACATCCGCTATGTTCTCATTGGCTGCTGCGCTTCGGTCGTCCCACATTAGTCCCGCCTCAAGCAGCAGCTTTTCTACGACAGGGTCGCCAGACTAGTCTCCTGTTTATTAATTAATAAACATCGGAGATTAGTCTGGATGCCAAGCTAGTGCTATAGATAGCATTGGTTATAAAAATAAAAAAAGTCCACCAGAATACAATCTTGTACCATTGTTGATGTCTGGCTAAAGAAAGTCAGAAACGGCCTCCACACCTGATGAAACTTAGCCTGGCTAACACCAGACTAAAATCACAAGTGATATTTAGTCTGGGGACCACCAATTCATTTTCTCGTAGGAGAGGTGTGGTTTACGATCGTCCATACTCGTTTATTGGGCGATACGAAAAAATAAAAAAAAGTCTATCATGCGTCTGCACGTAGCCACAGCCAATCGTATCATCGTATGAGATGACGTATGACGTACCCGCTGTAAACTTTTGAGCTAAATTATTTAGAACAAGGTCTAAAGCTTGATCGAAAAATACCATCGTGTCTGCTGCTGTCATGTTGGATCCGTAAATAAACTTTTTTTGTTTTATCCGTAAATAAACTACAAGCTTCCGTATATTGAATAGCGCGTCATCGTCTTGCCGTCCCTCCTCGCTCTGTGATTGGTTCCCAAATCCACCGGAAAATTTGGGCCATGGTCCCCAGGCTGTTGTGCAGTTCGAAATAATTCGAGCGCACACAGCAGCATGGCGTTAGCCTGGTTAGATGAAACTTATTTTCAGAGCATCTTGTAGTGGTTTAGGAAGGCAGTGGATGTTAAGCTGACTTTCAATAAAAGTAATAATACCTCAAACTTGTATAGTCTTTTTGGACACTCAAAGACACTACTTGACATACAAAAATAGCCACAGTAGCTTTTAGTTTGTTCACGCTATTGTTCGTATCACGTGGCAACATTCCCTTTACTGCCCGACATACGCCACAGTTAGAGTGAGCTTTCATGTTGGAAATTATAAATAACCCTAATTTGTGTCAGGAAATCTCCAGTTTTCACAGCAGATTGTCCCTCCTGAGCGACGTAGATCCATGACTACCTAGCACTAATCGTGCCGAAAATAGGACGATGTAATCACGTGATTCAAATTGACGAATTAGAAGCAAGTTACGGCGCAATTGCGTTAACGAACTGACAGACCTTGATCGTTTTGCCCGCCCCATAAACACTGAGGCGTCACAGCACTGGTTTAATGCGGTTTCATCCCTAGTTTAGTCCCATTTTGTTCGTCTTTTGCTCGGATTCAGTCCTGGTCCAAAGCTGTTCTTTCCACTGCACAGCACTTACACGCTCATTCACCAAGGGACAAAAACACATTGCTTTTCACTTGACTCTCTCCCTCCACCGCTCCTGCTCCTGCGAGTCCGAGCCGCTGCCTGGAGTTAATCAAACCGCGTGACTGCCTCCCGTGTTATCTGTAAAAGCAAAAAAATAATAATAAGAAGAAGAAAGAACTCATTCCCGGTAATAAACGGCAAAAACAGCCTGACCCCGCGCTGCACAACGCATCTGTGCTCCCCTTTGAGATCATTATGTTTCCATGGCGACGCGCGGGCCCCGGGATTTCCCATCAGGCACCAGGGCACTGGATCCGCCGTCGCCTGGTCCCTCTGTTTATGAGCTACTGTCGCTACCGAGGCTTTTATGATCCTACGAGGGATTGGCTCTAATATTGAGTTGTTGCTGCAGCGTCTAATGGATATGTACTGTATGTTTGTCAGGCGACGGGACAAATGTGAAGCTCTGTGGCCGGAGCGCGGCTTTATTACAGTGTGTCCTGCAAGAAGAACACCCCCTGTTACAGCCCACGGGGACCAGTGTGGGGGTTCATAAATAACGGCGTCAGTCTAGCCTGGTTTTACCCAATGGCTGCTGGCTGCTCGGCTGTTTGGCAACAACACTCGGGGCCGACATTGCTGTAGTATTGGAATGCATTGGACTTTAGACACGTGAAAAACAACTCTAAAGCCTGGTCCCTGATTTTCTTAAACTTTCTACAGCGAGATATTCCTCCGGTGATAACGCTGGGTTAGTTACAATTAAAGAGACCAGGCTAATGAGGGCCGGACTGGTAGCATTGGAGCAGCGCGAACTACACGTCACGCAAGGGCAGAGTCTACAGTGAAGATCCCGCCCTTATGCCCTTTTTAGGAACATGCTTCGTCAGAGCTCGGGAGGAGGAGTCTGTAAATCTGCCATGATTTCCCCCTCGTGCGTAGTCATTCTGGCAAACGGGGAGGAGTCGTGACTCCATCATGACACTATCGTGACTCCATCGTGACTCCATCGTGACTCCATCGTGACTCCATCATGACACTATCGTGACTCCATCGTGACTCCATCGTGACTCCATCATGACACTATCGTGACTCCATCGTGACTCCATCGTGACTCCATCGTGACACTATCGTGACACTATCGTGACTCCATCGTGACACTATCGTGACTCCATCGTGACTCCATCATGACACTATCGTGACTCCATCGTGACTCCATCGTGACTCCATCATGACACTATCGTGACTCCATCGTGACTCCATCGTGACACTATCGTGACACTATCGTGACTCCATCGTGACACTATCGTGACACTATCGTGACTACATCGTGACTCCATCGTGACACTATCGTGACACTATCGTGACACTATCGTGACTCCATCGTGACACTATCGTGACTCCATCGTGACACTATCGTGACACTATCGTGACTACATCGTGACTCTATCGTGACTCTATCGTGACTCCATCGTGACTCCATCGTGACTCCATCGTGACTCCATCGTGACTCTATCGTGACTCTATCGTGGCTCCATCGTGACTCCATCGTGACTCCATCGTGACACTATCGTAACACTATCGTGACTCCATCGTGACACTATCGTGACTCCATCGTGACTCCATCGTGACTCCATTGTGACACTATGGTTACTCCATCGTGACTCCATCGTGACTCCATCGTGACACTATCGTGACTCCATCGTGACTCCATCGTGACTCCATCGTGACTCCATTGTGACACTATCGTGACTCCATCGTGACTCCATCGTGACTCCATCGTGACTCCATTGTGACACTATCGTGACTCCATCGTGACACTATCGTGACACTATCGTGACTCTATCGTGACTCTATCGTGACTCCATCGTGACTCCATCGTGACTCCATCGTGACTCCATCGTGACACTATCGTGACTCCATCGTGACTCCATCGTGACTCCATTGTGACACTATGGTTACTCCATCGTGACTCCATCGTGACTCCATCGTGACTCCATCGTGACTCCATCGTGACTCCATCGTGACACTATCGTGACTCCATCGTGACTCCATCGTGACTCCATCGTGACTCCATCGTGACTCCATCGTGACTCCATCGTGACACTATCGTGACTCCATCGTGACTCCATCGTGACTCCATCGTGACTCCATCGTGACTCCATCGTGACTCCATCGTGACACCATCGTGACTCCATCGTGACTCCATCGTGACTCCATCGTGACTCCATCGTGACTCCATCGTGACACTATCGTGACTCCATCGTGACTCCATCGTGACGCTATCGTGACTCCATCGTGACTCCATCGTGACTCCATCGTGACACTATCGTGACTCCATCGTGACTCCATCGTGACTCCATCGTGACTCCATTGTGACTCCATCGTGACACTATCGTGACTCCATCGTGACTCCATCGTGACGCTATCGTGACTCCATCGTGACTCCATTGTGACTCCATTGTGACTCCATCGTGACTCCATCGTGACTCCATCGTGACACTATCGTGACTCCATGGTGACTCCATCGTGACTCGATCGTGACTCCATCGTGACTCCATCGTGACACTATCGTGACTCCATCGTGACTCCATCGTGACTCTATCGTGACTCCATCGTGACACTATCGTGACTCCATCATGACACTATCGTGACTCCATCGTGACTCCATCGTGACTCCATCGTGACTCCATCTTGACACTATCGTGACTCCATCGTGACTCCATTGTGACTCCATTGTGACTCCATCGTGACTCCATCGTGACTCCATCGTGACACTATCGTGACTCCATGGTGACTCCATCGTGACTCGATCGTGACTCCATCGTGACTCCATCGTGACACTATCGTGACTCCATCGTGACTCCATCGTGACACTATCGTGACTCCATCGTGACTCCATCGTGACTCCATCGTGACACTATCGTGACTCCATCGTGACTCCATCGTGACTCCATCGTGACTCCATCGTGACTCCATCGTGACTCCATCGTGACACCATCGTGACTCCATCGTGACTCCATCGTGACTCCATCGTGACTCCATCGTGACTCCATCGTGACACTATCGTGACTCCATCGTGACTCCATCGTGACGCTATCGTGACTCCATCGTGACTCCATCGTGACTCCATCGTGACACTATCGTGACTCCATCGTGACTCCATCGTGACTCCATCGTGACTCCATTGTGACTCCATCGTGACACTATCGTGACTCCATCGTGACTCCATCGTGACGCTATCGTGACTCCATCGTGACTCCATTGTGACTCCATTGTGACTCCATCGTGACTCCATCGTGACTCCATCGTGACACTATCGTGACTCCATGGTGACTCCATCGTGACTCGATCGTGACTCCATCGTGACTCCATCGTGACACTATCGTGACTCCATCGTGACTCCATCGTGACTCTATCGTGACTCCATCGTGACACTATCGTGACTCCATCATGACACTATCGTGACTCCATCGTGACTCCATCGTGACTCCATCGTGACTCCATCTTGACACTATCGTGACTCCATCGTGACTCCATCGTGACTCCATTGTGACTCCATTGTGACTCCATCGTGACTCCATCGTGACTCCATCGTGACACTATCGTGACTCCATGGTGACTCCATCGTGACTCGATCGTGACTCCATCGTGACTCCATCGTGACACTATCGTGACTCCATCGTGACTCCATCGTGACTCTATCGTGACTCCATCGTGACACTATCGTGACTCCATCATGACACTATCGTGACTCCATCGTGACTCCATCGTGACTCCATCGTGGCTCCATCGTGACACTATCGTGACTCCATCGTGACTCCATCGTGACACTATCGTGACTCCATCGTGACTCCATCGTGACACTATCGTGACACTATCGTGACTCCATCGTGACTCCATCGTGACACTATCGTGACACTATCGTGACTCCATCGTGACTCCATCGTGACTCCATCTTGACACTATCGTGACTCCATCGTGGCTCCATCGTGACACTATCGTGACTCCATCGTGACTCCATCGTGACACTATCGTGACTCCATCGTGACTCCATCGTGACACTATCGTGACACTATCGTGACTCCATCGTGACTCCATCGTGACACTATCGTGACACTATCGTGACACTATCGTGACTCCATCGTGACTCTATCGTGACACTATCGTGACTCCATCGTGACTCCATCGTGACACTATCGTGACACTATCGTGACTCCATCGTGACACCATCGTGACTCCATCGTAACTTCATCGTGACACTATCGTGACACTATCGTGACACTATCGTGACTCCATCGTGACTCCATCGTGACACTATCGTGACTCCATCGTGACTCCATCGTGGCTCCATCGTGACTCCATCGTGACACTATCGTGACACTATCGTGACTACATCGTGACTCCATCGTGACTCCATCGTGACTCCATCGTGGCTCCATCGTGACACTATCGTGACTACATCGTGACTCCATCGTGGCTCCATCGTGACACTATCGTGACTACATCGTGACTCCATCGTGACTCCATCGTGACTCCATCGTGGCTCCATCGTGACTCCATCGTGACTCCATCGTGACACTATCGTGACTCCATCGTGACACTATCGTGACACTATCGTGACTCCATCGTGACTCCATCGTGACACTATCGTGACTCCATCGTGACTCCATCGTGACTCCATCGTGACTCCATCGTGACTCCATCGTGACACTATCGTGACTCCATCGTGACTCCATCGTGACTCCATCGTGACTCCATCGTGGCTCCATCGTGACTCCATCCTGACTCCATCCTGACTCCATCCTGACTCCATCCTGACTCACTCCTGACTCGATCATAACTCTATCATGACTCCATCATAATTCGATTATCGCCCAGTGCAAACACAACAATGTATAAAACAATAAGTGTGAAAAATTAATTAGCTCATCTTGTGTTAAAAGCATGTTTTATTTAAAAGTTTTGATGCTCTCAATTGAAGTAGCCTGTGTAACATTGGGAGGGAGTTCCACGGTTTAGGTCCAGCTGCTGCAAAAGCTCCCTTACTTTTTAAATTAGATGAAATAAATTACATATCCTTCTCTGTGTCTCTTTATTTGGTTGAAAGTACAGCCATAATTCAGCATTTGTTGAAGTAGTAGTGGTAGTGGGTGAAAGAGTAGTTATTTGCGGGCGTCCCCAAAGTCTGTGTGTCTTTGGAAAATTTGGCATTTTTTGTTTTTGTGTCTTTTAGTGCCTCTTCTGTTACTGCCTCTTTACATGACAACGATAATAACCAGACACTGTACACATTACTCCTACGACTACTTCACGGCACTAACTCCACATTCAAAGGGAAAAGCAAAACAGAAAACTCCACCAATGATGTACACAAACCCTGAGAGGCAAAGCAGCTTCATCAAACCCACTGTATTTTCTGGTGCTCCGTGAAAATATGCCCATTTCGTGTTTTCCTCTGCGCTTTCATCTGCGGAGCCGGCGGTGGCACCTCGTAATGAGTTGTTATCACCATTAGCGATAATGCCTTATTATTTGTGTGTATTCCTTGGCCCGTGTTTGGCTGTACACTGTAATAAACGATAATGTGGACATGCTACATCGGTCGCGCCGAGGTAACGGGAAATGACTACGGCTCCACGAGAGGCATCAAAACAATTCCAGCCTCAGAAGATCATATTAATATGGAAGTAGAGCAACAATGTGCCGTTGTAGAATCTGTTCAGAGAGAGTAGTCGCTGTCACTGTTATAGATGTACTTTTTTAGACTTTGCAAGGATTTTGAAACGAGTCCAGATGCTAGAAAATACCTTCAGGCCTTGAAATTTGGGAAGGAAAGACGCCAGCAGACGGCATGGTGGCAAACATAAAAACAACAGGTGTGTTTAAAGGGACTATGCGGAGATTAAAAATATTAAAACCATGTATTTTCCTCCCCCTACATGTTCCAGCCATGTCCTATTGTGTAGAACTCAGACCTGTTCACCACAACTGCCTCCAAAATCCTGCGCTGTCACTCAGAAAGTTGTTACTTCTGGTCTGAAGCGCCGTCATGCATGAGCTTAATATAGAAGCTGCAGTTACGCATAAGGCCTGAGGTGGCAGTAGTGAGTATAAAATTGCCAACTTGCATCTAGCCCCTTCAAGCCCAAAAGAACCCTGATCAGGGTGCAGTCATGGTCCGGGGATTTAGACGCAATTGGACACAAGGGGGCGCCCTTCCAACCTTCTCAGTGTAAATGTGAATCGACTTTTGTCAGAGTTAGACTTTAGGTCAGACTCCGTGAGTGACAGTAACCTGACGCTAAATATAATCTGCTCTTTGCGTCCAGTAAAAGGGCTGAGGCCTCATTGCTCTTCAGTCACAGAGCGACAGGTGAAGAAGGAAGTCATGGAGCTTCTGCTTTAGACAGAACTGCAGACTTCTGCTGGATATAAGAGTTACATCATATTCTGATATTCTATTTTAACTTAGTTAAAATAAAAAA
Source organism: Gobius niger (assembly GCF_951799975.1). NCBI lineage: Eukaryota > Metazoa > Chordata > Actinopteri > Gobiiformes > Gobiidae > Gobius > Gobius niger. The sequence continues at coordinate 12,487,826 of NC_136875.1, forward strand.
ATATATAGCGAAAATTATTATTACATTTACACAAAAACAAGCAGATGATTGATGCACAAATGTTTAAAAAAGAGAAATATATTTGTGTGTCCCTGTTCCTCTCGGTCGTGGTGGGTTATGTGGACCATAACAGATGTGGACAGTACTGTGGTAGATCTACTTTTACTTTGGAGAAAATAGTTACTATAGCAACTGTGCTGAGGAAATGAACCTCATGAGCTTCTTCAGTAACATCTGTCCACATCAGTCCTGCTGCACCACGACTCAGAGGAACTGGGACAAACCTGACTCTACAGCAGATACACATACTGTATATGTAGTGGTTTTGTAGAATGAGAGTAATTTAAAATTACCTAATGATAAGTTACTAAGGATTACAAGCCTGTCTAACACCAGATTGCTGCGTGTTTCGAACTGCACAGCAGCCTGGGGATCATGGCCGAAATTTTCACATGGATTTGGGACCAATCACAGAACAAGGATGGACGGCAAGATGATGATGAGCTATTCGACATAAAGAAGCTTGTAGTTTCCGGATTAAAAAGATAAATACACATGACAGCAGCAGACACAACGCCATTTTTTGATTTTTAGACCGTGTTCTAAATAGTTTAGCTGTAAAGTTTACAGCAGGTATATCATACGTCATCAGATACAATGATACGATTGGCTATGGCGACTGCAGACACACATGATAGACGTTCGTAATAAACGACTCTGGACAATGGTAAACCACACCTCTCCTACGAGAAAATGAACTGGTCCCCAGACGAATTGTCATTTGTGACTTTAGTCTGGCGTTGGCCAGGCTAAAGGACTACTTGAATTCCAATCTTTTAATCTTACATCCAGTTGAAGTAGGTGCATTTTTATACTTGGCTTTTCAAGAGAATTAACAGCTTTGCTTTAGTTTATTTGATTTGTAACAGCCTTTATGTTTACATTTGTAGCGGTTGCTCACATGTTCAAAATAAAGAATGAAATCCAGTATAATGTTGTAACGCAGAATCTCCATGACTTCCTTCTTCACTTCTCAGTTTGTGACTGACTGAAGTGCAATGAAGCCTCAGCCTTTTTACAGAAACTAAAGTGCTCCCTGTGTCTGACCGGGTTTGTTTAAGAAAGCTTTTGGTTGATGGGTTTTCAATACTGTCACTTTAATTTTACTCATGTAGTTATACATTTTTATATCGTTTGTTTTTACCTATTCTCTTCTCTGTGAAAAGCGCTTTAGTAATAAACTTCACTTACTGACTGACCTCCAGTGTAACTTTGAAGCCAATCCATTGACAGTGACTTAGAGTGGGTTGGACTCAAATGTGACCAAACGCCGAGATCTAAAAGCAGAGACTAAAGATCTAAAAATCCAGGGCCTAACAGTTGAAACCACTCTCTGCGCAGAGAACTGTTGAACACCCGCGCTACTATAAGTATGTTGTGAACCACTGTTGGCGCTTGGTAAATAAAAGTTTGCAAATGTATTCAGGGATCTCGTCGTCATGTCATTTCCTTTTGCACAGAAACGCCATGTTCTCGCTGCAGCTGCTTTTGATTTGGTTTTGTTTGTCTTCCCTCTTTTCAATCGGCGCCTCTGAATGACTTTCTTTTTTATCTTCACAAGCGCACCGTGTAACAAACTTTTGAGGCAGAATTACATCAAGAGGAGGAAGAAGACACCAGCATGTAAATATTTTACCGAAATACGACAAGAGTCAAAGAAGGAGCGGCGTAAGGCTGGGTGTGAATAATTGGGGACATATTCTCGCAGAACAAAAGCAACGGCGTAATAAAAAGTATGTGCAGAAGAGTGTGGTGGGGCAACAAATCTTTTCTCACTTTCATTGAGATGTGGATCATGGCCCCAATTAGGAATTTACACCAAAATATAAAAGAAAATGCTAATATTTGGTTGTAGCGTCTTTAGCTTTGATTACAGCACATGATGAACTATGACATTGTTTCAAAAAGCTTCTGCAATGTCAAAATATCCAGCGTTTCATTCATTTTTCAAGAAGATCTTGATGATGGGAGAGTGTGACCACAACGATAGGCCTTCTCCAGCACATCCCAAAGATTCCCACTGCCCTTCCAAACTTCTCAGTGAAAATGTGAATTAACTTTCTTCAGAATTACATGACGCAAAATACAGTGTGCTCTTTGTTTCCAGTAAAAAGGCTGAGGCCCCATTGCTCTTGAGAAGTGAAGAAGGAAGTCATGGAGCTTCTGCTTTAGACAGAGAAAATGGTTATTATAGTAACTGTGTTGAAGAAGTGAACCTCATGCGCTTCTTCTATAACATCAACCCACATCAATCCTGCTGCAACAGATTAATAATTAACTAATATTTTAGTTATACACAGGATTTTTCATACTCATTACGAAGGAGTACTTGATTTTTTATCTTTTATTGTTACATCCAGCAGAAGCGTAGTGTTCTAAAGCAGAATCCCCATGACTGTAATCTGACTACTTTTTTTCAATAACAAGTAATCTAACGCGTTACTATTTCCAAACAAGTCATCAGATTTAAAGTGAAAAATGTATTATGTAATTATGTATTTTCCTCCCCCTACATGTTCCAGCCATGTCCTAATGTGTAGAATGAGCTCAGACCTGTTCACCACAACTGCCTCTAAAATCCTGCACTGTCACTCAGAAATGTGCTCCTGTCATGCACGAGCTTAATATAGAAGCTGCAGTTACACGTATGACCTGAGGTGGCAGCAGTGAGATAAAATGGCGACCTTGCATCTAGCCCCTTCAAGTTACATTTTGAAATTACTGTGAGTTACTATTTTGTCATTATCCTTAGGATATGTTTTGCATCTTGGCGAGTGACGTGACATAATGTGACGAGTCATGTTTTCAGCCTAAAAACACTGGTCGGGGAGAGAGGTGGAAATAAAAATCACTTTTTTAGGTCTGCATCAGCTTTGTTGATGTTACTGTTTAAATGCACTTCCAATAAACTGAGTGGGTACAAGTAATCTTGTACTAATGAGGGCTGAACTGTTAGCATTGGAGCAGTGCAGCTATGACCGAACTACACATCACGCAAGACGTAAGGGCGGAGTCTATGGTGAAGATCCCGCCCTTATGTCCTTTTTAGGAACATGCTTCGTCAGAGCTGGGGAGGAGGAGTCTGTAAACCTGCCATGAATGTAGTGAGAGTGAGGAATGACGGTCTATTAATAATATGACTATGGTGTGTTGTGATGGTGAAGATGTTGTTAGCCGCAGCTAAATGTAACTAATAAAGCACCTTGTAATCTAACTTAGTTACTTTCCAAGTCTAGTAGTCAGCAAAGTAACTAAGTAACTTTTCAAAAGTCTAATCAGTAATATACTACTTTTTCAAGTAATCTGTGGCAACACTGCACACGGCCACTTTCCAGGGTCAAGAAAAGTCGCCTGCAAGTTCATGAACAGATACAGATGCTTTACAATTGGTGCACAGGGTTTTTTACCATAAATGTCCAAGTTTATACTATATTAAAGGAGCACAAATAAACTGATGGTATAGGACCTCTAAATCCTGGTGGCGACTTACTTTTTGTATCATAAAGGCCACTAACGTTGTCATTTAGACCTTTTTTGTTTTCTTGATATCTTTAAAAAGTGCAGAGCTGCATCCTAAATAAAAACCTCCAGGAGCAGGACTCTTGATTGGGCTCGCTGCACGCAAACTTCTTAAAACAGTTTAATCCAAAGTGAAGAAAACCGGCGCCACAGAGTCTTATTCTTGACGGACAGAGCTTGCAATTAAACGGTGGCCTCTCACCAGTGGCAGCGGCATCAGAGGAGATCTAATCCTCAGCCCATCCGTGCCTCCGCAAAAACTGCGACGACCACCAGCACTCGGCTCCCACTGTGCCGGAACGCATGCTAACAAGGGCTAACTTTGGATCGCAGGGGCCACGGAAGAAAACGCCAGGCTGCCAAACCCAACCTCGACAGTTCACATGGTCTCGCGTGGAAGCATCGGCCGTTTAAAAATAGATGCAAATGAAATCAGAAACAGAATAAGGGTAACACTTTAGATACAGACGGCAAGTTCCATGTGTAGAGGAACAAGTAAGTACAGGAATTACACGTTACAGTGAAGGTTTAATAAAGGTGTCCAAAGTGTAGCATATGTTTACAACGTGTAACAAAGGTGTACGTGGAGTTGCAATATTAAGCTTTCATAAATATGGGGAAATTACTGCATAGCTAATGTGCAAATACACCGTACCTAATGCAGGGTTTATACAGGCTTTGTAATGCCCAGCTAGTACATTTTAATGCCACAAATGCAGGAAAACAACTACGTATATTTCAACTGCCTCTAAAATCCTGCAATGTGACTCAAAATGGGAGGAGGAGAATTGGATAAAAATGGGAAACCTTTGAACAAACATTTGTCAATTTCAGCCAAAATTGAAGCTGAATATGTTTTAACCATGGATATAAGAGAGAGAGAGATAACTGGCGTTCATTTATTGCCTGGTGCCAGGTGGGAGTTCAGGGGTTAAGGCTTTAATTCTGGTTTTTAATGCCCCGTGGAAACCGGGAAAAGTTCCCCCCTGGAGAGCAAGTAACCAAGATGATATTTAAGCATGATTGGAGAAAATGAATTGAATCATGCCTTTATTTACCTGGGATTCACACCTGCTCTACCATATGAAATGCTGTTTTATTCTATTATACGTCATGTAATGCTTGTCCCTTTTGCACTAGTACTTTTTCATTTATTTGATCATATGAATACAGACGGCACGCTCGACATTCATTACAGAATATAGTGGGTTCTATTGAAAATGAAAACACATGTGCAGACCCTCTATCATTGGACAAACCAAAACAAAGCCATGACTCGTAAACATAAGGAAGAAACCATTGATTTAAGCAGCGACAGAGGCCGGAGAGCAAAGCCCTGATCAGATCCTTTAGTACCTTACTCTGTCTGTAGTTTTCCACGTCTCTGGCCCGGAGCCTTCGAAGTTGTCTCATGCGAAGAGAACTTGTCTCCTGGATCTACCAGTCCCACTTTGGTCCTGCTTTAGTCCTGGTTTAGTCCCGTTTTTTCCTCATCTGCTGCTCCTGATGAGCCCATTGCTGCCCCGTGTATCGGCTCATTTATTTCCCATTTTGTCTGTGAAAACATCTGCGTGTTCTGAGCATCGCTGCCATTTTGTAAACAAAAGGCGGAACAGGAAGTGGAGTTTAATCGACCAATCAGAGAGGCGTGTTTCTTGTTCACTGTTTCTCCTGTAGATGGTTTTGCTACAGCGCCCCCCACAGGCGTGTAGGGGGAGCTCTGCATTTAAAATGATGATTCGGTTGACAAAAAAAGAGGCGTGAGTGCGACCGCAGAAGTTTGAGCTGAAACGATGTTGCAATTTTGGTCCCCAATCGAACCGAGTCCCAGGGTTTAATGCGACCTAAGGCTATTGAACTCAAGTGATTTTTTTTTTAAAGGGGGGGTATTACGCAAAATCGACTTTTTCAAGCTTTCCATCATGTTATTATGTCATTCCCTCATTAAAAACATGCCTGAAGTGTTGCCTTGGCACATTCACGTATTTCTGAGTAATCTGTAAAAACTCCGATGGCGGCCATTTTAGGGATAGGTTTGCCTATCCTCCTAGGAACGCCCCCACCTCCTGGAGACGCCTCCGAGCTTTCGTCACCGGCCGAGTAACCGACCACTGCTCCTCAGCAGAACCCCCTCCCCACTGATGCCACAGACAGCGTGTGGAGGGGGCGTGTCGGAAAGGGTCAGAGGTTCTTAAAGAGACAGAGGCCTATTTCAAGACATTCACTGCAGCCATTTTGAGAGAGCAATTTTATACAAGGCAGTTATTCTAATTTACTGCATTTACAGACCAACAGGAGGTTTGGTCACCATTGTAGTGTGATATAGACTGGTGCTATGTGACTCTTTAAAGCAGTGATTAATAATGCCCCCTGCTGGCTGACTGACTGACTGTTTGGCTGTCGTGTTTATCATGTGTATGACTGACTGCTCATTACTCTCTCTGTATTTTTATGTGCACTGTAAAAAGTGATGCTGCTCCACAAATTAAGTTCCTAACAGATTAATAAAGTTATTATCTATCTATCTATCTATCTATCTATCTATCTATCTATCTATCTATCTATCTATCTATCTATCTATCTATCTATGGTCATGTTTGAAGCAGTCACACGGGGCAAAAAATTAACATTATCCCATTTCTCCACCATTACATTGTTGGATTATGTATATATTTTTCTACTAAACAAAGAGACAGAGACATGGAGAGGAGCAAACAGTGCTAACCAGGAAGCAAGCGAAGCTAACATTAGCTTCATGCTACGTTAGCTAACGAGTGCTGTTTCTCCTCATTTTCCTAGTTTCAAAGTTCCACTTTGGCGTGCTGTTGATTTCTGGAGATATATCTATTTTTTTATTTAAGCACTCCTTATGTTTAAGAGATTTGTGGTGCTAAGCTAGTGCCAGGCTAGTGCATGTCTATGGTAACTAGTAGCCTGCATTAAAAACAGTCTGACCCAAGCACAGTGCAATTATAACACCAGACTACCCATATAAATGTCTGTGTCGACTGAATCATTGTTGAAATACAACCATTTTGCATTTAAAAGAACTAATATTTGAGCAGCTTCCTGGTTGTAGCTACACAGCGGCCGATTGATCTGCTAGCTTACCGGATCTACGGTAGTTTTTTTTACCTGCGGCCGCTTTACTACACGTGGAATTCACAGGAGGAGCTTCCTACAAATCAGATATGGCAACGTTTGGAGGACGAGCCCATGATTTTGAAGAGGTATTTTAATGCAGGCTACTAGTTACCATAGACATGCACTAGCCTAGCACTAGCCTAGCACCGCTAAACTCTTCAAAAATAAGGACTGCATGAATTTAAAAAATGTAAAATCTCCAGAAATCAACAACACTTTGGATTACTAAGAAATGAGGCCCTATGTCAACAATCCTGAAATATCCCTTTAAAGGGGGGTCATTATGCAAAATCGACTTTTTCAAGCTTTACATCATGTTATTATGTCGCTCCCTCATTAAAAACATGCCTGAAGTGTTGCCTTGGCACATTCACGTATTTTGGAGTAATCTGTAAAAACTCTGATGGCGGCCATTTTAGGGATAGGTTTGCCTGAGTCCTCCTAGGAACGCCCCCACCTCCTGGAGATGCCTCCGAGCTTTCGTCACCAGCCGAGTAACCAACCACTGCTCCTCAGCAGAACCCCCTCCCCACTGATGCCACAGACAGCGTGTGGAGGGGGCGTGTCGGAAAGGGTCAGAGGTTCTTAAAGAGACAGAGGCCTATTTCAAGACATTCACTACAGCCATTTTGAATGAGCAATTTTATACAAGGCAGTTATTCTAATTTTCTGCATTTACAGACCAACAGAAGGTTTCATCATCATTGTAGTGTGATATAGACTGGTGCTATGTGATTGAAAAAAGCATAATACCCCCTCTTTAATGCAGGCTACTAGTTACCATAGACATGCACTAGCCTAGCACTAGCCCAGCACCGCTAAACTCTTAAAAAATAAGGACTGCATGAATTTTAAAAATGTAAAATCTCCCCAAATCAACAACACTTCGGATAACTAAGAAATGAGGCCTTATGTCAACAATCCTGAAACATCCCTTTAAGGTTATTTTTGCCAGTCATAAATATATGACGGTAGTAGAGAGGTTTAAAAGTTGCAGGGTAATAGATGCCGAGGTTTTGCGGGATCCAAATCTTTGAGCACCGGGCGAATTCGCCCTGATGTCAAAATGAATCAAAATAATCCGTGCCAATTTTTCGAGGATATCATCACTTGCAACCAAAGTTTATCGAAATCGTTTCTGTTTCCTTTCTTTTTTTTTCTTTGCAACAGCCTCGCGGTTGGCCTTTCGCAGCTGCCGCAGAAGTGGATTCCGGTCGCCGACTTCATTACCGGCATTACGTCCCTCGCAGAACAGTCTTGTACGCTCTCATCCTCGCCTCGCCGTAAAAAAAACCAATAAATACAAAACAAATATGAAATCAAAATGGCGCGAGGGCAGGCGCGCGGAAAAGGCGCCAGACAACCCTCCGTGGCCCTCCGCAAATTACCACTCACCGGCCGCTCCATCGCGCTGATAAAAGCCGCACTCCAGCCTCGCTCTCCTCTCCTATTCATTTATTCCACCGCCGCGCTGCTTTATCATTAGCCGCCGCACCGCTATCCCGACCATTACGGCTTACGTGCGAGAAAAAGGGGGGAAAAAAACAAAACAAAAAACAGACTAACAAACAACGTGCCTCTGTGGAAAAATGTCTCCCCCGTCTGATGTCGCCGTGTTTGGCTCGAGGCGGATTGCAACACCAAAAACACTTGATGGGAAAATTGAAGGGGCTTTATGGGCGGTAAAAGGTCGGAGCGCCGTTTGAATGGATGCTGTGAATGCGGAGCACGGGTGTAAATAAACAAGATGTAATTTTTTTTTTACTCTGAGCGCGGGCCCGGTCGGAGTTACCACATCGGACTGACAAAATGAGATGAAAAAAAAAACAATGTGGCATTTTCGCCGAGATGGAGAGGGGGAAAATTGGTAATAAACACGGACAGCGTTTGAGAGCGCGATGGTGGAAAGTAATGGAGGGGGGGGGGGGATGCAACGCTATTTGTGCAACCGCCGTGTTTTCAAGCGCAGACCGAATCTGGACATGAATACCAAAAGAAGTTAGGTCTCTCGTTGATCGTAGTTAAAGCATGAGTAGCTGCAAATGCCCACATTCAGTGAGAACCGGATGTTTACAAAAAGACATTTGCATTTTCTTCTCACTGTCTGACATGAAAGCAGAAGTAACTTTTACTTTTTCAGGTCAATTAGAATTTAAAAAAATATTTCTATTTGTTTATGTTGCTTTTTCAATAGTCAGAAGTATACATACACTAAAATTACTGTACCTTTAAACAGTTTTTTAAAGCCCAGATGACCGTAGAAGCTCAAGTCTGGTTCATCCTTGGGTGTAATATCAAGACACTTGAAGGTTGTCATTGGTTCAAACAATGATGGAAATGTCCAGTCATCACACGGATCAGAAAGAAGGCGGGTTCTGTGTCCCAGAGTCTGAAATGTGAAGATCAACCCAAGAACAAAAGCAAAAGACCTGGTGAAGATGCTGAACCTGGTAAGAGTTTGTCATTATCCAGAGTGAAACAAGTCCTGGACCGACATGGGCTGAGAACGAACTCTGCCAGAAGAAGCTCTGACTCCAAAAGAAACATCAACAAGCCAGCTTGGAATTTCCAAATAAAAAAAGAATAATGACTTTTTTGAGACATATCCTGTGGTCTGACGGAAATAAAATATTATATTATGGCCATAATTCAGATTCAGACTCATTCAGATTCATTCTATTGGCCATTTGCAGTTTAAAGAACCAAATTAGAAAAAAATGTGCAAAGAGCTCAAAGCTCAAAGACCATCGTCCCGTGGAGTTAAAAGACGGACTCTTGCAAGCCTGAGAAGACCATACCAACTGTGAAATACGGGGGGCAGCATCATGCTGTTGTTTTGCTGCGGGAGGGACTGGTGCACTTCACTAACTACAGTAGATGACATCATAAAACATGTGAAGTATTTTCCTCCCCCTACATCAGGGGTATAGGTAAGTTTGCTGGATCGAGGGCCGATTTTCTTCATTGTAAAAAAGACCAAGGCCCAAACCTGACAATTTTAGCCAAAAGTATAACTTACAAACACCAATGTTGTGCCTAATATATGACCTCATTTGGTGTTCTGTTTGGCAATCTTTAAGTAATTCACAGTATTTGTCACATTTTTACAGTACTTAAACCCTTAAGCGAACACATTTTCTCCAGTTCGACCTTTCCCAAAGCTAAAAAGCATCAAAGATCAACAAAAACATGGGCGACAAAAAAGAAAAGCAACAAAAAACAACAACAAAATGAAGACAACGCGGCAGAAACTTGAGGGAAAATTGAAGATCAGTTTTGTCGGTCTTATATAGCTTTCAAATGTGGTGTTACTTCTATAGGCTGTACGCTCCAGTCGAGAGGCTTTCTAGATTTGGGTCAAGCCAGACTGGAGAAAATGTGTTTGATTAAGGCACAGGTTAAGAGGTTAAACTCTACAATGGTTAAAGTACCTCTGATTTGTGTCAAGTTATTTCTCAAAATCATCTTGAGGGCCAAAGGTTCCATGCTAGAGGGCCGGATTTGGCCCCCGGGCCTGACGTTGCCTAACCCTGCCCCACATGTTCCAGCCATGTCCTAATGTGTGAATGAGCCCAGATCTGTTCACCACAACTGCCTCTAAAATCCTGCACTGTCACTCAAAAAGTTGTTGGTCTGAAGTGCCGTCATGAACCTGCAGTTACACGTATGACCTGAGGTGGCAGTAGTGAGTATGAGAAAATGACCAACTTGGTACTGGTTACAAAGTGGCTTAAGGAAAACAAAGTCAGTGTTTTGAAGTGGTCGTCACAAAGTCCTGATCTCAATCCAGTTGAGAATGTATGGGCAGAGCTGAAAAGGCATAGGCACACAAGGCGGCAGACAAATGTGGCTCAGTTACGCCAGTTCTGTCATTCCTGCCAACTATTGTGGAGAAGCTTGTGGAGGGAAATCCAAAACGTTTGACCCAAAATATACAGTTTAAAGGCAATGGTACCAAACATCAATGGAATGTATGTATCGTGCAGCTCCAGTGGGGACAATTTGAGCTGGGAAATGATCAAAACGAGTCAGACGAAGCTGTTGAAGCCTCAAACCACAGAGGAGCATCACCTTATGACAACAGAAAAAGGGAGTCCAACTTTTTGAGGTCTTCAGAGGAATAACTGAATGCTTTAGTAAGACACGCATGAATTAAACAAAACGCAGCTCCGGCTTTGTTTTTGATCAGAGAAACGGCATTAAAACACCGCCAAGGGCTAAACAAGTAAATTTATCATCATTTTGTGTCCATTTAACATATCAAGCTCTCCCGCATTAGCAGCCGTTATCAATAATTAAGAAGGTTTTGGCGAGCGACAGCCAATCGGAGCGAGCCCAGGGAGACCGGCGCAGCCCACACAGCGATATCGATCTGCAAACCCTTTTAACGTGCACACTTTCTGACTCCTGAGAGAGTTCCCGCGGAGAGGATCAAAGATGGCCGCCCTCCCCTCTCTCCCTCTGCCCCGGCACTTCCAACGGGACGCTACATTAAACAGCATTAACCACAAAAACCAGTCGATCACAAAGGCGGGGGAGCTCACAGGCGGCAGGAAAGGCGGCCGCTGTGAGGAGGGAGAAGTTACGGGAAGTTTGACTGCGGGGAAAGTTTTGGAAGCGGAGAAAGAGAATGGAATATCCTTTTTTGATTTAACGCCGGTGTGTGCATCCGTATGGGATCGTTGCACTGCATTCACGCACTGAGCATGTTTGCTTCCGAGATGAGTTTGTGTTGTCATGACGGAATCGAATCAAAGTGGATCTCGGATTGTGAAAAGAGGCAAATCTTCTCATTTTCACCATATTTTACTACATAAGATATGTGAAAGTACTTGCTGCTGGAGGAAGATCAACGCCGCTCTTTAGAAAGGTGAAGGACGTCTCTTTGTGGAAAGCATACATCCTATAGACGTCGACTGATCCAAGCGTAGACGAGCAGAGAACTCACTGAAACTCCCCTACGTTGAAGAGGCGGGAGAGACGTTGGCGATTCCTGAAATTAAAACAAGAACGTGGCTTTAAAAGATCAAGATCTGCTGCAGATCGAGGTCAAAGTCGGCAAAAAGATCTTGTTTCCACTGCAAACCCAAGGCTGCCGGCTGTGCACGTTTTGCTCTGAAAGAAAGGTTTACACGTTACATTAACATTAAAGCAGAACTAAGTAACACGTGCCCCTAGAGGCCATAGGCGCCACTACAGGTGTCGTAGCATGTTGCGTTTTTTACTCATTAATTGTCCGTGAGAGTAAATCCTACGCTGACAGAAAAGACAAAGGGACAGAGGGATATTGTACATCGAATTACACAATGGAGATCGTTTTTTTTCACTCAAACTTGGCTGTAAATACAGTTTAAGGCGAGACACGGCAGGTGAAAGTATTGATTTTTCACGCAGTGGTCGAAGTGGAGATTTTTTTTATCTATTTTCCTCCCTTTACATCTTAGTTTTCATGTCAGATATAAAAATGACAAAACTCACCCGCATGATGTTTATGTTATGATGTTTTGTCTGCGAGGTGGGGGCGACCCGGAAGTAGCTGCTGCGCCGCGTAGAAAGGCCGTCTTTCCCGCGGGTTTTCATTCATAAATATTGACAGATTTTACATCCACGTGTCCTGCTAAGGGGCCCCGTGATGACGCTTTCACCCAAATATGGTGTTTTTCCTCCTACGAGACGCTGGAGCGGAAAAGTCGGAGAACGGGCCGAGCATGCGCACTCGCTACAAAACTTCAGGGCTGGTTTTCTCTGAATGAGAGAAGCCGCACTCGGGCAGAGCCTGAGCCCTTATAGAAGCTCCCACAGACTCCAAACTTTACAGTCTGAGACCTAACAATGTTTTGAAGGTTTTTTCAGAGGGATTTTTTAATATCTAATTCCTAGCCTGATTTAATCAACTTTGAATCAAAAAAACACGGGGAATTTTAGTTTTTACAGATTTTTTCACTGATGATTAGTTTATTGAAAAACTAAACAAAATATCCAAAATCCCCTCTGAAAAAATCTTAGTTACTAATATGTCAATAAAATAAAACCATCAATTTTAATCTGGCTCAATTCATTGCTTTGATTTCGTTGCCTAAAATATAGGCAATTTTGGCCATTTTAATGCTCAAAATGCCTTAATTTTATGTGAAATAAAATGACAGAAAAAGTGCAAAACATTTTTTCTCATATTTATATCTGTAATGTTCAGCAAAAGTTTCAAATTGACATCTCTACATTTATTTTTTTTCCCTATTCACCTGCAGTGTCTCGCCTTAAGTGACGCTAGCCCACAGTTAGCTTTGCCCGTTAGCTTGCTAGCTTCTTTTTTGTGATTTCATTAGTGTGTTTTGGTGACTCCGACCCAGTGCAGGAAAGTTGCAATTGTGGTTTTCTGGCCAGAGACACCAGGGGGAGACGAAAGACCCTCCAATCATCCCATTAACACTTCCCAGAGGGACTACAAAAATAATTTATTAAGGTAAACAAGTTACTTAGTATTGCTTGAATGTGCACTGCCCTAATTCAAACAAATAAATAAATAAAATGCAATAAATTAAACTTTTTGATTTGCTGCCTCGTTTTTGCCACTTTTTTGTTGTGTTTTCATCCTTATTTACGTCTCTTCTGGTGCTATTCTGACGCTTTTTTCAAGAAACTTAGATTTACATAAAGCCAAGTGGATGATTGGAGGGTCTTTCGTCTCCCCCTGGTGTCTCTGGCCAGAAAACCACAATTGCAACTTTCCTGCACTGGGTTGGAGTCACCAAAACACACTAATGGAATCACGAAAAAGAAGCTAGCAAGCTAACGGGCAAAGACCCTCCAATCATCCACTTGGCTTTATGTGAATCTAAAAGTTTCTTGAAAAAAGCGTCAGAATAGCACCAGAAGAGACGTATATAAGGATGAAAAAACAACAAAAAAGTGGCAAAAACGAGGCAGCAAATCAAAAAGTTTGTTTACCTTAATAAATTATTTTCGTAGTCCCTCTGGGAAGTGTTAATGGGTGTCTCTGGCCAGAAAACCACAATTGCAACTTGACACGTTGCCACTGGGTCAGAGTCACCAATACACACTAATGGAATCACGAAGAAGAAGCTAACAGGCTAACGGGCAAAGCTAACTGCGGGCTAGCGTCACTTAAACAGTATTTACAGCCAAGTTTGAGTGAAAAAAAATATTTCCATTTTGTGACTGGATGTACAATATCCCTCTGTCCCTTTGTCTTTTCCGTCAGCGTAGTATTTACTCTCACGGACAATTAATGAGTAAAAAACCGCAACATGCTACGACACCTGCAGTGGCGCTTATGGCCTCTAGGGGCACAAGTTACCGCTTTAAATCAGCACATCAGCAGAAAGCCTCAATGTAAATGTACCAGATGTATCCGTTGTCCTTAGCAGGTCTTGTAGGTCTTAGCTTTCAAATGAATAAGTAGGCAAGTAAGTGAACTCCAGTCAAGAAACCTTTTACATTTAAAGGGATATTTCAGGATTTTTGACATAGGGCCTCATTTCGTAGTTGATTTCTGGAGATATTTTTTTTTGTACTTCATGCAGTTCTTATGTTTGAAGAGTTGTGTGGCGCTAGGCTAATGCAAAGCTAGCACATTTCTTTCCGACTGTTTTTAATGCAGGCTACCTGATACCATAGACATGCGCTAGCCTAGCATCACGAAGCTCTTCAAATATAAGACCTGCATGAATTACAAAAAAAAATCTCTCCAGAAATCAGCAACACTCTGGATAACTAGCCTGTCCTTCGAGGCGGGTAAACCATTTTAACTTGTTCGAAAGCTTCAACCCGCTCCACAAAACACCATCCCTTTAACTCGTTCCTACCACTGTTTTCGGGCGGGTTTTCAAGTGCCTCGACTCGGGAGGTCTTCGCCGCGACAGACGTGGGCCCAGCAGCCCGTCCCCACTCCAGAGAACCACCGGCGTCGAACGGGACATTCGGTCTCCGCTAAAAAAAACCTCCCCGCGGTTCCTTTAGTGGACTTTGGTGTGGAGCGGCGTGGGACCGGAGCCAGGCGTCAAACCGGGGAAAGAGGCAGAAGAGGCACCAGAGGGTTTTGGAGCGAGATTTGGAGAAGGATTTCGGGAGGGGGCGCATTCGCAAAGACCTGATGCTTTGAGAGAGGAATGAGAGGAACAGAAGTGATTTTTGAACAGAGTTGAATGGTTTGTTGACGAGGGCCCGGTGAAGGCGTTGTACCAACAGCCAAAACGGGGGGAAAAAGACAGCACTGGGGCGAGGTTAACTTTTCTGGATTCTTACCATATTGCTCGGTTTTTGTGTTCAAATTGATTCACCAGCAAAAAAAACAGGACTTAAGGTGAGACTTGGCAGTTGAAAGTATTGGTTTTTCATGAAGTGGTCAATGTGGAGGTTTGTATCTACTTTTCTCCCTTAAAGCAGTACTAAGTAACTCTTACCCCTAGAGGCCATAAGCGCAACTGCAGGTGTAGTAGCAAGTTACGATTTTTTAACTTATTAATTGTCTTGGAGAGTAAATACTACGCTGACAGGAAAGGCGAAGGGAGAGAGGGTTACTGTGCATCCAATTATACAATGGAAATATGTTTTTTCACTCAAACCTGGCTGTAAATACTGTTTAAAGTGACGTTAGCCCGCAGTCTGCTTTGCCCGTTAGCATGTTAGCTTCTTCTTCGTGTTTATATTAGTGTGTATTGCTTTCTCCGCACCGGTGGCAGTCAAGTTGCAAACATGGTTTTCTGTCCAGAGACACCAGGGGGAGATGAAAGACCCTCCAATCATCCCATAAACACTTGTATTACCCCCACAGGGACTACGGGAAGGATTTATTAAGGTAAACACATTACTTAGTACTGCTTTAACATCACAGTTTTCATGTCATAGTATAAAGAGTGTAAAAAAGACTAAACTTACTAGGGATGCACCGATATCAGTGTTGGGTGTCGGGCCGATACCACTTGACGTGTGGCCGGCGCACCGACAGGAGCAGCTCCACTGAGGAGAAAAAATAACAACAAACTGGAGGATTCTTTAGTGGAAATACAATATTCCACATAGAGCTGACTTTATTACAGACTGCGCTCCCTAAATCAGAGTCTGTGCTCGATTTAACCAGAGCTAAATGTTGTTAGCGCTGCAGCATCTGCAGTGTTTACAACATACAGGCTAATGTTGCTAACTAGCCGCTGACTCGCCGCAAACAGTTCTGGAGATTCTAACGCCGTTTTATGCCCAGGGGCAAATTAAAGAGATACAGCATGTCCATATTGAGCCAAAATGAGCTGCAGCTAAAGTATCAAAATGCTGTAGCTACTCGCTAAGTTGCTATAGAGTTCGGGGAAAGTCCACAGCTACCAAAGAGATCCGCCATCTTTGCAGCTATTAGCATACATTTCCATAGACAAACATTAGCTAAAAACAGTATAAAAAGTGGAGAAAAAAGCCGTGGAACAACTCCGTAAGCTGCTGAGTTACTGCTGGTAAAAACATCTAACTCACTGTGGTGCCCAAGTGTTTTCATGCAAACAATAACTCCAGTATTTGAACTTTTAAAATCTCCATTAGTTTACAATTGCTGCTAATCCCATAATCCTTAGCGATTTGACGTCACATTCCCAAACTCTATAAACACACGAGAAAATCTACACAGAGCCAGACCCTCGTACTGACTTCGTTTCGTACAAGGGTCTGGAAAAAATGCCATATTGGGAACAGGCTAGAAATAATCGATACTGAACCTGTTTTAAAAACACAACTTTCACAAACTAAATCTAAGACATGCTGTTCCTCATTTTGAATTACAGGACCTGGAGGATTTGTAGTTATAACTTCTGCAAATGTTGCTAATGCTAGCGGCAGAATGCTAATGATGTCAACTAATCAAAGCTAATCAAATAGAAGAATAGAAGAGCCACTGCTGGAGTGGCCAAGTGTTTGTGCTTTAGTTTATGAAATGCTATAAAAGAATAACTGATATAACAAAGACATTTGTAGATCATTATGGGAGTCGTTTATATTAATGCAGTTTAAAAGCCGCCTTTGCTCTGCCCAATCCGGTCAGACCTTTGCCTGTCCTGCCAAACCACATGCTTTTTCAGAGATATTTCAAAGACATATAGTCTGGGAGCAGCATGATCTCAACGATTTCCTGGTGGGCGTGATTGACAGACGGCATCAACCAATCAGAGCAAGGCTGGATACGTCGCTGTAACAAGCTCCCTTTTTACGAGGAACGCTTTGAACGCGGTTTCTTGCTCCGGTTTTAGGGATTTAATATTTTCCAAATGATTTAAAACAGATGAAAGAGCAGAAGAAAACAGTGTATCGTCACCGCGCCGCCATCTTTAATGTTTTGGAAGAGTGCGTGGTGGTGACAGGTGACGGCCTCCGTCTCTCGGTGCGTGATTGGACCGATGTGGGTAAATCCTGAAATGATTGGCTGCGTCGCCCAGATGGGTCTTCTGAACAGGAAGGCAGAGTCTGGCAGGAAGGGCCTGGTCAGTACTTGGATGGGAGACCGTTTGGGAAACACCAGGAAGTCTGGGCAAATGGGGTGAGTGAGTGGTGGTTGGAGGGGTCAATGGCACAGACTGGTTGCCTCGCTTCTGTCAGTCTACCCCAGGGCAGCTGTGGCTACAACAGTACTTACCATCTAAGTATGGAGTGAATGAATAATGCAATGTAAAGCGTCTTTGAGTGTCTGGAAAAGCGCTAAAGAAAACCGATGCATTATTATTATTATTAAATAACCTTGGATATCTAGTGTAGGAAAGTCCAGTGATCCTTGTTTATTGCTTTCACATTTATTTATTATTAGATATGATTGAATCTCGTTTGCAAGATAAGATAAGACTTTCTTGATCTTGCAGTGAAGTGAAGACGACCACTCACTTCTTCACTCAGAGAAAGACACTTTAAAGGAAGTCTCTCAGTATCGGATATCGGCAGACACTCAATATCAGGATCGTTATCGGAGGCAAAACTGCTGGATCGGTGCATCCCTAACCTGGACCAGTTTAAAAGCTCATTATATATCCCTTTTATAAGTCAAACAAGGCCGAACCCCATGAAATATGGTCCTCACACGGTCACAAAGATGCAATTCTAGCCAGAGTTGCTTCTAAGACAGTGCTTTTATCCACTTTTTTATGTTATTTCCCAGACTGTTTTCAAATTACATCTTTTGAAATTGATTTTTTTTTTAAGCTTTCTGATGCTGCGCCGTAATTGCCTTTCCTTTATATATTTTCAGTCGCTTTCAGGACACACTTCAAAAGCATCTTTTACCAGGCAGCCGCCAGTAACTCATTTCCCGCGGTGACTTTATTTGGGGTAATTCAGGGCAGGGAACAACGCGGCGGATACAAAAAAAAACGGCACAAAGCTCGACGAAAAACGCTTCCCTCTCTTGTCTCTTGTGTTTGTTTTGTTCGGGGCGCTCCGCTTCCCCCCCCCCTGAGTTCGAGGCCACACGTCGAGGGTTGGTAGCTCTGTTTTTCCGCCGGATCGATTGTGCCGTATTGACCGGGATCAGGCAGTGACCGGTGGGTAACGGTGAAGGGGAGAGAGCGGCTGATTAAAAGCTGCTTTGGTAAAATCACATCCGGATGCTGCAGCCCCTGACTCGTACTTAGCGCTTTAAACAAAACAGCGTGCCCGCGATCACGTCTCGCAAACTAATATGTTAATACAAATGGTTATTGGTGTTAATCAGGGGCAGGCAGTGGGCACGGCGGGTTTGTTAGTGCAGCAACGTTTGTACATTAAAGCGAGACCCTGCAGGTGGACAGGGGGGAAAGGTGTTTAGAGACTTTCACTGTAGAGAACTGACATGATACCAGAAAAAAAAAATCATTATCAGCAACAAATTCAAAATAGTGGACCGAGCCAGGTTTAAATGTATGGTTTTATTGGGTATATTTTATTGGGTTATCCCCTTAACTCCCACCTGAACCTGAGCACATTTTCTCCAGTTTGGCTTTACCCCAATCCAAAAGCTTCTGGAAAAAAAGCTGTGAAAATAGCAACAAAACTGAGATGAAAACAATGATGGAAATGTGATGGAAAAAAAGTGACAAAACATTGACAAAAAAGTGAAGAAAAATTGATGAAAAAGTGTCAAAAATGTCACAAAAATGTCAAAAGGAAATTGACAAAAATGTGACAAAAAAAGATTTTTAAAAAATGACAAAAATGTGACAAAAAAATGACAAAAATTTGATAAAAAATTGACGAATAAATGACAAAAATGTCTCAACTTTTGGAGAGAATGAAAACTATATATTTCTGGAAACCTTATGGTATAAGCAAAGAGAAAAAACAATGTTTCCATTTGCCCTGGTCATTTGGTGAAATTGTGCAATTATGAAGCCTAGGCGTTAATTCAACCTGGGAGACTAATTTCAGCATCACGTGCCTCAAACCAGTGATCACTTCTGAGAGGGCCACACCTCCACCTCAGCCAAACCAATTTTAAGCCCCAGCAATTATGGTTTGTTCGCTTCCCAGCTGTGTTGCGACCCGCCTCCACCCCATCTCTGCCTCTTCCATCCACGGCTTCTACCTGCTGCAGCTTCACGGGTCTTCCTGTTCATCCATACTGACTTTAATACATTGATGTTACCGCCGGGGTCTGATCGCCAAAACTAATATACATGTCAATAAATCTTCCTAATCGCTGCTTTTGTCTGTTTGAGTCTATCCAGGTTGAAATACCATTTTTCCATTGGAGTAAATGTGGAGTTCTGGTCATCGTTACGGCAACACTGTGAAACATATGAATAGGGTTTCATTGTTTTTCTGATTGCTTATTTAATAAAGCTTTCAAAAATGTATACTTTTGACACTGATATCCTGAAATGACATAGTGAACCTGACTTCATCTTCCGAAAACTGAAACTTCACACGTGGCAGAACTGACAATAAAACAAACCAAACTGGTCTGAACTGAAACCGAAAGGTCACCACCAGAACAAGCCTTCGATTAAAGTGAAATCATTCGCACAATGTTTTGTTTTTCTGTTTTCCGTCTGTTGGTCCCAAAAGAAAAGCCGAGAAGAATAACTTTGTGTGGAACATATTGTGTTTCTCTGACACCGTTATTAAAGCGGGCCCATTACCAATGCAGCAGGAGGCGGCGTAATCGCGCTGTAACCAGGCAGTCGAACAGAGGGGACGATCTGACCAGGCGTTTGTTTTATGGAGAAAACTAAAGGCACGACGGCGGCGGCGGCATCCTCTCGGCCGTAATGTGCCTCCTGAGCCCGGACCAGCTGCTGAGGAGAGAAAAGACAAAGACAATGTGTTCAACAAGTCTCCAGGAGCAACACTTGTCCAAACCGAGGACCGAATCTGGACCGGACTTTAACACAAGACATAATGTAAATGTGTAGATCCACTTCGGAGACTTTGAATTAGGAAAACTGGGAAATTTGCAGGGAAATGTGAAAATATTGACAGTATTTTTCACATTTTAGAGTCCTTTTCACGTATTTGGTGTCTGATTTGTGATCATGTGTGATGTTATCTCGGCCTCGCAGGCGACAAAACATCATAAAATAAACATCTTACGGGGTGAGCCTGGTCATTTTTATACTCTGACATGAAAACTAAGAAGTACAGGGAGGAAACTAGATCAAAATCTCCACTTACACCACTGCGTGAAAAAATCAATACTTTCACCTACCATGTCTCGCCTTAAAGGGACTATAAGGAGTTTAAAAATGTTAAAATCAAGAATTTTCCTCCCCTTACATGTTCCAGCCATGTCCTAATGTGTAGAATGAGCTCAGACCTGTTCACCACAACTGCCTCTAAAATCCTGTACGGTCACTCAAAAATGTGTCACTTCGGCCCGAATTGCCGTCATGCACGAGCTTAATATAGAAGGTGCAGTTACACATATGGCCTGAGGTGGCAGTAGTGAGTATAAAATGGCGAACTTGCTTCCAGCCCCTTTAAAGAAGAACTAGGTGACTTGTTGACCATAATAAATCCTTTCCATAATCCCTCTGGGGGGTAATACAAGTGTTAATGGGATGATTTGGGGGTCTTTCATCTCCCCCTGGTGTCTCTGGCCAGAAAACCGCACTTGCAACTTCCCTGCCTCCGGGTCGGAATCACCAATACACACTAATGGAATCATGAAGAAGAAGCTAACAGGCTAACGGGCAAAGCTAGCTACTTGTGTACTAGTGTAATAATGTTATCTTGTGTATGTGTTGTATAGACTTGGAAAAACTGTTGCACTTTATGATTTGTAACTTGCCAGTATTGCACCTCGTAACTTGCACTTTGTATTTGTTTATTGCACTTGTAGTTGTAAATATAGCCTGTGATATGTAATTCTTAATTTTGTTCTGTAATTTTAATAGTGACTACAAATGGAAATTAGCACAGTGCTGAATCTGGAGCAGCCATCTTTTTAATGTAACTGCACACTGTCCTTTTAATAACCTAAACTAAACTGCGGGCTAGCACCACTTAAACAGTATTTACAGCCAAGTCTGAGTGAAAAAAAAAATCTCCATTGTGTAATTGGATGAACAATACCTCTGTCCCTTTGTCTTTTCTGTCAGCGTAGTATTTACTCTCACGGACAATTAATGAGTAAAAAACCGTAACATGCTGCGACGCCTGCAGTGCCGCTTATGGCCTCTAGGGGCAAGAGTTACTTAGTTCTGCTTTAACGTAGTTTAACCTCTTAACTCCCGCCTGAACCGAGAGGATATTTTTCCTCACGTCATCAGATTTTCTTTTCCATCCTTTTTTTGTGGGTATTCAACGAATTTTTGTAACTTTTTTGTCATTTTTTGTCATTTTTTCGTTGATTTTTCTTCAATTTTGTATCAAATTTTTGTCATTTTTTTGTCACATTTTATTAATTTTTTTGTCAAATCACATTTTTTTAATTTTTTCATCAATTTTTTGTCACATTTTTGTCATTTTTTCGTCAATTTTGTATCAAATTTTTGTCATTTTTTGTCACATTTTTGTCACATTTTTTAAAAATTTTTGTCAAATCACATTTTTGTCATTTTTTCATCAATTTTTTATCAAATTTTGGTCATTTTTTCGTCAATTTTGTATCATATTTTTGTCATTTTTTGTCACATTTTTATCACATTTTTTATTTATTTTTGTCAAATTTTTATGACATTTTTGTCATTTTTTCGTCCATTTTTTGTCACATTTTGTCAAATTTTTGTCAAATTTTTTCGTCCATTTTTTGTCAATTTTCTTTGTCATTTTTGTGACATATTTGCCGCTTTTTCATCAATTTTTCGTCACGTTTTTGTCAATGTTTTCTCACCTTTTTGTCACATTTCCATCATTGTTCTCGTCTCAGTTTTGTTGCTATTTTCCACAGCTTTTTTCCAGAAGCTTTTGGACCGGGGTAAAGCCAAACTGGAGAAAATGTGCTCGGTTAGTTAAGAGTTTAAAGCTCATAAAGGACACGTTATTTCCCCTTTAACCCTTTTTGCAATGAGCCGCTTGAACCGACTCACAGAAGCTGAGGTTAAATCAGTGGAAACCCTTTTTAACTGTGTCATGTGATGCGACGACAGCCTGTTCTGTTTGACAGTAGCGTGGCCAGCCCGCTCTGTCATCTGCTCCTCCGGTGGGGCCTCTGCAAAAAAAACGTTTGTTAGCTTCCCCGCGCGTTCTAACTTTCCCTTTGATTACCTCCAAAACAATCAACTCTTGTGCGCGCACGCAAAAAAAAGAAAAAACGACGCGGCGGCGACTCCACCCGGCGCCAAAAACACGAGTCAATCTGTCCAAAAGCGACGGAAAAAAAACAAAAAAATAAGAGGAAATATCGACAAAACATTACAGAGAGAAAGAGTCCAGGATTCGACAGATCTTGGCGCCGGGAAACGAGCCAGCCGAGATCTCAAATGACACGCAATTACGAAATCCCAATTTGTTCCACACATGGGCAACCTATTAATATGAAAAGTCAGTTTATCGACGTGAAAAAATGCCAGATTTTGTGTGTTTTTCCGAGTGTAGGAGTTTGTGAACAAGGGACCGGGGTCTCGCCAAAGCAACGAGCAGCCGTGTTTCGGAATCAAAGCTATCAGAAAAAGAGGCATTAAACGTGGGATTTGGTGCAACGAAAAGGGTGAGACGGGTGAAAATAATATAAGAAAAACAAGACAAAAGGCCGAAAGTTGCACGGTTCTCGTAGGAAAACGCACAAATATGATTTGGAATGAACTTAGCAAGTGTCAAAGTAGAAATCCGCCGTGGCTTCGCGTGTTGGAGGGTTGTGGGCTGCGCGTAGAAAATGTTGTTCGTAAGTTGAATTAAATGTGGTTAACATTCAGGTCAGGAGAAACTCAAGAGAAATTGATGCTATTGGTTTGCAGCGGCCGTGTCTTGAATTGTGGATTGTAAAGTTTAGGCAACAAGAAAGTTCCACATGTGATTTTATATAACATCTATTTTTCCGTTTACCCACTGAGGCGAGACACTGCAGGTGAATAGGGAAAAAAATTATATTTACAGATATCAATTTGAAACTTTTACTGTCGATCACTTGCATAAATGTGAGAAAAAAATACATTGCAAGTTTTCTGTCATTTTATCTTTTCAAATAAGAACAAGGTGTTTTATGCCTAAAAATGCCCCAAATTTCCCATCTTTTCGGCGACAAAATCTGAATAATGGATAGAGCTACATTCAAATTTATGGTTTCATTTTATTGATGAATGAGTTACCAAGACTTTTTCAGAGGGGATTTAGGATTTCTTGTTTAGTTTCAAAATAAGCTGTTTTTTAGTGGAAAAAATTGTAAAAATGTAATTTTCGCCTTATTTTTTGACATTCAAAACTCAATAAATGGGGCTTAGGGATTAAATAATCAAAAATCCCTCTGAAAAAATCTTCCAAATATTGTTCAGTCCAAGGCTGGAAAATGTGAAGTCTTTAGGTCCGACTGACGTGGACATAGTGTTGCCACAATGGCAGAAAAATGTGTTTTGAGAAAAAGGCCCTTGAAATTGTGTTCTCCCATATAAGTCTATGGGGGAACATTGAATCAGCGCAATATTTAAACATGTTATTGTGAAGATTAGGTATATTTTCTGTTTCCAGGTGAAAGCTTGTATGTTCAGAGACCAATTTGGCCCAAAACCTGAAAACTGAAAAAAATTTAGTTTTGCCTGTAGTGTCTCCCCTTAAAAGTTGACAGATTTTCCGTTTATTTTTTGACTAGCTTTCTACAATGCTGCTTCCTCCTCAAAAGCGTGGACTGGAGTTTGGTTTCTCCACTATCTTTAAAAGGAACAGGCAACCGTTTTTACATACTTAAATATGTTCTTACCTGAGCTTAGACGAGTTGATGCGTACCTGTCTGGTCTTTGTGCGTGCCCTCAGTCACACGAAGACCAAAGATGTTGTTAGCATTTGGCCCCTCCCAGTATATTCCTATGGCTCCAAACAGTCATTTTTGGTAGATGGTAGAATAAAGAGCTTTTAATTTTTGTTCACGGAAGTGCCTCGGATAGATACCTCCTGGACGCCTCCCTGGGGAGGTGTTCCGGGCATGTCTTATTGGGACAAGGCCTCGTGGAAGGCCCAGGACACGCTGGTGGGACTATGTCTCTGAGCTGGCCTGGTGTTGTCTCGGGGTCCCCCCAGAACAGTTCAGACTGCTGCCAACTCCCTGTACAAGAAGGGCCAAAGTCGCCTCCACCTTCTGAGGAGACTGAGGTCGTTCGGAGTGAGCAGGCCTCTGCTCAGGACTTTTTATGACTCTGTGGTATCCTCTGCTCTCCACTACGCTGCCGTGTGCTGGGCCCCGGGCCGCACAGAGCGGGACAAGAACAGACTGAACAAGCTGGTCAGGAGGGCCAGCTCCGTCCTGGGGCCCCCTGGACTCTGTGGAGGAGGTGAGGGACAGGAGGGTGTTAGCCAAGCTCACCTCCATCATGGACAACACCTCCCACCCACTGCACGGGACTGTAGAAGAGCTGAGCAGCTCTCTCAGTGGCAGACTGAGACACCCTCAGTGCAGGACGGAGCGCTACCGCAAAGCCTTCATCCCCACTGCTGTCAGACTGTGCAATAAGACTGTGAAGTAACATGTGCAATAATCTCTGTATCAGCTGCACTTTATTAACTCTGAGTGATCTTCTTGAACGCCGACTGTAACAAGTGAATTTCTCCTTTGTGAGATCAATAAAGGATTATCTTATCTTATCTTATTCTGTATGCCAAGCTACTATTCCGCCCCCTTTTTGGACACCCTTCCGTCTTAGGCGTCCCTCAGTTTGGCCTGGTCTGGATGTTTTGCAAACTCACCCAGAGTCAAGTATACACTATGTTATTTCCAAATGTAGTTAATCTGTGCCATGGAGGCTATTAGAAGCATTACGTCAACGAATTGTACATAGATAATTGAATGTTATTAACTTATTATGAACTTGCACCTTGATATGACTGTGTCCGAGAAACACAACCTTAAACCCAACGAGGAGCTTCAATGGTTTGCACCGAGAGTTGAAGCAAATCAACGGGGACGACTTCCACGTGTGAAGAAAGGTCACACCTCCTGAATCACGTTTTTCCAGATGAAAGGTCTCGAATGTTTTGCATTATATTCCTATTTGTATATTACCTTTTACCACCCGCCTGAACCAAATGCATTCTGTCCTCTTTGGCCATTATATAGATCTGAGTAACACCTCATTTGAAAGCTAAGACCCACAAAACTGATCTTTTTCCTCGCGTTGTTGCTGTGTTGTGTCACCTTTGTATGTTTTTTTGTTTTGTTTTGTTTTTGTCATATTTTTGTTGAATTTTTGTCACATTTTTGTTGAATTTTTGTCACATTTTCGTTTATTTTTTTGTTGAATTTTGGTTGAGTTTTTGTCACATTTTTGTTTAATTTTTGTCACATTTTTGTTGAATTTTTGTCACATTTTTGTTGAATTTTTGTCACATTTTTGTTGAATTTTGTCACATTTTTGTTGAATTTTCGTCACTTTTTGGTTGAGTTTTTGTTGAATTTTTGTTGAATTTTTGTTGAATTTTTGTTGAATTTTTGTTGATTTTTGTTGAATTTTTGTTGAATTTTTGTCACATTTTTTTTGAATTTTTGTTGAATTTTTGTCACATTTTTGTTGAATTTTTGTTGAATTTTTGTTGAATTTCTGTCACATTTTTGTTGAATTTTTGTAACATTTTCGTTGAATTTTTGTCACTTTTTGGTTGAGTTTTTGTCACATTTTTGTCACATTTTTGTTGAATTTTTGTCACGTTTTTGCCGAATTTTTGTCACATTTTTGTTGAATTTTTGTCACTTTTTGATAGAGTTTTTGTCACATTTTTGTCACATCTTTGTTGAATTTTTGTCACATTTTTGTTGAATTTTTGTCACATTTTTGTCACTTTTTGTTGAATTTTTGTCACTTTTTGATAGAGTTTTTGTCACATTTTTGTCACATTTTTGTCACATTTTTGTCACATTTTTGTCACATTTTTGTTGAATTTTTGTCACATTTTTGTTGAATTTTTGTCACATTTTTGTTGAATTTTTGTCACATTTTTGTCACATTTTTGTTGAATTTTTGTTGAATTTTTGTCACATTTGTTGATTGAGTTTTTGTCACATTTTTGTCACATCTTTGTTGAATTTTTGTCACATTTTTGTTGAATTTTTGTCACATTTTTGTTGAATTTTTGTCACATTTTTGCTGAATTTTTGTCACTTTTTGATTGAGTTTTTGTCACATTTTTGTTGAATTTTTGTCACATTTGTTGATTGAGTTTTTGTCACATTTTTGTTGAATTTTTGTCACATTTTTGTTGAATTTTTGTCACATTTTTGTTGAATTTTTGTCACATTTTTGTTGAATTTTTGTCACATTTTTGTTGAATTTTTGTCACATTTTTGATTGAGTTTTTGTCACATTTTTGTTGAATTTTTGTCACATTTGTTGATTGAGTTTTTGTCACATTTTTGTCACATCTTTGTTGAATTTTTGTCACATTTTTGTTGAATTTTTGTCACATTTTTGTTGAATTTTTGTCACTTTTTGATTGAGTTTTTGTCACATTTTTGTTGAATTTTTGTCACTTTTTGATAGAGTTTTTGTCACATTTTTGTCACAACTTTGTTGAATTTTTGTTGAATTTTTGTTGAATTTTTGTCACATTTTTGTTGAATTTTTGTCACTTTTTGGTTGAGTTTTTGTCACATTTTTGTCACATCTTTGTTGAATTTTTGTCACTTTTTGATAGAGTTTTTGTCACATTTTTGTCACAACTTTGTTGAATTTTTGTTGAATTTTTGTCACATTTTTGTTGAATTTTTGTCACTTTTTGGTTGAGTTTTTGTCACATTTTTGTCACATCTTTGTTGAATTTTTGTCACTTTTTGGTTGAGTTTTTGTCACATTTTTGTCACATCTTTGTTGAATTTTTGTCAAGTTTTTGCCGAATTTTTATCACATTTTTGTTGAGTTTTTGTCACTTTTTTATTGAACCAGCACCTTGATATGACTGTGTCCTAGAAACACAACCTCAAACCCAACGAGGAGCTTCAATGGTTTACACCGAGAGTTGAAGCAAATCAACGGGGACGACTTCCACGTGTGAAGAAAAGGTCACACCTCCTGAATCACGTTTTTCCAGATGAAAGGTCTCGAACGTTTTGCATAATATTCCTATTTGTATTCGCCGCATCCTCCGAGCGTTCCGTAGAGACGCACATTAAAGCGCGAGACTCCCATCTCCGACCACACAGCGTCGAAGTACTTCCACTTTGCAGCCTTCTGTCAATCTCAACGGGCGAGTGAATAGAAAACGTCCATTAGTGATCCCTGCGCGCCGCTAACACGCCGGCCGCTCGGGGCTGTTTGATCTGGTCAGATAGGACGCGCTTGTCGGATCAATGGCGGAGGTCAACGGTCGCGGGTTCGAAGATGATGGAGGATGATGGGGAATGAGACGGAGCGGAGCGAGAGGCTTTAGCAACAAAGCGCAACCTCCGAGAGACTGGATTGACCCGACGCCGAGGAGGGATAGATACGAGTTTGTTGTAGACAGATTCAAATAAGATAAGTAATTTTTTGGGCGAAAAGCGAGGAATCTATGGGAGTAATCAAACACAAGCCGAGCAAAAGATAGTTTACGGATTTGTACATTAGAGTAAAATCATAATATTCCTATTTGTGTATTACCTCTTACCACCCGCCTGAACCAAATGCATTCTGTCCTCTTTGGCCATTATATAGGTCTGAGTAACACCTCATTTGAAAGCTAAGACCCACAAAACTGATTGTGTCACCTTTTGTATGTTGTTTTGTTATGTTTTTTTGTTGAGTTTTTGTAATTTTTTTGTTGAGTTTTTGTCACATTTTTGTTAAATTTTTGTCACTTTTTGGTTGAGTTTTTGTCACATTTTTGTCACATCTTTGTTGAATTTTTGTTGAATTTTTGTTGAATTTTTCTCACATTTTTGTTGAATTTTTGTTGAATTTTTGTTGAATTTTTGTTGAATTTTTGTTGAATTTTTGTTGAATTTTTGTTGATTTTTTGTTGAATTTTTGTTAAATTTTTGTCACTTTTTGGTTGAGTTTTTGTCACATTTTTGTCACATCTTTGTTGAATTTTTGTTGAATTTTTGTTGAATTTTTGTTGAATTTTTGTTGAATTTTTGTTGAATTTTTGTCACATTTTTGTTGAATTTTTGTTGAATTTTTGTTGAATTTTTGTTGAATTTTTGTCACATTTTTGTTGAATTTTTGTTGAATTTTTGTTGAATTTTTGTTGAATTTTTGTTGAATTTTTGTTGATTTTTTGTTGAATTTTTGTTAAATTTTTGTCACTTTTTGGTTGAGTTTTTGTCACATTTTTGTCACATTTTTGTCACATCTTTGTTGAATTTTTGTTGAATTTTTGTTGAATTTTTGTTGAATTTTTGTTGAATTTTTGTCACATTTTTGTTGAATTTTTGTTGAATTTTTGTTGAATTTTTGTTGAATTTTTGTCACATTTTTGTTGAATTTTTGTTGAATTTTTGTTGAATTTTTGTTGAATTTTTGTTGAATTTTTGTTGAATTTTTGTCACATTTTTGTCACATTTTTGTCACATTTTTGTCACATTTTTGTTGAATTTTTGTCACATTTTTGTCACTTTTTAGTTGAGTTTTTGTCACATTTTTGTAAGCGCACCTCCGAGAGACCGAGTTTGTTGTAGACAGATTCAAATAAGATAAGTAATTTTTTGGGGCGAAAAGCGAGGGATCTATGGGAGTAATCAAACACAAGCCGAGCAAAAGATAGTTTACGGATTTGTACATTAGAGTAAAATCATAATATTCCTATTTGTATATTACCTTTTACCACCCGCCTGAACCAAATGCATTCTGTCCTCTTTGGCCATTATATAGGTCTGAGTAACACCTCATTTGAAAGCTAAGACCCACAAAACTGATCTTTTTCCTCGCGTTGTTGCTGTGTTGTGTCACCTTTTGTATGTTTTTTTGTTTTGTTTTTTTGTTGAGTTTTTGTAATTTTTTTGTTGAGTTTTTGTTGAATTTTTGTTGAATTTTTGTTGAATTTTTGTTGAATTTTTGTTGAATTTTTGTCACTTTTTTGTTGAGTTTTTGTAATTTTTTTGTTGAGTTTTTGTCACATCTTTGTTGAATTTTTGTTGAATTTTTGTTGAATTTTTGTTGAATTTTTGTTGAATTTTTGTTGAATTTTTGTCACTTTTTGGTTGAGTTTTTGTCACATCTTTGTTGAATTTTTGTTGAATTTTTGTTTAATTTTTGTTGAATTTTTGTTGAATTTTTGTCACATTTTTGTTAAATTTTTGTCACTTCTTGGTTGAGTTTTTGTAACATTTTCGTTGAATTTTTGTCACTTTTTGGTTGAGTTTTTGTTGAATTTTTGTTGAATTTTTGTTGAATTTTTGTTGAATTTTTGTTGAATTTTTGTTGAATTTTTGTTGAATTTTTGTCACATTTTTGTTGAATTTTTGTTGAATTTTTGTTGAATTTTTGTCACATTTTTGTTGAATTTTTGTTGAATTTTTGTTGAATTTTTGTCACATTTTTGTCACATTTTTGTTGAATTTTTGTTGAATTTTTGTTGAATTTTTGTCACATTTTTGTTGAATTTTTGTTGAATGTTTGTTGAATTTTTGTCACTTTTTAGTTGAGTTTTTGTCACATTTTTGTAAGCGCACCTCCGAGAGACTGGATTGACCCGACGCCGAGAGGGATAGATACGAGTTTGTTGTAGACAGATTCAAATAAGATAAGTAATTTTTTGGGCGAAAAGCGAGGAATCTATGGGAGTAATCAAACACAAGCCGAGCAAAAGATAGTTTACGGATTTGTACATTAGAGTTAATCTTCCCAGCCGAGTGCAGGTGAATTAGGGAGGAAAAATATATGTTGAGATATCAATTTGCTTTACATCACTTTTATAAATATGATAAAATGTATTGTGAGTTTTCTGTAAAAAAAAAAAGAAAAAACACATTTTATGCATAGAAAGAGGGGAACTATATTGTAAGGCGTAATAATACCAGGAGTAGTTCGACATATGCGCAGTAATATCTTCACTTTACTGCAGATGTTGAACTACTCCTGGTATTATTGCGCCCCCTTTTTTATCTGCTTAGAAAATCCACATTGTTTAATTTTGTGTAATTATACTTGCATTGTGTAACTACTCACGTAACCGTATTTAAATAGGGAAAACGTGAAAGAGCTTGGAGCTTCTATCTTTACCTCGTTTGGAGCTGTAGAGGAGAGAGGGAGAGGCTAGATGCTAACGCCGTCTGTGCTGTGTTTACGTGACTGAGGGCACGAGCGAAGACCAGACAGGTACAAATGAACTCGTCTAAGCTCAGGTAAGAACATATCTCAGTGTGTAAAACGGTGGCCTGTTCCTCAATTGCAGTAAACTGAACAAACAAGCCTTTTTATCACTGAGTGCAGCTCTTTTCTGCTTAATGATGTGCCCAGTAAGTGAGACAAGGGGCGGGGCTTGCTAGATGCTTTCTGGCTCGGAGTTTGGTCATGACGTATGTAAAGCTCTATCATAGCTCTCGGGGGCATTCCTTGCACATTCCGAGACGTCCCCTGGAGGTAAAGACGGTCTCCAGGTAGTCTCAGTGAAAACGAACAGGTTACACTTCCGCTTGGAGGTCTCAAGCATTTTTGTTGCGAACACTATTTGTTGTTCTCAACCTGTGAGACGTTTCTGTGACGTCTCAGAGACCTGTCTCAGACCAATGAGATTTCAATGAAACTCCACACAGCTAAAACAGTTTACCCCACATTCTGATTAAGTGCTTCGTAATGTTCATTGTGTCTACATGTGTTCTAGTATCAATTAGCATCAAGGTATTTTAGAGTTGAGTAACTACGGTGGAAGGAGAACCCGTCTCCATGATGTGGAGCCAGGCTGATGGTCAGAATCACCTGGCTGGAGGATTCACCTATTGTACATGTTTTTAGTGGTGGGGAAACCAAAGTACCCGGAGGAAACCTACGCAGACACGGGGAGAACATGCAAACTCCACACAGAAAGGCCCCGTCCTGGTGGGAATCGAACCCGGGACCTTCTAGCTGTGCTACCATGCCGCCCTTAGTACAGCCGTCTATCGTCCCATCAGGATGTTTTTAAAACTAAACCGAGTCCCCAACGGGCCGAGTGAAGCGTCTCTGTCCATCCCTGTTGTGGGCGGATGTGCGTCAGATATACGGGCGTACCAGAAACATGCAAATAGAAAGGTTCCGCCTCGGGAGTTCCGGCTTGGGGGGAAAACCGCGATTTCATTGCGTTAAAAATAATAAACGCTTTGTAATTAACTCATTGACTGCCAATGACGTCTATAGACGTCAATTAGGTTTTTCAGTGGGGACGGGTGCATTAAAGCCTCGTGCAGCTGCGATGTAAATATTGAGTCAGCAGGTGGCAGCAGTGCTCTTTGGATGCGATCACAGGTCAGAAGAAGTAACTACTTGTTTTGATCTGACATGATCTCAGACGAGGGAAGGACTATGGCACCGAGAGTAGAAGATCCAGAGAGAATGACAGGTTTTAATTAGAGGTGATTTACGTAGTAAAGGTGGAAAACAGGGACCAATGTAGCAGACCTAAAACAAAGCCCCTGATAAGCATGCTAAAAATGCTAACCCCGAGCCCGTGTCCAGACATAGAGTCCGGCAGCGCCTTTGTTTACAGCACACGCGAGAGAGAAGCATTTTGTTTTGTAGTGGTTTCCACTGTTCAGATGTTTGAGGTGTCACTAAAGCAAAAAATATTAGCATCAAAGTCACAGTTCTGCTCGATACAAAAAGCTCTTTTTCTCTGCTTTTTTGGTCAGAAACCAGCATTTTGGATGATTTCACCTATTTTCTACGGACGACTACTAGATAAAAGAAAAGAGTCTAATCTTTCTTTTGGTGGGTTTGGTGTTGACATATGCCCAGAGCTCAATTTCTGTGGGTCTTGAAAAAACAGTGATCCTGACAAACCTCTGGCAGGGGGGAGCTTTCTGATCAGCAAATGGTTGTCATTCATAGAAAATTAACGCATTAACGTCCCACCCCTACTTCATGTATAGGCAAATCACCTTATATATTGCCTTTTGGGTTCAAAGCTCAATCAGACTAGGAACTAGATATTAAAAAACCCCTCTGGAAAAACCTCTAAAAAACACCAAAGTGGAGATGAGTGGAATGGAAACCCGATTTGGAGAAAACGGGCTCTATAGTTTTGTAACTGCGTGTGCGTTGCTGCCTTTTTTTGCTACAGCCGCCTCCCAGAAATTAAATTACCAAACCTCGATTACGGCGCCATCTCCGTCGCCTTCGCAGTAGCCGCTAAATGTCAATATTTGTGAATGAATAGTGTGGGGAAAAAGGGCATTGCAGCGCGACGTTGGAGCTACTTCCTGGAATAAAAAATAAGCATTGTAAAAGGGTAAGTTTGGGTAGTGGATGACAAAAGTTTGACAGTAACTCCTCCCTGAACAAAAGAGAACTTCCATTTGTGCGTGAAAAGCTGCTGCTGCTGAGGTGAAAACGCGTCTGAAGTGATAATTCGGCAGATGTAGCGCGTTCGCAGGCGCAGGACGACAGCGTGGCAAGTGATGACCAAGAAACACCTCGGAGTTGGCGCTTTCTCTCACCTCACGCGTTCACATGTTTTATTAAGTCGGATCATTCAAACATGTCCGAGAAGAAGCCGCTTGTTTCGAAAAGACTCGGAGAAATAAAGACCGTTTTTGTGATTTCTATGACCACATTAACCAGGACAATAGTTTGAAAGTCTTTCTACAGTTTTATTATAGATCAACTACTTCAGTGGTTCATAGATAGTTTGGCGTCGGGATCCACAATCACCCTGGGATGACAAGCCACGACCCAAATACGACTAAGACTTGGAAAAGATGAGGTAGAATATTGTCTTTTCTTCAAATATTGTTGTTGAATAAGCATTAAATAAACCAGAAAGCTCAAATTATGGTAGCAAGTAGTGATTCTATATTTTTTCTGTACACGTTGAGAACCTCTGATCTACTGACTTGTTCTATTTGGAAAGTGCTTTATTTGTCATTGGACACCCATACAACTAAATAGTGTTCAGGTGTTAGTCCTGAGCCCCTGTGACTGAGCCACTGCGACTGTGTGCCGACCTGACCCGCATGTTTTTGGAGGTTGTGGGAAACCGTGGCACCCGGAGGAAACCTGTCTGTCTGCCTTCAGTCTCCTCTGATCCTCTGAAACGGTGCAGCGCCTCCTGGTTGTGTCCCTGTTTCAGAGCGTGGCGTCCTGCACTGGTCAGCTCCTCCTCCACGTCCGGCCAGAGGATCACGGAGGATATTTGTGCACCCTGACATCAATTTGGATCAAAAAGATGCAAAACTGAGGCACTCAAAGAAAAAGTATTGGTAAAAGGCCTTTATTCCAGCTGGTGGTCAGAAACACCTGGCTGGAGGATAAACCCTATTGCACATGTTTTTACCACATTGTGAGCGGCTACCGGTTAGCGCCTCCGCTTCACAGCTAGAAGGTCCCGGGTTCAATTCCCACCAGGACGGGGCCTTTCTGTGTGGAGTTTGCATGCTCTCCCCGTGTCTGCGTAGGTTTCCTCCGGGTACTCCGGTTTCCCCGACCACTAAAAACATGTGCAATAGGTGAATCCTCCAGCCAGGTGATTCTGACCATCAGCCTGGCTCCACATCATGGAGACGGGTCCCCGGGCGCGGCACTTGCTGTCGACCACTGCTCCTTACGGGTCGCCCCAGTGGCATCGAAGGATGGGTTAAATGCAGAGAACAAATTTCCCTACGGGGACAATAAAGTATACAAACAAACGAACAAACAAACAAACAAAACGGGGATTCTGACCATCAGCCTGGCTCCACATCACGGAGATGGGTCCCCGGGCGCGGCACTTGCTGTCGACCACTGCTCCTTACAGGTCGCCCCAGTGGCATTGAAGGATGGGTTAAATGCAGAGGACAAATTTCCCTACGGGGACAATAAAGTAAACAAACAAAACAAAACAAAAGGCACCAGCCAGGGAAGAGAATCCAGTGAATTTCAGAATAAAATGAGCTAATAACTTGCGCTAACTTGGCTAAGGTAAACAATATGGCAAAATGGCCAAAACAAACACATGCGGCCACGGAGGAGCAGCCAGAGGATCACGGAGGACATTTGTGCACCCGGACAACAATTTGGATCATGTGGAAAGTTCAGTTAAGTTCTACTATATATATATATATATATATCTCTGGAGAAATCTCTGTAGAGAAATTCATTCTCTGCATTTGACTCATCACACAGACACGGGGCAGAACATGCAAACTCCACACAGAAAGGCCCCGTCCAGCCCTGCAAAGTCGTGGTTTTGGGAGTAAACAAGCCGTAGACCTAAAGAAAACTGTACTCAATGTGAGACATACAAGAAAACGGTACGAAACACTTGCAGAAGCCGTTCCGTGGTCAATGTGAGCCCGGCGTTACCGTCCAATTAGAAGACAACCTACCGCTCTTCAGGTCCCTACAAGCAAAAAGCACTTTCTTATAACTAATCAATAAAGATAAGTATTTCAGAAAGGTTCTCGAGTTCCTGAGCACTACCTACTTCTACCCAGATCGATAAATGTGCAAAATAATACGCAACGATAATAACGGCGGCGTCACAACAGCCCTGTCAAACACCGTGCACGGCTCGCGCTCCATTGAAATGCATCGAGACGAGAACGTTCACGCCGTGAGCAATATCTCTGCGAGTGAATCCAACGGGCATTACGGAGTGAAATGAAGCGCGCCGAGTTTTAATCCAGTCCGGATCGATAACCGTTCATCTGCTGCTCCCAAAGCCGTGTGCGGGAGAAAACGCACATACCACGCAGGCAATTTTCTTTTTTTTTCGAGTTTTGCAAAGGAATAATAGGAGAGACGTTTGCGAAGGCTAGTCGTTAATGGTCAAGTGAGAGAAGAAAATAGATAAATGAAGTGTAAGAGGAATGTACCGCACTATAAAAGATTTTTGTCACTTTTTTGCTGGATTTTTGTCACTTTTTTGCTGGATTTTTGTCTTTTTTGTTGCTGGATTTTTGTCATTTTTTTGCTGGATTTTTGTCATTTTTTTGCTGGAGTTTTGTCTTTTTTTGTTGGATTTTAGTCAAATTTTTTGCTGGATTTTAGTCATTTTTTTTGCTGGATTTTTGTCCCTTTTTTGCTGGATTTTTGTCACTTTTTTGCTGGATTTTTGTCTTTTTTGTTGCTGGATTTTTGTCCCTTTTTTGCTGGATTTTTGTCTTTTTTGTTGCTGGATTTTTGTCACTTTTTTGCTGGATTTTTGTCATGTTTTTGCTGGATTTTTGTCATTTTTTTGCTGGATTTTGGTCACTTTTTTGCTGGATTTTTGTCTTTTTTGTTGCTGGATTTTTGTTACTTTTTTGCTGGATTTTTGTCACATTTTGCTGGATTTTTGTCACTTTTTTTGCTGGATTTTTGTCATGTTTTTGCTGGATTTTTGTCATTTTTTTGCTGGATTTTTGTCTTTTTTTTTGCTGGATTTTTGTCACTTTTTTTGCTGGATTTTTGTCTTTTTTGTTGCTGGATTTTTGTTACTTTTTTGCTGGATTTTTGTCACATTTTGCTGGATTTTTGAAGAAAATAGATGTAAGAGGAATGTACCGTATTATGAAAGATGAGAAATGGTACGTCACTTTTTTTGTTGGGCAGTCGTCACTTTTTCATCAAATTTTTCGATTTTTTTTGTCCATTTTTTTGTCCATTTTTTGTCACTTTTCGTCAATGTTTTCTCACTTTTTTCACATTTCCGTCCTTGTTTTCGTCTCAGTTTTGTCGCTATTTTCACACCTTTTTTCCAGAAGCTTTTGGACTGGGGTAAAGCTGGAGAAAATGTGCTCGGTTCAGGTGGGAGTTAAGGGGTTAATATTGCCTGCAGTTCACAAACTATCCACCAGGGGGTGCTGCAGCGCCCTCAGCACCCTGGGTTCCCACGGCCTTGAACCCTTAGATATTTCATGAAAGATTAAGCTTAATCCTCATACTGTTAAGAGATGTGTGGCTGATTCAGACATTGGATATGGACAAACACATCAGATTAAGAGAACAGATGCTACAAAAACAGATATTTGAAGCTGCTGGTGCCTCTGGAGTCCCTCGAACATCAAGGTGTCGGACCCTCCAGAGGCTGCAGTTGTGCATAAACCTTCTATCCGGGCCTCCCCTAAATTATTAATTGAAGCTCATGAACAGAAGCGGCTGCAGTGGCTCATAAAAACATGAAGACTCATTTTCAGTCTTGTTCACTGATGAGGCCGTGTGACCCTGGATGGTCAGATGGATGGAGTAGTGGATGGTTGGTGAATGGCCACAATGTCCCAACAAGGCTGCGACGTCAGAAAGGAGGGGGCGGAGTCAAGTTTTGGGCCAGAATCATGGGGAGAGAGCTGGTCGGCCCCTTTAGGATCCCTGAAGGTGAGAAAATGACCTCTTTCAGACTGACCACTGTCTTCTATGGTACAAAAAGAAGAGCCGTGCTTTCCCGAACAAGATCATCTCCATCATGACAACGCACCATGTCCTGCTGTAAAGAAAACCTCTGCATCACTGGCTGCTATGGGCATAAAAGGAGAGAAACTCATGATGTGGACCCCCTCCTCCCCTGACCTCAGCCCTATTGAGAACCTTTGGAGCCTCAAGCAAAACTTCTATGAGGGTGGGAGGCAGTTTTCATCCAAACAGCAGCTCTGGGAGGCTATTCTAACATCCTGCAAACAAATCCAAGCAGAAACTCTCCAAAAACTCACAAGTTTAATGGTTGGTGTGTGGAAAACACGGTTATGCAAAGAAATCCACAAACAAAACTCCCCCCTTTGACACCTACCGAAAGTCTGCTTAATGCGATTAATCTTCCCGTACGGCTTCCCTCTCAAGTTTTCACGCCTGCACAAATGTATGTACTACGCATGAAAAATATATGCCGCCTGCCATAACAAATGAATGCATAGAAACGATCCATTTTTCCTAATCTCCCTCTAAGCCGCTCTGCCGCGAGAAGAACAACTGATTCCGCTGATGAAGTCGGATAATTCCCTTCTTATCAGGCCTCTTATCACAAATTTAAGAGCTTACAACATCCAAATATTGAGTCTCGAATCAATATTGCGCCAAGATAATGGCACTTTATCTGCCAAAACACTTGAAAGTAGTTCATTCGCCTCGGAAAAGAACCGGCGATGGCCTATTTTCCGACTTGTTACGAGGGGGGGAAGCGGGTTTTCTTCATGTAACTCGTGGATCCGCGCGTTTTTTCTTTTTCTTGGCGTGATTGTAGGTTTGGGCCGACGGCTTGAGTGCTTTCAAAAATCACTGTCAACAAGGCGCCGATTTGGATGAAAACGATAGTGGAAGTAGCAACAAAAAAAAAGCCTAACTAGGGCTGGATGTGACAGGTGGACAGGAAGCAACAAAGTGTGTTTCACTGTGGCTTTTTTAACCTTTCTGGGCCTGTAGCTTAGTTTGTTTGAGTGCTCTTTAAAGGGACAGTGTACAGAGAGGGGGCGAGACTTAAAGGGATATTTCAGGATTTTTGACATAGGGCCTCATTTTCTAGTTATTTTTCCAAGAGTTGCTGATTTCTGGAGATATTTGTTTTGTAATTCAAGCAGTTCTTATATTTGAAGAGTTATGTGGGGCTAGGCTAGTGCAAGGCTAGCGCATTTCTATGGTATCAGCTAGCCTGCATTAAAAACAGTCTGACCCGCTCCACAGTGCACCTGAGGCAAATCACTTATAACACCAGACTAGGGTTGCAACTAACGATTTTTTTGGTAATCGATTAATCTAGCGAATATTTTTACGATTAATCGATTAACGGCTTAGCTGTGAATGGTGTATGAATATGGTATTGTTTCATTTTTTTTAATCACATAATGCTATAGTGGCATCACTTGAGGACATGTTGATGGAGTAAACTTAAAGTGAGTGTTTTTGCAGGCTGTTAATGCCAATTCTGCTTTATGACTGGATGAGACACAGACAGATATTTCTGAAATGTTCAATGTACAAAACACTAAAGACCCCAACTTGTAAAACAAAGTAGGTTTCCAAGGCGCATTGAGTTGCCTTGTGTATGAAATGCGCGGTATAAATAAAGTTGCCTTGCCTTTCCATCAAAAATAAAAATTGTAATGTCATTTTTGCTCTTTTTAAGTCTGTGTTTACTAGAAAACGATTAATCGATTAGTAAAATAGTTGACAACTATTTCAATAATCGATTAGTTGGCGATTAATCGATTAGTAATTTCAGCCCTACACCAGACTAACCATATCTGCCATTATACAACTAAAACATAAATGAATGTTTAGTGATGAGTATGAGTATTTGTGCTGAGTACAGAGCAAAGACTCACAAAGGAAATGATTGTATGAGTATTGTATATTTGACACGTTGTATTTGTTTTTCACTCTGTGTTTTTTGCTATGTAGTGACTTGGTGTGGGTTGACATTACTCTGATTCTTATTTAATTGTTTACTTGGGAGTGGTGTTATTATAAGCCTACTAGGCTTCTACCTCTATGCACATGCTATTATCATTATTATTTATTTTGTTGTATATTCATACATCTGCATGGATGTTGTACTAAAGTGCTAAATAAAGAAATAAATAATAAATAATGCAGCTCAACCATCTGACCATGTTTTCCCTAACAGAAAATGACACGGAAAGCACATTTTTGCTCAGATTTTGCCTTTTAAAGCAGTTCTAAGTAACTCTTGCCCCTAGAGGCCATAAGCACAACTGCAGCTGCAATTTTTTAACTTATTAACGGTCTTGGAGAGTAAATACTATGCTGACAGAGAAGACAAAGGGACAGAGGGATATTGTGCATCCGATTATACAATAAAAATAATTATACTGTTTAAGTGACGCTAGCCCACAGTTAGCTTTGCCCGTTAGCCTGTTAGCTTCTTCTTCGTGATTCCATTAGTGTGTATTGGTGGCTCTGGTCCGGTGGCAGCAAAGTTGCAAGCATGGTTTTCATCTAAGACCCTCCTTTCATCCCATAAACACTTGTATCACCCCAGAAGGACAACGGAAAGGATTTATTAAGGTAAACACGTTACTTAGTGCTGCTTTAAAGGCATGTGATCCTAAACTTTCGATCAGCAGCAAAAAATACATATCTCTGTTTAATTTTTGCTTTCAATAAAAGGTTCACACTGTTGTTTTTTGTCTCACACCCGTTTCTTCTTGCTGCATATTGAAGTTCTACTTTGAACCTTGCAGCATGTGAATTTTTATCAGTTCTGGTCGTAGAGGGGAAACTGTACATGTTTTGGATGGTGGGAAATCATCGCACCACGAGTGAACCATAAACATCTTCTTGCTGTGAGGTGAGAGCTCTGAAAAATGTTCAAATACACATGCTCTGAAAGAAGACATACAACTATACTTAACCATTTAACATAAATATTCTCTAAAGATGAAATGTTGCATCAGAAATGTCCCTCTCTTTTTCTACCCCCGGTTAAAATCCCTGTGAAAATGCAATGGCGGTGCCAGGACAAACCAAAGCCCGGGCATTTCTTATCCTTAATAACTGCCGCGCCGCTGCTCAGGTCGCGCGCTCTGGAGGAGATGGTGTGAAATTGGCCATGGATCAGCAGTGGACCTGGTTTTCCCCCTGACACATGGGTCACACACTGTACACGGCGGCTGGACTCCTGCGGCAGAAGAAAGTCCACTGATAAAACCTGTGTTGATGTTTTCTGTTACAGTCTTTTCAGTCAAATATATACGGACAGTTCTGGTCAATCTTGTAATAATAATAATTGTGCTTTGGGAAGTTTGTCTCCAGCCAGTAGCTCTTTACTCTCTACATTTCTACACGAGCTGAACAGAATCTGCAAACATTTAAGCAAATAAAGTATACATGCGTGTCCAATGACATCATAGTTCTGGTTTTGAATACCGAAGTAGAATTATGCAGTACTACAACCTGTAACAATATCTCTACTCAGGATGAAAATGAAAGACAACTGATTGAATATTTACTCGTAATCATTGCTCAAGAAGAAAACAGTTAAAACACGGCCCCAGAGACGCACGTTTATGTGAAATAACCATAGACTGTAGAAAATAATGGACGTCTTATGCTCACTCCTCCCCGTTTACCAGAATGACCACGGCAGTGGGGAAATTCATGGCGGATTTACAGGCTCCCCCTCCCCAGCTCTGACGTAGAATGTTCCTAAAAAGGACATACGGGCGGGATTTTCACCGTAGACTCGGCCCTTGCGTGACGTGTAGCTCGCGCTGCTCCAATGCTAACAGTCCGAGCCTCGTTAAATACGAGATTTCAAAAAATCATATTACGAAAACCAGCCTGGTTTCATATATTGTTATTAACCCAGCGTTATCTCAGGAGGAAGATCTAGCCTAGTCTAGCGTTGAAACAATTGAAACCAGGCTTTAAAGTAGTTTTTAACGTGTCTAAAGTCCAATGCTTTTCAATGGGGGCCTAGCGGCGATATGGAGGTACTACAGCAACAGCGGAGCAATGGCGGCCCCCACGTTTGTGGTCAAAAAGCAGGGCAGCCAGCGGCCATTGGAAATAACCAGCAAATGTGGCTCAGATGTAGCAGCTCAGTCTGTCGAGCTACAGCAGGATTTACTAAAGATCTGCTTCACTCTGACGACTAAATGAACACATCAAAGAGGAAAAACAGAAAACTTTCTCTGTGATTTTTACAGTTTGTCATGTCAACAGAGTCTCAGTC
Organism: Gobius niger; assembly: GCF_951799975.1. NCBI lineage: Eukaryota > Metazoa > Chordata > Actinopteri > Gobiiformes > Gobiidae > Gobius > Gobius niger. The sequence continues at coordinate 12,528,842 of NC_136875.1, forward strand.
TGAGTCAGTGTTTAAGCTGCTCAAGACGTTAGCATGCTACCGGCTAGCATTTAGCTTCAACCAATGACAGTTGATTCAGTATGGGTAGGCAAGTTTGTTTCACGGAGGCCGATTTTCATCATTGCCAAATCACCGAGGGCTGAACCTCACTATTGTAGCCTAAAGTCAAGAACCATTTTCTGTTAATGCCAAAGCTTTACATCAGTGGTTCTAAAGTGGTTTGGCTCGGACCACCTTACCTTACCTTAATGACAAGCTGTGACCCAAATAAAGCTGTAATTTCTCATATATCATATAAAATATTGTATTTACCTCACGTTTTTATTGAAAAATCCGTAGATGTGCTTTTAAGACTGAAATTATGATCAAAATAACCCAATAATACACAATAGACTTCAGTGTGTTTCCGTGTAGTTTCAGATGGAAAATATTGAAAAAAAGTTCCCTATAAGCTCACGACCCACTTTTGAGTCCCGACCCACCCGATGAGAATCACTGTTTTACATTATATATGACCAAGTGGGATGTTCTGTAAGTACATTTACAAAATACACCATAAAGACACTATTTCTCACATTTTTGGTGTACTTTAACAGGTATTTGATCCCTTATTAGCATAATAATATTTCTCAAAATCATATTGGGGGCCAGAGGTTCTGTGCTGGAGGGCCGGATTTGGCCGCCGGGCCTGACGTTGCCTACCCCTGTACTACAGTAACAGCTCAGCTCTGACCTCTGTCACATGTTGTATCGAAAGCTAGTTGTTTGGTGTGTGGTTCAGGGCACTGACTCACAGGTTATATCACATAAACGTGCGTCTCTGGGGCCGTGTTTTTACTGTTTTGAGTAATGATTATGAGAACATAAAAATGTCACTGTCAATCAATTTTCTTTAATTTTCGTCCTGAGAAGAGATGTTGTTACATGTTATAGTACTGCATATTCTACTTCGGTGTTCAAAATGGCCGCCAAAAACAACACAAGCCACATGACTGAAAAGCATGTATAAGGACAGAATTCGATTCATTTTCTTCAATCATGTTTAAACATCATCTCAGCTACTTCCTCTCCAGGCTGAACTCTTAGAAGTTGTGTGGTGACACAAGTATCTTTAGGGGGAAGTGGCTCCTTGATGTTTTTGTTACATAAAAGGTTGGAGACACCTGGTTTAGCCTGTTACTTGCCGCCCCCCCTGATCAGGGAGTTAGGTTTAGGGTTACGAACGGCAAATGTGATGTAAGTTATGTGTCACCCACACAGATCTTACACATTTAGAAACTTGAAGGTCTTGGCTTTCAAATGAGGTATCACACTGACATATAAACTCTCCTCTCAATACGTTTTGAGATTTGGATATTATGGATACGCTACATTAGGCCGATATATGAAAGGCTGTGCGTACTTGTGCAGGGTATAGACTGCATGTCACAGTGTAGTATTTTTATTTTTGCTTTTACTTGCTTTTAAGTTGGTCCTATATCATGCAAAATCGACTTTTTGGAGCTTTAAGCCATGTTGTTATGTTATTTCCTTGTCCAAAACACCCTCAGAGTGGTTTTTGACCTGAACATCCTGAATGACAAGTCACGATAAATACTATATCGACTTATCGTTCAATAAATAACAGATAAACGATATATTTTTGGGTTCGATAATTGTCCTCTGTACATTTATTAGCATTTACCCGCTATATTTTCTATGTAAAACTTTGAATTTTAAGAGAGGCAATCTGAGTTACAATATATTACATGTTTATTGCAGCTTGTGTGTTTTTTTAGGATATGATTATGCACTTTTAGAACAAAGGTTTACTGTCATTTATATGCCTGAGAGTTGACAGTATCTAGTATCGTTGGAGTCAATAATGTCATTTATGGTGATACTTTCTTGCCTCAATACATCGAACTTCAATTTTGTTATCGTGACAGGCCTAATAATAATAATAATGATGCATTAGTTTTATATAGCGCTTTTCTGGACACTTTACATTGCACTATTCCTTCACTTCATACTCGGTGGTGGTAAGCTACTATTGTAGCCACAGCAGCCCTGGGGTAGACTGACGGAAGCGAGGCAACCAGTCTGCACCATCGGCCCCTCCGACCACCACCAACCACTCACTCACTCACTCACTATATTCGCTAGGCTTCCTGGTGTTCCCAAACGGTCTCCCATCCAAGTCCTGCCAGGCCCTTCTTAGCTTAGCTTCCAAGGTCTGACGGGATTGGGCAGAGCAAAGGCGGTGTGGCCTAACGACAAGGTTATTCAATCAGTGGATTTCCTTCTTCCTTGATGGCACGGGCGTATTCCAAGATGACAATGCCAGGATCCATGGGGCTCACATTGTGAAAGAGTGGCTCAGGGAGCAGGAGAAACCGGATCTTCACCCCATTGAGGACCCTTGGGATGTGCTGGCGAAGCCTTTGGGGAAAAATCAATGCAGCAATAGATGGAAATAATAAATCGTTTGGCTTTTCAGGAGCTGATTGAACCAACACCAAAGCTATAATCAAAGCTAAAGGCCGTCCAGTGAAATATTAGAGGGTGTGACCTATTTTTTTGTGGCAACTTAAATATATTGTATTTGTAGTTCCCTCATATTAGAGCATAATGATGTAGAATGAATCACTGAGGAGAACAGTGTCCCCCCCAAAAAACTCCCCTTCTTCAATCACGACTCATTAAGAGCTCCCTTTCCTCTCATATGTTTATTCAGGGCTTCCAACATCAGCGAAGGATTCTGCACATTTTTACTACGCGCTCCCCCGCGTCTCCCCCCCCAAAAAAGCCAGCAGCAATAAAGCCCCGCTCACATTCCAGTCATGGCTGCCGTTCCTCTTTGATATTTTCGCCGCCGTTCGGAGTCGTCCTTGTTGCCTCTCGTCTGCCGCTTGATGTAAATCTGATGCAAACAGAGCTGCAATCGGCGAAAACAAAAAGTTGGGGGTATAAATCAAAGTCCTCTGGCATGTCGCGGGCTTTGTTGTTGCAGCCTGTAATCTGCCCCTATACCCGGCGCTTCTGCGAGCCAAAACAACTGCGTTATCGCCGCGGCCGCTCTTATGGGGAGATCTGATAGAGCGGCTGCATGTCTGATGGGACAACAAGCGCCGACAATACAGAGACGGGGGGGGAAAGTTTTATTTAGAAGTACAGTTCCAGGGGATGAGCGTGTGCGCCTCGATAAGGCGGCGCATTATGACGACTGTTTTTACACGTTTAGCAGAGCGCAGGGGGTGGGTGACGCTGCGGCGGCGGATAATTTGTTTACATCTGCCACAATACCTGATGCATGTTCTTATTAGAGATGCCCCCAAGCCCCCAATCCAGCTTCTGATGCGGATACTGGAGGTTTGAGCATCTGCCGATATCAACTGATACCAAGAGGCTTTATTAACCCCTTAACTCCCACCTGAACCGAGCACTTTTTCTCCAGCTTTACCCCAATCTAAAAGCTTCTGGGGAAAAAAGGTGTGAAAATAGCAACAAAACTGAGACGAAAACAAGGATGAAAATGTGAAAAAAGTGAGAAAAAACGGACAAAAAAGTGACAAAAAAATGGACAAAAATTTGACAAAAAAGTGAGAAAATTTTGACGAAAAATTGAGAAAAATTTGACGAAAAATTGAGGAAAAAATGGACAAAAATTTGACAAAAAAGTGAGAAAAATTTGACAAAAAATGGAGGAAAAAATGGACAAAAATTTGACAAAAAAGTGAGAAAAATTTGACAAAAAATGGAGGAAAAAATGGACAAAAATTTGACAAAAAAGTGAGAAAAATTTGACAAAAAAGTGATAAGAATTTGACGAAAAAATTTGAATAATTTGACCAAAAAGTGACAAAAATGGACAAAAAAATGGACAAAAAACAAACAAAAAATTTGACGAAAAAGTGACAAAAAATTGAAAAAAAATGGACAAAAAAGTGAGAAAATTTTGACGAAAAATTGAGAAAAATTTGACGAAAAATTGAGGAAAAAATGGACAAAAATTTGACAAAAAAGTGAGAAAAATTTGACAAAAAAATTGAGGAAAAAATGGACAAAAAATGGACAAAAAAGTGAGAAAAATTTGACAAAAAATTGAGGAAAAAATGGACAAAAAATGGACAAAAAAGTGAGAAAAATTTGACTAAAAAGTGATAAGAATTTGACGAAAAAATGTGAATAATTTGACCAAAAAGTGACCAAAAATGGACAAAAAAACGGACAAAAAAAAGCAAAAAAAATTACGAAAAAGTGACAAAAAAAGTCACGAAAATTCGACAGAAATGAGATGACTGCTCAACAAAGAAGGTGATGAAAAAAAATCTGATGATGTGAGGAAAAAGATCAATTTTAGTTGTGTAGGTCTTAGCTTTCAAATGAGGTGTTACACTGGCCTACAGGATTTGGGTAAAGCTGAACTGGAGAAAATGCTCTCGGTTCGGTATCTCAGTATGTAAAAACGGTGGCCTATTCCTTTAAGCTCGTGCATGACGGCACTTTGGACCCGAATTAGGCAGTTGTGGAGAACAGGTCTGAGCTCATTCTACACATGAGGACATGGCTGGAACATGTACGGGGAAGAACATACATAATTTTGACATTTTTAAACTCTGTATAGTCCCTTTAACGTATTGCCGGGTTGCAGGTGACATCACAGCATCCTAAAGGCCTATACTATTATATACAGGAAAAAATGTTTGGTCTTGTACAGAGAGCTCATGGACCCAGTGACTGATATTAATGATATTTTTTGTAATTAATACATTTTCTTTTTAGCTACGACTTGGGAAAGTGTGATGCTGTTAATAGGAAAAACTGTCCCCTGCCCCCCACTGGGTCCGGTCACATCATCACAGTCTAGAACCTGCAACCCAGCAATTTGTAAAATCCAGATTCTTCCCTGGGACGAGTTTATCGGCACGTTTCAGTTTTCAGGGTCACTGTTACGGAAAAGTGAAAAAACTCGCCTGTATAAGTTCATGAGATTGATACCAATGTTTTTTGAAAATTAGATGCAGTGTTTTTCCTTTTTTTTCTTTCCACTACTAGAAAAAAATCCGGTTTAGCGCCTTTTAACAAACTTCATCTCACCTGTATTCGATTTAGGCACGTTCTAACAATTATCTCCCTGGTGTTCATGAAAACAGTAAGAAACAAGAATGAAATGCGGTGCTCGGCTATGAGGCTGTTGGAATAACTTCACAGTTTTGATTGGTGCTGGTTTAAAGCTTCAGCACGACTTGAAAAACACACAGAGCGGCTCAGAAGCGACATAATGTTGTTTTCTAGGCTTTAAAAATGTGGAGGACAGTTTTTAGTTTTAACAATGACGGAGCTGCATCCAGGAAGTTCAGAACAAAGCGCTGACACTGAAGAGGAACAAAAACAGATACGTTTAACCTCTTAACTCCCGCCTGAACCGAGAGGATCTTTTTCCATAAGTCATCAGGGTTTTTTTTTTTTTTTTTGGGTATTCAACTCATTTTTGTAACTTTTTTCGTCATTTTTTCATCAATTTTTATCACATTTTTGTCACATTTTTTTGTCAATTTTTTGTCATTTTTTTGTCACATTTTAGTCATTTTTTGGTCCCATTTTTTCATCAATTTTTTATCAAATTTTTGTCATCTTTTGTTACATTTTGGTCATTTTTTGTCACATTATTGTAATTTTTTTGGTCAAATTTTTATCACTTTCATCTCCCCCTGCTGTCTCTGGCCAGAAAACCATGTTTGCAACTTGACTGCCACCGGTCCGGAGGCGCAATACACACTAATGTAATCACGAAGAAGAAGCTAACATGCTAATGGGCAAAGCTAACTGCGGGCTAACGTCACTTTAAACAGTATTTACAGTTTGAGTGAAAAAAATTATTTAGATTGTATAATCGGATGTACAATATCGCTCTCTCCCTTCGCCTTTACTGTCAGCGTCGTATTTACTCTACAAGACAATTTATGAGTTAAAAAATCGCAACTTGCTACGACACCTGCAGAGTTACTTAGTACTGCTTTAAATTCAAATTCGATTAATTGCCCAGCTCTACGACTAGGCTTAGGGTTAGTTAACGGAACGGCAAATGTAATGTATGTTGTGTTTCCGTCACACAGATCTCACGCTTATTTTCAGAAACTAAAAAGTCTTGGCTTTCAAATAAGGCATCACACTGGCACATTGGCTGTAAGCTCTCCTGTCAATACGCTTTGAGATTTGGATATAAACAATAGTTAAGCCAAACCCTAAGGTGGCGGGTAACAGGTTAAACAGATAACGAATTACCACTGCCACCAATAGGGGGCGTGCTGTAAACTTGCGAGTTGAGATTAACACTTACTCCTAACTTCCCAAACACTTTCAACGTCACGATCCATGAAAGATGTTTGACAATTAAACGCACGGCCCACAAAAGGACCGTCTCGGGACCGGTGACTTTCTCACATTACACCGAAGGACAGGAAAGAAAAAAAAAAAAGTTGTCAATTTAATTATTCATTCACGTTATCTTTTAAATCCCGTGACACGGTTTTGATTCGGGTCCAGTTGGCGTCGGCGGATTTGTCGTAATTTCACATCTTTATTTATAAAAGGCTCCACACGCGCACACACACACACACACACACACACACACACACACACACACACACACACACACACGCGAGAGGCTAAAGCCGAGCGTAAAATGGGATTTGGAGGTTCAGAGCTGGCCTTTGTACTGGCTGCCACACACGCACTGTCAAAGGGAGAGAGAAAAAAACAGTCCATAGTGTAAATACGAGTGCAAGAGGACAGAGAGGGTGCTAGTGCTCTCTTTAATGTGGAAAATGAGACAAAAAACAGTTTCTATGGCAACGTGGGGAGAGGAGGGGCTGGGGGGTGGGGGGGGGGGGGATCCTGAACGGAAACAAAAGCACAGTGAAGTGGCGCCGAGGGGGCTCCGACAGATGTACGCCGTGTCCCGGAGATAAAAAAAAAACTCCAATTGGTTTCAAATCTGTTCCCCCGATGCTCGGCCAAAAAAGTGGGCGTGGCCACGGTTGGAAAATGCCTTTGTGCTTTTTAAGGCGAGACACTGCAGGTGAATAGGGGGAAAAAAATAAATGTAGAGATGTCAATTTGAAACTTTTGCTGAACATCACAGATATAAATATGAGAAAAAAATGTATTGCATTTTTTCTGTCATTTTATGTTTTCACATAAAAATAAGGCATTTTGAGCATTAAAATGGCCAAAATTGCCTATATTTTGGGCAACGAAATCAAAATAATGAATTGAGCCAGATTCAAATGTTATGGTTTTATTTTATTGACATATTAGTAACTAAGATTTTTTCTGAGGGGATTTTGGATATTTTGTTTAGTTTTTCAATAAACTAATCATCAGTGAAAAAATCTGTAATAACTCAAATTCCGCCTGTTTTTTTGGTTTCAAAGTTGAATAAATCAGGTTTGGAATTAGATATTAAAAAATCCTTCTGAAAAAACCTTCAAAACATTGTCAGGTCTCAGACTGTAAAGTTTGGAGTCTGTGGGAGCTTCTATAAGGGCTCACCCACTGCCCGAGTGCGGCTTCTCTCATTCAGAGAAAACCAGCCCTGAAGTTTTGTAGCGAGTGCTCATGCTCGGCCCGTTCTCCGACTTTTCCGCACCAGCGTCTCGTAGGAGGAAAAACACCATATTTGGGTGAAAGCGTCATCACGGGGCCCCTTAGCAGGACACGTGGATGTCAAATCTGTCAATATTTATGAATGAAAACCCGCGGGAAAGACGGCGTTTCTACACAGCGCAGCAGCTACTTCCGGGTTGCCCCCACCTCGCAGACAAAACATCAAAAAATAAACATCATACGGGTGAGTTTTGTCATTTTTATATCTGACATGAAAACTAAGATGTAAAGGGAGGAAAATAGATACAAATCTCCACTTCGACCACTGCGTGAAAAATCAATACTTTCACCTGCCGTGTCTCGCCTTAAAGGGTCGACAGAATGCAAAAAAATGTGGGCGCCTTCATCAAAGTTCTTTATGATATCTGTTCTGTCAGTTTGATGCTGGTTTTACACATGGACACAATGCATTAAGGCCAGACACTGCTTTTTGAATGCCCAAATACTAAGTAACTCTTGCCCCTAGAGGCCGTAAGCGCCACTGCAGGTGTCGTAGCAAATTTTTTACTCATTAATTGTCCGTGAGAGTAAATACTACGCTGACAGAAAAGACAAAGCGACAAAGGGATATTCTTCATCCAACTACACAATGGAGATCATTTTTTTCACTCAAACTTGGCTGTAAATACTGTTTAAGCGGTGCTAGCCTACAGTTAGCTTTGCCCGTTAGCCTGTTAGCTTCTTCTTCGTGATTCTATTAGTGTGTATTGGTGCCTCCGACCCGGTTGCAAATGTGGTTTTCTGGCCAGAGACACGAGGGGGAGATGAAAGACCCTCCAATCATCCCTTTAACACTTGTATTACCCCCACAGGGACTACGGGAAGGATTTATTCAGATCTGCAAACATTTCATCAATCAGAGGAAAGCGACTTGGGCAAAACGGGCGACTTTGGAGCAAAAAAGAAGTGGTCAATTTCAGCCCAAACTGCAAATGCTTTAAGCTGGATTTACACTGTGCGATTTTCACCATGATTTTAGCACGAATTTTGATCACATGGCTATTTTGAAGTGAAATCTTTCAGCCTCTTCGTGCATCTCGGTCGTGCAGTGTCGGTGGAAAAAGACCACATGACGGAAAGTGGGTGGTTTGCAAAGCGCCTGTACTCACTCACGCTCCACGATTATCCGTTTTTAAAGGTCCTGTATCATGTGAAATCGACTCTTTGGAGCTTTTAACCATGTTGTTATGCTATTTCCTTATCAAAAACACCTCCAGAGTGTTTTTTGGCTTCATTCACGCAGCTCTCAGTAATCCTCCTGAGTTGTTCCCTTTTGACGTCAGAAAGAAACGGAAGTGCTTGACGTCTGTAATGTAATGTCTTGCGGCCTGTTTTTAATTTGTAAAACAGCCTTTTCATTATTTCTGTTATGCCGTCAATGGTTTGTAAGAAATAAATAAAAACAATAATACAAAAAGGAAGAGCTGGACATGTCTACGCCGCGCTGCCCCTGCAGGGAAAACAAACGCACCCCCTGAGCGTCTGAACAGATGTCATGTTTTGCACTGAAGGAGCTCTTTCTAACCTACTCTGGACACGCCCGTTCTGTTAACTTACCTGACGATAATGTGACGGAGAAAAGCGTGTTTGGCTGCGAGAGGTGCAGGACTTTATTCAACCTTCCTCAGTAAGTAAGTAAGTAGTGTTTATGTACATAGCAATGCGATGTCGTCACATCCGTTAGGCTCTGGTAGGCATTTTACATTTTCATATTTGATGAACATTTTATTAAAATCCCATAATCAGCAAAAAACAATGTCCATAAACAGGGCATTGCTTCTCTTGCGCTGTAACAGATCTATCCTTTTATAAAACCGAGATAAAGGCCTGTCTGCATCAGCTGCCTACCAAACATCCGGCGAAAATTGCGGAAGTAAACAATACCAGCGATCGCTCGTATCAAAGTGGATTAAACTCTTTAGCGGTGATGGAGCGTGTGTGTGTGAGCGTGTGTGTGTTAGCGTGTGTTTGTTAGCGTGTGTTTGTTAGCGTGTGTGTGTGTTAGCCATTTATGAAGCAACTCCTTATAACTGCATTGTGAAGTAACTTTGCTGTCATATTATTTCTACTACGGCCAAAGTTGCATCGGCTGCATTAACTCGGGGAGAGGGAGTTAACTGAATCCAAGCGTCTTGTCGTCTGGGTTTGAAAAATACCTCCAGAAAATATATTTATCACAAAAAATGAGTGCTCCATAGTGGTAGAGTTACAATATATCATATACATGCCTATACTTTACTGTGGAATGGCTAAAATAGTAGATACAGATCCTTTAAGGTTGTCACTGCGAACCGCACTACATTGGGCTGTGAGGCAGGTACTGTATGCGTTCTGAACTTGGGCCGTACCCCCCCCCCCCACCCCCCTCACTTTTCGACGCCTAACAGACTCTGTATTCAGGGCCGTGCCTCTCCACACGCACAGCTCACTGAACCATGTGTGAAAAATGATCCAAACACTTGAGGCTCTTCAGTGGGGATGAAGGGGAGGGAGGGGTGGGGGGGGAGCGACGCTGTTGTTGATGATGATGATCACGGTGGGGCTGTTTCCACGGTAACCGGAGAGGCCGCTCACTTCCTGTTGTCGGTGGATGGGAGAAGGATTGAGAGGAGCCTCGGGAGGCGGCGCGTGAAGCACGACGAGGGACTGGATGATTGTGTAGAGTTCAGGGACTGGCGTTGGTACCGACGTCTGTTACAATGAGGAGTGTTAGCAAAGATGTTCAAAAGACCCAACATTAGCTGGAAAACTAAGGAAAAAGTAGGTTTAGATGACACAATGCCAAGCTCTACATCGGAGATTTAGTTTGGCCAGATTTAACACTTTGCGCAAGGACAACGTTGCTCCGAACGCGACGTATGGAGTGTTATCTTGCATGTGGCACAACTTTAGCGCGATGTGGCCGAGAGGGCGTCGCTTACAAAAAAAAGTGATGTCGACAGAGGCGTGGTTTATTACAAGCGGCACTGTGCACTTTTAGGAGTCTATTAACACATTGAGGCCGCGCTGTTTTGGGGATTTAGCTGTTGAGTACCAACAATCCAGACCATTTTTATGATATTTGTAGCACCACAGTGTATTCTATGTTATAGCTATGGACACATGCTATGTGTGGAAGTAGCGACTTTAGTAAATATTACTTTTTACCACATCCGGCCCGCAAGATGATTCAGTCCGGCCCACAACATGTAGAGCATAAATTCATAAGTATCCCAAAAAAAAGTAAGTCTCTTGCCCATTCCTGTGTGGAGTTATGATTTTATTTTTATTACCAGAATGCTCACTCGGTCATAAGGTCAATAAGGACAAGATCGCGAATACAAGCGGCCGAAATGAGTTTCCTTCGCAGGGTGTCTGGGCGCACCCTTCGAGATCGGGTGAGGAGCTCAGTTACCCGGGAGGAGCTCGGAGTAGAGTCGCTGCTCCTTCACGTCGAAAGGAGCAGCTGAGGTGGCTCGGGCATCTGTTCCGGATGCCTCCTGGTCGCCTCCCGCGGGAGGTGTTCCAGGCATGTCCTAGTGGGACAAGGCCTCGTGGAAGGCCCAGGACACGGTGGTGGGACTATGTCTCTGAGCTGGCCTGGTGTCGCCTCGGGGTCCCCCCAGAACAGCTGGAGGAGGTGTGTGTGGATCGGGAAGTTTGGGCATCTCTGCTGAGACTGCTGCCCCCGCGACCCGGCCCCGGATAAAGCGGAAGAAAATGGATGGATGGATGGAATGCTCACTCCAGCCACTAGGGGGCAGATTAAATAAGACTAAAAGTAAAGAATTCCACAGGTGTCCAGCAAGAGGGCACTGACATAATAAGAAATCAGGATGTAAACAACACATTGTGTGACTTGCAAGTGGGAAATGGACAGTCTGCCCCTAGGCAGCTGTGGCTATGATAGTAGCTTACTACCACAGAGTGTGGAGTGAATGAATATTGACCATGGTGTAGCAGAGACTTGTGACACAGGCTTGTAAAGTCCAATAAGTGTGAGCCGTTTTTATGAGGCTACAGTCCTATTCATTTATTGAATAAAAGTCGTCAATGCATTTTCCCAATCAAAACATTTTTTATTTTGGAGCTTTTGTTTATGGACCCGGCGATACGCTCCCCATATATTACACTTATATCCCGATATGAGTTTGAGTTATTGTTGGTGCAGCTCCGACCAGAGCTGTGGGAAGATATTTTAGCTAGGGGGTGATGAGGGACAAAATTTACCCCCAAAACGCTTTTTCTACGCATATTTCCTACTTAGTTTGCTGTTCCCAAACTATCCATCAGGGGGTGCTGCAGCCCCCTCAGCACCCTGGGTTCCCACGGCCTTGGCTCCGACTCAATTCAGACTTCTCATAAGGGGCCTTATGAGAAGTCTGCCCACCCCTGCACTATAGGCAAGTAGGGTGAAGTGTCTTGCCCAAGGACACGACGACAGTGTGCATTTGTGGGAGCTGAACCCACGACCTTCCGATCAAGAGACGACCCTTGTTTATCATCGTGTAACCGTATCCGTTTTCACACACGGTAAGTCTACATGTTGGTCGGATGTGTTTCTCTGATTGGCTGATCCTCCTGTCAATCACACCTTTCAGAAAACGCAGAGTTCCAGACTTTGAAAAGGGTCAGGCCACAAAACCGAGGGGAAAGGACAAGTTTCGCCGTTTCCCCGCCCGTAGAAAACCGTGGAACGTAAACACCATCGCTGCTCCAGGCTTCTACGCCGGCACACACACAAAAACAAGCGCATTTAGTGATCACGAAGACCAAAATTATCGATTCAAAGTTATACCAAAAAGTCTTAGAATCTCCTGAATAGAGCACAGAACATAACCTTGCCCGGCTGAGGCGGCGCGCGAGTTGTCGTCGAGACGGAGGATCACCTTGGTCGGAGCGGTTCAGGAGAAGGATGAGGCGACGGCACAAGGTCAACGACTGTAGACACATTATAAGAGCACAGACCTATTCATCCGCGGAGCGAATCGGTCTGGAGCTCATTCTGCTCAGGTTTCATGTCCGCTCAAGCAGCAGAACGAGGGGGCGATAAAGCGACGCAAGATCACTGGTCGTCTTTCACAGCTCAAGTCCTGGTTTGGTTTATGTGGGTTAAAGGTTTAGGCCACGGCTTTGTCCTGGTGTAATCCTGTGTCACGTTAGGGTGAAGCTGCAAGGTGTCAGTGACCAATACTCCATTGGGAGAAATAATTCTTTGAAAATTCTCAATGAGCTTCGTAAGTTCTTCTCCTGAAATGGATTCCAACAGTCTGTGAAGTGAAGACGACATTGTGAGACTCACTGGCTAAGTTTACATGGAAACCAAATATCTAATGTGGGAAATTGATGATTTTTAGCTAATGTTATATTTTATAATGCTATTGAATGTTTTTTTTTTATGAGTTTAATCTATGTGCTTTAAGTTTCAGTTTAAACCAATCTTTTCAAACGCACATTGCTGTAACAATACCCCATTTCTTGCTCTTGCATTCTTTTGCTCAAACCTGTGGAGACGTCCGGCGCCCTCACCGGAGATGTGAAAAATAACTCCAAATAAGGCAACAGGAAGACACTTCTAGTGGAAAACTACTGAGAGAAAGGCTTGATGACCTTGGCCTGAGCTCCACTCATCTCCTGTCTCTTCGTGAACGTCACATTTTTTCTGATCTATATTTGTAAGAGCGCAGTTAGACGGTGCCGTTTCCTGGGACGGCCCCGTTCGAGCACCGTGTATATTGTTCGGGACTTTAGCATTCAGATAACCTGTGTTTAGACATTGTAATTGTTATAGGGAATAAATCTTTGACTAAAGCTACTGAATTCTGGTGGTTTCTCCTCGGACCTTGGGATCAACGAACACGCTTGGCGAGACCTTTTTGATGCTTTAATACTTTAAACTTAACTGTTTAACTGTGTTTAAAATGATCTTATGGAGTCAGATCTTATGTAAATTTAGAGTTTTAATATTTCTTGTGAAATCGCCCACACTGATCATGATCTGATTTGTGGAGTTCTCAGATGATTGACGTGGCATAATCTGATACACATAATCTGATACTCATATCATCTGATTTCTTTCCGATCTGTCACATGAACGAACCAGGAAAATGCAGCAAAGAGGCCAAACTAATATCACAAAGACAAACCCTCATCCAAAGGCTTCATCAGCGACACTAAAGTTGAGCTCACTATATGTGGTCTGCGGCTGAGCTGAAAGTGTTGCTGACGAAGCTTTTTGGATGAGAGGCGAAACGTTCTGCACTTCAACTACAGAGTGCAGACGACGACTCAAGAACCTTCATTGAAAAAGTTATCCAGGAAATAAATACAAGTACAATGTGTTTCCAGTAGTTTAGGCTGATGCAACTCCATCCTCAGCGTAGCGAGTTCGAGTCCCAGCTGTGATTACTTATCTCCCCTCTCTTCACCCAGACTTGTTTTTAGTTTGTGCTGTTTGTATTTTACTTTACTGCTGCCACATGGACAGAACTTTGACTCCAAGTCCAAATATCATCCTCGAGCTCAGGCATGTCCAAAGTGCGTCCCAGGGGCCAAATTTTGAGCCCTTCTTGTTTGATTGACACACATCCCAAGAGATGATCCTTTTTCCTGCAGTCGATTCCACATGATTAAAACCTCAAAAAGCAACATTTATTGTGAGAAAGAGCTGGCATTGTGGTTAAAAGCCTAAATACCTGTGTGGGGCACAGTTCAAACCTCTCTTAAATGCATGTAGGTGAATGTTTAAATGCACTAACCACAGATCTGTGCCCCCCCCCCCCATGCTGCATACATGTAAATGTAATGTATGTATGTATATGTGGTCCTAGGTGGAAAAAGTTTGGACACCCCTGCTCTAGCTGGTTCTGCTGATGGGCCTGACTGAAGGGAGGGCGGAGAGATTTTTCAGCTGCTCCAGAAATCTAAATCTGCACTGGCACATGCAGAACCTGGAGTTTTGGATACTAGAATAGAATTTTTATTGTCTAACGAGGTAGAAATTCATCTTTGGCTCACCGACACACAGAAAAACAAGACTGTGAACAATACAAACATGCCCAATAGGGGAAAAAATATAACAAAAACACATACATAAGAACAGTTCATTTCTGTGGCAATTGTATTCAGGTGGCTGCTTGCTATTCTGACCATGTAAACGTAGCCATTGAGAAAATGTCAGAAGTGCAAAGCAGTATCCATCCAGCCATCCATTTTCTTCCACTTTTCCATTTCCGGGTCGTTCACCTTGCACCAGCCCCTTATGGCTCCTCCTGCAGGTGGTGGGTCCACAGAAGGACGGCCTCATGGTTCTAACCGGGCCTGTTGGTCTCTCATAAGGAATTTCTGACTCGCTCTTTGTCTGACCCGTCACCTCAGACCTGTTTGCCATGGGAGACCCTACCAGGGACACCAAACCCCCAACAACAGAGCTCCCAGGATCATTCGGCCCCTCAAACCCCTCCACCCAGGGGCGGACTGGGACTGAAAAACGGCCCTGGACTCTGGACCAGCCAGGCCCAAATTTGCATCAATACGCACTTCTAAAAACACATATTTTAACCTCTTACCCCCCACCTTTACAAAGTGCATTTTCTCCAGTTCGGCTTTAGCCAAATCTAAAAGACTGTGTTGTTGGGTTTTCATCCCTTTTTTGTCATTTATTTGTTGCTTTTCCGGCACATTTTTGTTCCGTTTTCATCCTTGTTTCATCGCTATTTTGCTGCTTTTCTTTTAAGCTCTTAGATTTGGATAAAGCTTGGTTAAATCGGGGGGTAAGAGGCCCTTCTGTGCTCTTCCAGAATGGACACATGGCCAGTCCGCCCCTGCCTCCACCACGTCGAGTTGGCGGTTTCAGGAGGGGTGCAAAGCAGCAATCAAAGCAAAATTGAAGACTCTATTTCACCTTTTTTATGTTCAAAAGTGTTCTTCAGAGTGTTCTTCACAAGCAAAATTATCCACTGTGAGATCAATAAAGACTTATCTTTTCTTAGAACATAATTCCATCTGTGCTCATTTATTCGGCTTTTATATAGTCATCATCAAATACTCAATCAGAAAACTGTGCCATATAATTGAAGTGGATTAGACTGGTGTGTTATGCAGTAGTTCTGCTTTTATACTTGATAAAGAGGGAATGAGCGCTTAGAACAAAGAGAAAAATATCACTTTTAACCCGTGCCTGAACCGCAGTTACTCCGACGCAAAGGCGAGACACTGCAGGTGAATAGGGGGAAAAAAAAAATATAGAGATGTCAATTTGAAACTTTTGCTGAACATCACAGATATAAATATGAGAAAAAAATGTATTGCATTTGTTCTGTCATTTGATGTTTTCACATCAAAATAAGGCATTTTGAGCATTAAAATGGCCAAAATTGTTTATATTTTGGGCAACGAAATCAAAATAATGAATTGAGCCAGATTAAATTTGATGGTTTTATTTTATTGACATATTAGTAACTAAGATTTTTTTCAGAGGGGATTTTGGATATTTTGTTTAGTTTTTCAATAAACTAATCATCAGTGAAAAAATCTGTAAAAACTCAAATTTCGCCAGTTTTTTTGGTTTCAAAGTTGAATAAATCAGGCTAGGAATTAGATATTAAAAAATCCCTCTGAAAAAACCTTCAAAACATTGTTAGGTCTCAGACTGTAAAGTTTGGAGTCTGTGGGAGCTTCTATAAGGGCTCAGGCTCTGCCCGAGTGCGGCTTCTCTCATTCAGAGAAAACCAGCCCTGAAGTTTTGTAGCGAGTGCTCATGCTCGGCCCGTTCTCCGACTTTTCCGCTCCAGCGTCTCGTAGGAGGAAAAATACCATATTTGGGTGAAAGCGTCATCACGGGGACCCTTAGCAGGACACGTGGATGTAAAATCTGTCAATATTTATGAATGAAAACCCGCGGGAAAGACGGCGTTTCTACGCGGCGCAGCAGCTACTTCCGGGTTAGCTCCGCCTCGCAGACAAAACATCACAAAATAAACATCATGCGGGTGAGTTTTGTCATTTTTATATCTGACATGAAAACTAAGATGTAAAGGGAGGAAAATAGATAAAAAAAATCTCCACTTCGACCACTACGTGAAAAATCAATACTTTCACCTGCCGTGTCTCGCCTTAAATTAATTTCAATCCAACTTCCTCAAATAATACTCCAAGGTTGTTTACTCGCAGCCTTTCACCTGCTGATGGGAAATGAATCGCCCCAAACGCTTTTTTTTCTCCCTCCGCTCTCCCCAAGGTTCCTCTGCTTACAGTGTTAATTAACAGGCGTTCCATCTTTCCTTTTCCGCGGCTATTTGCTCTCCGAGACTCTCCCGCCCCGACCCGGCCGCTTTTATTCTCTTTCCTTTGTGATTGCGAGTGGCTTTTGAGGCGGAGAAAGGTCAACAGATGATAAAGCCTTCTAAAAACACTACAGTCCGCGCTCCGATCCGTCCCCATATCTTTTAAAGTGGACTTCAAATTAGAGCGCGCAGCCAAAATGTCACGGCGTCTTCCTCCTCCGCGTCGGTTTATAGCTCACTACTTCAAAAGGGCAGCCACTGACCTTATTCCCCGTGTGAAAGACGCGGCAAAGGAAAGGAAAAAAAAAAAAAAAAGAGGAGGGGAAGAAAAAAGGAACCGTGTGGGCCAGCTCATGTCTCGCCTCTCGAGTGGGATCTGAAAGGGAAGTTGCAGAATCGGGTTGTGACAAAGAGCAAAGGACCAGATGAGCGAACGCACTGAGAGAGACTTCCGCGTGCTCGAGGCGCCGTTTATTTCCGAGGATCCGACAGTCACCGTTATTACCGGCACTTAAGCGCGTTTAAGGCCGGAGGAAACTTTGAATGTTCGTACACCGGAGGTTTTTAGCTAGTTCAGCGTTGTGTAATAAAACGAAACTTCATCAGCCGAAGATTTCCAGGGAGTAGTGATGGATAAAACACTTTTTCTTTTAATCAATACAATACTTTTTGGGCTAGTTCCAAATGGGTGACTGCATTTCAATCAACATTTCGAAGACTGTTTATTTCATGTCATTAAGTAACAAAATAGTGTTCAGGTTTTCTGAGCCGCTGCGACTGAATAAAGCAACAAACAAACCTGGCTGCCTTCAACCTCCTCTGATCCTCTGAAACGGTGCAGCGCCTTCTGGGTTTGTCCCAGTTTCAGATCGTGGTGTCCTGCACTGGTCAGCTCCACCTCCTCCTTCCTCTTCCTCCTGCGCAGCTCCCTCCGATCCACAAGTCTTTCACCATCTTCTGGGAAGAGCTTGGCAGTTCCATCCTTCCATTTTCTTCCTCTTTATCCGGGGCCGGGTCGTGGAGCAGCAGTCCCAACAGAGATGCCCAAACTTCCCGATCCACACACACCTCCTCCAGCTGTTGGGACCCCGAGGCGACACCAGGCCAGCTCAAAGACACCGTCCCACCAGCGTGTCCTGGGTCTTCCACGAGGCCTTGTCCCACTAGGACATGCCCGGAACACCTCCCAAGGGAGACGACCAGGAGGCATCCAGAACAGATGCCCGAGCCACCTCAGCTGCTCCTTTTGACGTGAAGGAGCAGTGACTCTACTCCGAGCTCCTCCCGGGGAACTGAGCTCCTCACCTGATCTCGAAGGGTGCGCCCAGCCACCCTGCGAAGGAAACTCATTTCGGCCGCTTGTATTCGCGATCTTGTCCTTTCGGTCATTACCTGAGTCGCCTCCCGTGGGAGGTGTTCCAGGCATGTCCTATTGGGACAAGGCCTCGTGCAAGGCCCAGGACACGCTGGTGGGACTATGTCTCCGAGCTGGCCTGGGGGCCCAGAACAGCTGGAGGAGGTGTGTGTGGATCGGGAAGTCTGGGCATCTCTGCTGAGACTGCTGCCCCCGCGACCCGGCCCCGGATAAAGCGGAAGAAAATGGTTGGATGGATTCTCAAGTGGACATCCATCAGCCAAAACAAGAGAAGCCACATGTGGCTTAGCTGTGAGTCTTGCCCGGATACCTCCTCGTTTGTCCCTTCCTTGTTTCCTGCAGCTCCTCTTGCGACGCCTCCTCTGTGCTGCCGGTGTGGGGGCTCCTGGTGCCTCTTCAGTGTCTCAGAAGAAGAAACATGTAGGTCTCAAATCTTTACCTCATTTAGCTGTTTGTTTACTTTTGAAAAGCGGCTTCTTCAGGTCCATTATGAACTCTTCGCAGTCAAAAAAATCAGCCGAACCTCTAGAAAAACACAAATAGAGTTGGCAGAAAAAGAACACAGTGTTAATATGCACATTAAAATTACTAAAATTCGAATTACTAGTGATGTAAACATAATGATAATCTACGAAGCTCCTCTGTGTGTTCAACTAAACAAAAAAAAAAGTGTTTAATGGATAGAAAACAACAACCCACTTCTAATTTTGCGCCTCACATTCCCACAGCATTAGCATCGCGCTTCCTGGATGCACCTTTTCCCCGCCGTGTTTATCACCTAAATTGTGTTTTTTCGTGGAGGCAGCGAGCGGATTCTCACCCAGAGACGACGCTGTGTAATCAGTGGGAGCTCACACTCGGGGCCCCGGCTCATTGTCACTCGGGCTCGGCTGGTGTCTGGGGAGGTGGGAGTCTCTTTACGGCGGCGGCAGAGGTGTGCCAGTGTTTACGGAGCGCGCATCTGGCTTTGATTCGCACATTTAGCGTCGCGTATTGTCATTAAAGCGGCGCGTCTCCGGCGGGCCGTCAGTCAAGCCTCCGCGCGACAGCTCCGGCGGGTGGTAATTGAAAAGGCGTGCGATTGATAATTGACAGACACTGAGGTGGAATTGCATCTTTTTACGGCGCTCGGATAATAATTACTACGGGTGAATTGTTTTTTTTTATTTATTAGTTTATTGAGAATTTTTAAAGATCGATAAAGATACAACACATATCTAGCAGCACCCTCTCTTAAGGCGAGACACGGCAGGTGAAAGTATTGATTTTTCACGCAGTGGTCGAAGTGGAGATTTTTATCTGTTTTCCTCCCTTAGTTTTCATGTCAGATATAAAAATGACAAAACTCACCCGCATGATGTTTATTTTATGATGTTTTGTCTGCAAGGTGGGTGAAGTCCGTCTTTCCCGCGGGTTTTCATTCATAAATATTGACAGATTTGACATCCACGTGTCCTGCTAAGGGGCCCCGTGATGACGCTTTCACCCAAATATGGTGTTTTTCCTCCTACGAGACGCTGGAGCGGAAAAGTCGGAGAACGGGCCGAGCATGCGCACTCGCTACAAAACTTCAGGGCTGGTTTTCTCTGAATGAGAGAAGCTGCACTCGGGCAGAGCCTGAGCCCTTATAGAAGCTCCCACAGACTCCAAACTTTACAGTCTGAGACCCAACAATATTTTGAAGGTTTTTTCAGAGGGATTTTTTAATCAAATCAAATCAAATCAAATTTATTTATATAGCACATTTAAAACAACTGCTGTTGACCAAAGTGCTTCACAAAAGGTCTACAGTACAGAGAGAAAAACAACAACATATAAATATAATAATAAAAAACAAAACACAATATACAAAACAGCAAAGCACTAACAGCTTAGATTTGGCCAGATATGTGCTAGACAGTGTTAAAAGCTTTTGCATAAAAGTGTGTCTTAAGCAAAGATTTAAACTGGTCCAGTGTCTGTGCAGCTCTGATGTGGAGAGGAAGGTCATTCCACAGTTTTGGAGCTGCAACAGAGAAAGCCCTGTCCCCTTTAGTCACATATTTGGAGCGAGGGACCTCTAAAAGCAGCTGATCAGCAGATCTCAGAGCCCGAGCAGGGGCGTGACGTACCAGAAGCTCAGACAAATACAGAGGAGCAGCACCATGGAGACATTTAAAGACAACAAGTAAAAGCTTAAACCTTATCCTATAATACACAGGGAGCCAGTGTAGAGCAGCTAACACAGGGGTGATGTGCTGTCTCTTTCTGGTCCCCGTAAGGAGACGAGCGGCTGCATTTTGTACCCCCTGAAGGCGACGAATTGAACGCTGACCAAGACCAGTGTACACAGAATTACAATAATCAAGTCGCGACGTTAATATCTAATTCCTAGCCTGATTTATTCATCTTTGAATTAAAAAAAAACAGGCGAAATTTGAGTTTTTACAGATTTTTTCACTGATGATTAGTTTATTGAAAAACTAAACAAAATATCCAAAATCCCCTCTGAAAAAATCTTAGTCACTAATATGTCAATAAAATAAAACCATACATTTTAATCTGGCTCAATTCATTATTTTGATTTCGTTCGAATGATCCTGGAACTCTGGGTGTTTAGGGAACAGAAACACTGATGTCTTGGTAAAAGTCTCAGAGCTGCTGTAGCTATAAAGCACTTACTTACTTAGTATAGGAGTAACAATGCACTCAAATCTGACAATACACATAGTAATTGTTTCCAAAAAAAAAGTGCAAGCCCCGTCCGGTCGGGGATCGAACCCGGGACCTTCCAGCTATGAAACCACTAACCACTGTGCCACCGCTATACGTCTAACCATCACTAAGATGCTAATAAATGAGACACCCTCAGTGCAGGACGGAGCGCTACCGCAAAGCCTTCATCCCCACTGCTGTCAGACTGTACAATAAGACTGTGAAGTAACGCCGACTGTAACAAGTGAATTTCTCCTTTGTGAGATTAATAAAGGTTTATCTTATCTTATCTTATCTTAAATATTAGCATCTTATTATTAGCATAAACTAAGACAAGATGCAACTCTTGTGTTTGTTTATCGGCTGATTTTTCAGTTCACTCTCAAATGTTAATGCCTCTGAGCTTGTTCAAAAAGTGCACTGGGAACTCAATCTTGATTTTCAGAAATAAATGGCAAATTTAATTGCACTCTCAATCTTTTCAGATGAATACCAATCAACTTTATCCAAAATGGTGCTCTTACCTGAGCCAGTTCCAGCTCAATCAGAGAAGCGCCCGCTGTGGTTCTTCGAGCCAGTCCTTATTAAGGACTAAGTGAGTATTTTTTTTCACCCTTTTGGTGCAACTGCAGCGTTTCTGCAGAGCATCGAGAGTCACGACATGAACCGGGCCACAATGAAGACGCGAGAACTCAGATTCAAACTGGCATTCAATCTTAATTTATTGGAAAACGATGACACAACACTTTAGTGCCTGTTTTCTCAAAATGAGGAAAAACACTTTATATTAAAGGGACATAAAAATGTAAAAATTACGTATTTTCCTCCCCCTACATGTTCCAGCCATGTCCTAATGTGTAGAATGACCTGTTCACCACAACTGCCTCTAAAATCCTGCACTGTCACTCAGAAAGTTAAATCGGGTCTGAAGTGCCGTCATGCACGAGCTTAATGTAGAAGCTGCAGTTACACGTATGACCTGAGGTGGAAGTAGTGAGCATAAAATGGCCAACTTTATCTAGCCGCTTTAAGGTGTGCTCGTTAAGATAAACAAGGTATTAATGAGCATTAGTGAGGCCATGAACAATATGCTTGTGTAGATATTAAAGGTGCACTATGCAAACTTTCATGTAAAAAAAAAGAGTTGATATTAGTGCGCATTTGACCTTTCAGTGACCAAGCGGATAGCAGCAGTCTATATCACACTACAATGATGACCAAACCTTCTGTTGGTCTGTAAATGCAGTAAATTAGAATAACTGCCTTGTATAAAATGTCTCTCTCAAAATGGCTGTAGTGAATGTCTTGAAATAGGCCTCTGTCTCTTTAAGAACCTCTGAGCCTTTCCGACACGCCCCCTCCACACGCTGTCTGTGGCATCAGTGGGGAGGGGGTTACTCTGGTTACTCGGCTGGTGACGAAAGCTCGGAGGCTTCTCCAGGAGGTGGGGGCGTTCCTAGGAGGACTCAGGCAAACCTATCCCTAAAATGGCCGCCATCAGAGTTTTTACAGATTATTCAAAACTACGCGAATGTGCCAAGGCAACACTTCAGGCATGTTTTTAATGAGGGAATGACATAATAACATGATGTAAAGCTTGAAAAAGTCGATTTTGCATAACCCCCCCCCCCTTTAAACTCGGCTTTATCTGTTTTTGAGATGAAAATATAGGCAATTTTGGGCCACATAAAATGCCTCATTTTTACACAAAAGCATAAAGTGACAGAAAACCTGCAATACATTAATTTCTTGTCTTGATGTTAGTAACCTACAGCCAAAGTTTCAAATCGATATCTATAAATGTATTTTATTCACATATACCATAGCTGTGCATAAACCAGCTGTTGTTTCCCCTCCCTCCTCTTCCTCCCACGATTGGCCCGCATTACCCTCGCATTTACACATTTGACTTATGAAACCGGTTTATTTACGGCCCGCGTTTAAGACAAAGGTAGCTCCCCTATTGAAACCCCGCTGTTTGATATTCCTCCAATTATCCGGCGCAGAGCGGGGGCAGCCTCTATAGCGCTTTAAGCTCCCAGCTCTGCCGTGCCGTGCGTTTTGTTCCAACTCCTCACCCCAGTCCTGTAATTTGTCTTCTTTTTGTTCTCGGAGCTGCTAAAATATGCTGATGGGAAGAAAAGAAAAAAAGAATAAGGGAAAAAAAAAAAAAAAAAAAAAAGAGCGGGAAACAACACTTAAACCGCTATTTTATGCCCTGAAGGATGCGCGCGTTTTCTTGTTAGCTCGCTTTTTTTACCGCCTGACTTGACACTTTCTGCGGATCAAACGTCTCATCACGAAATGCAACCTACAAAAAAAAGAAGGAGGGGGAAAAAAAAAAAGTGCTTAGCCGTAATCCGCCAGGGCAGGTGGAGGAGAAAGGGGGAACGGTCTGCGAGGATTCGAGCTAATCCCAAACAAAAGCCGCGCAAGGCTAATTAGCAACAGGGGCGCTAGCAGTGAAATAGAGATGCGCTTTTCACTGTTGACAAAGCGGAGGTGCAGTACATAAATCACAGTACTACAGCGTAAGTAAGATTATCTGTATCACGACCTCGTCTCAGAAGCAAAGCAGGTTTGTGTATTTGTAGTTTGTAGGGGACAGGTATCTCACGGTTTAGTGCAGGGGTCCTCAAACTGCGGCCCCTGACTTGTAGAGCATAAATCCCTGAGTATGTCCAAAAAAAAAGTAAGTCTCTTGGCCAGGAGTGCCCAAAGTGGGGCCCAGAGAATGACCTACTTTTGCGCTGCGTGTGGTTAAAACTCTCTTCCATTCATTCTCAATGGTAAATATGGATGCAGTACACTTTTTGACCACCAGCGTCAAATTGGGGGCGCTGTTTCACTCCTTTCGGAAACACTGTTGTGGTGTCTTGGTATTTATTAATCACAGAGCATCAGCTTTCAGTTTTCCAACTTTTATCGCAAAGGTTGTTGACGTCGACAGTAGTATATGTTAAAAATTGACTTATAAAAGAATTGATGCTGAACTGACACTTTCAAAATGATCTAATGTTGCATTTTCTTTGAGTTAACGCATGAGGTAAAGTTACTGTAGGTGCTGTAGATGCAGGTTTTTTATTTTTTTACATTTTGCACTAAATTCCCACAATAGTTGATTTTGTTCTACTAAAACTAGGCTTTTGCCATAGTTACCATTTGTTTTAATATAGCATGTTATTTGCATAGATAGAATCAAATGTGTGTTTCGTGCTTGACACGAGTTTTTTTTTTTTTTTATATACTAAATAACTGGTATACTCATTCTAGCCACTGGGGGGGTACTTAAAGGAACAGGCCACCTTTTTTTCCATACTGAGATATGTTCTTACCTGAGCTTAGACAAGTTTATTCGCACCTAATAAACTTTTTGGTTTCTTTTTAAAAGACACTAGGTTGAAACAAACAAAAGCTGTTCGCGTTTCGACGGACAAGGGAACTACTTCCGTCTTCGTCAGAGGCGTCTCCTGACGTGCATGATGCGTCTCTTATTGGGATGTTGTTATTTTTGTTTGTTTCAACCTAGTGTCTTTTAAAAAGAAACCTAAAAGTTTATTACTCAAGAAGACACAATGAATGTAATAAAAGGATTTATACGCACCTGTCTGGTCTTTGTGCCTGTGGAAGAGCTTTGTAGCTTCCAACAACATCTTTAGACGTTTTGCGTGACTGAGGGCACACACAAAGACCAGACAGGTACGCATCAACTCGTCTAAGCTCAGGTAAGAACATCTCTCAGTATGGCAAAACGGTAGCCTGTTCCTTTAAATAATTGAAAAAAGAATTCCACACGTGTCCAGCAGAGGGCACTGACATAAGAGATCAGGATATAAACAACACATTATAGCCACGTGGTAAATGAGACTGACCACCACAGTGTGTGGAGTGAATGAATAATGACTACTGTGGAAATATGTGTCTTGTTTCCTGTTTTTAAAATAATGCAATATGTTCTCAGCTTAAAGTGAAATAATGTTCCTCTTGCTGACCTAAAGTTGGCCATGACCTGAGTAACCATGCAACAAAGTTCGATTGCAGTTGTTCACTTGTTGTTACTGTTGTCTGCGTCTCATCTGTTTAACCCTCGTGTCGCCTTCGCGGGTCATTTTGACCCGCTGTCATGTTCCGGGCATTTGGATGCAAGGTGACACAAGGGGGCGCCCTTCCAACCTTCTCAGTGGAAATGTGAGTTGACTTTCTTCAGAGTGAGACTTTAGGTCAGACACCATGAGTGACAATAACATGACGCTAAATACAGTGAGCTCTTTGTTTGCAGTAAAAAGGCTGAGGCCTCATTGCTCTTCAGTCACAGACTGAGAAGTGAAGAAGGAAGTCACGGAGCTTCTGCTTTAGACAGAACTTCAGACTTCTGCTGCATGTAGCGGTCATATTATATCATATCAAATGTTGTAATCTGTAAAGCACGTTGTGATACCTTTTGGTATGAAAAGTGCTTTATAAAGTTTGATTGATTGATCATATTCTAAAACTAAAATCTGTAGTAAAAACATTATATATGGATAATAGTTATTACAATTACAAAAAGAAAAATATTTGAAAATCCTGTATCTAATATAAAAATTAGTTTTTTATTTTATTTACTCTCATTCTAAAGAAGAAAACCCAAACAAACCCAAACAAACCCTAGCCATTTGTATCTGCTGTAGAGTCATGTTTGTCCCAGTTCCTCTGAGTCGTGGTGGGTCATGGTGGACCGTGACAGATGTGGACAGGACTGTGGTAGATCTACTTTTACTTTGGAGAAAATAATTACTATAGTAACTGTTGAAGAAATGAACCATGAGCTTCTTCTGTAACATCTGTCCACATCAGTCCTGCTGCACCACGACAAACATGACTTTACAGCAGATACAAATGACCTGGCTGGTTTTTTTTTTTTTTGAATGAGGGTAAACAAAATATAAGATAAATATTAGATTGATTGATTAGAACTGATTAGATATCATATATTTTTCTTTTTGTAATTGTAATAATAATTTTCAATTTATTATGTCTTTACTCAATATTTGACTTTCAGAAAATGATATAACTCCTATATGCTGCAGAAGACTAAAGTTCTGTCTAAAGCAGAAGCTCCATGACTTCCTTCTTCACTTTTCAGTCTGTGACTGAAGATGCCTCAGCCTATTTACTGCAAACAAAGAGCTCCCTGTATTTAGCGTCATGTTACTGTCACTCATGGTGTCTGACCTAAAGTCTAACTCTGAAGAAAGTCAACTCACATTTCCACTGAGAAGGTTGGAAGGGCGCCCCCTTGTGTCACCTTGCATCCAAATGCCCGGAACATGACAGCGGGTCAAAATGACCCGCGAAGGCGACACGAGGGTTAAACACATCTATGTTGGTTGGCTGTTCTGTTAAACCCGCAGACTCTCCTGCGACTTTCATCACGCTGTCATCTGGTGTTAATAAAGGCTCTAAGAACTGCTTTTTCTTAGCATGTTTGTTAGCAACATCCACACTACAGTGAGCTTTGAGAAACTTGTCACACAGGCTTGTAAAGCACGTGCAAATGCAATTGCAAGCAGTTATTACTTTGGTGACATCACGCAATGATGTCTGAAAATGAAAATAAATGGAATATCTGTGCAAAGTGTGAAGACTTGATCAGTAACAACATCTGGATTGTTCATAATTAGCGATGGTTGAGGCTAAATGCTAATGGACAAAGGAAAAATGTATTAACAAAAATACAGAATTCTCAGTTTCCCAGAGTAGCCGCTTGCTAACCGTTTCCAGAGCTCGTACGCCGTTTGTCTTTTCTATTTTTAGTCATACAAATTGTTAAATGTAAAAACTACAAGCCTCTCAAGTTCTTCTTTACTCTTTCTCATCTTCTTCGCTCCTGTAGCGCCTCTGCTGGAGCCTCAGGGAAAAGCGGCCTCGGCGTCTTTTACAGATCAGGGCCTGAGTCTGCTGAGGCCTTGGTCTCTTGGGCAACACTGTGACTGTGATGCCAGACATCGTTTTAAAGCACAGATAAAGAAGAATGTGTTAATGAATGGTGAGAAGAGAACGGTCGTGTGAGTCAGAGGAAATGGAAGGTGGGAGAAACGGAGGAGCTAAATTGTTGTGTTATGTGTTCGCAAAATGCTTGACGGCTTTTGTCGCTCAGTCTAATTTTGCAGATCGGAGTCGAGGCCACAGTCAAACCAGACGAGGCTTCACACAGGGGAAAGATTTGTACCTTTTCACTCCATACTGGTGATGTAAACACATTTTTACCCATAGTTCCTCCTGGGGTAGACTGACAAGCAGGGGCGGACTGGCCATATGTCCATTCTGGAAGAGCACAGAAGGGCCGGCCTGGCCTCTCACTTTTCTCCTTAACCTCTCACACCCTGCCGTAATCGAGCTTTACCCAAATCTAAAAGCTTAAAAGAAAAGCATCCAAAAAACGAGGATGAAAACGGAACAAAAATGTGCCGTAAAAGCGACAAAAAAAGTGACAAAAACACAACAAAATGTGACCAAAACGTGACGACAAAGCGATGAAAAAAGCGATGAAAAAACAACCAAAACATGAAAAAAAAGAAAAACGAAAAACAAGAGACAAAAACACAACACCAAACAACAACAACAACGCGAGGAAAAAGTGACAAAAAAAGTGACGAAAACATGACAAAAATGCGGCGATAAAAAGTTACCGTCACTTTTCAAGACTTTAGCTTTCAAATGAGGCGCTACCGTGTTGCTCTCCAGTCAAGAAGCCTTTAGATTTGGGTAGAGCCGAACTGGAGAAAACGCTCTCGGTTAATGCGGGTAGTAAGAGGTTAATGTATGTCTTTGTGGAAGTGTCGCATTTACGCTAATTTGGGCCGGGCTGGTAAGAGTCCAGGGCTGTTTTTCAGTCCCAGTCCGCCCCTGCTGACAAGCACTGTGCACACATCTATTATTTACAGTATTAACCACTAATCAAAGCAGTTTTGTCACATTGTACTTTTACTTCCACTTGAGTTTCTTTCTAATTATTGTAATGTATGTTACCTGGTTATGGTTACAGTTAAGATTAGGGTTTGCAATTATACTTATTCAAATCTTAAAGTGTATTGACAGGAGGGCTGACTACTTACAGAGGGAACAGTGTGTGAACCCTTCAGAGTTTATCCTGTGAATGTTTACATGTTATGGCCAATGCAAATACAACCTCATATATTTGTTTGTGTGGTATTAGTTTGAGCAGACAGTTTACTCATTCTTGTGATTTTAACAAAGATCAGACCACATTTCGTGACCAATTTAGGCAGAAATGTACTATAAGAAATTCCAAAGGGTTCACATACATCCCCTCCATTGATATAGATACAGACGGCATCTCTGGAATCGCCCATATATGGTCATGTTTGAAGCGGTTGAAGGGGAAAACAAAGAGAACAAAGAGAAACAAAGAGAACAATCTAAACTTTCTATGACTTGACTATTGGCTTGTTGCACAATGTGGCTACGCTAGTTCCTCTGAACTGAAGCTGTGGGCGCTAGTTCTTCCTGTTTGTATTAATTTCCATTAAGATTAGCTTAGACCAGTGAGTTCCTTTGTCTTGAAGCTAAAGGCTAATTTAAACTCTGTAGCTCCCGCCTGAACCGAGAGGATCTTTTTCCTCACTTCATCAGATTATTTTTTTTTGTTGGGCATTCAACTCATTTTTGTAACTTTTTTGTCATTTTTTTTGTCACATTTTTTTTTTTTTTCCGTCAATTTTTTATCCAATTTTTGTCACATTTAGTCACATTTTTGTAATTTTTTTTGTAAGTTTTTTGTAAGTTTTTGGGTCAAATTTGTATCACATTTTTGTCCTTTTTTTCGTCAATGTTTTATCGCATTTTTGTCACATTTTTGGTCATTTTTTCGTCATTTTTTTAATCAAATTTTTGTAATTTTTTTTGTCACATTTTTGCCTCTTTTTCATCAATTTTTCGTCACTTATGTCAATGTTTTCTCACTTTTTTGTCACATTTCCATCATTGTTTTTGTCTCAGTTTTGTTGCTATTTTCACAGCAAAGCCAAACTGTGCTTGGTTCAGGTGAGAGTTAAGGGGTTAATGCATTACACAATTTGAAGTAGTGCCTTTTTATGTATATTTTTTTTATAGCATGTTAGCCTTTAGCTTCAAAACAAACTATCAATCCTTTATGATCCCAGGCGTCTCCTCTGAATTTAACATCATGATTTGAACACACAGTAAATGATCAGCGACCGGGAACTCACCGCCCACAACGTAATCTTTAGAAAATATGATTATTATTCCAGGAAAAGAAAACAGACAGGAAGTCCTGGCGCTCACACCTTCAGGTCAGAGGAACTAGCATAGCCACACCGTGCAACAAGCCAATTAAATGCTGAATTATGAATATAGTTTTCTACCCAATAAACATACAAAGACATGGAGAGGAGCAAAGTGGTTCCAAAACCCATAAATACATAAATAACGGAGGATGCTAACAGGATGCTTCATGTTAGCATTGGGCTACATGCTAATGCTAGCTATGACTGACATTTTTTGCTTCTACTGAACGCTATTTAGACTAGACTTTATTTGTATCTGATGAATAACTTTATATTCTGCCAGAAAATGTCTAAAACGATGGAAAATTGTGGCCACACCCACTTGTTTGACCTGATGCCGACTGTATTAACACATTGAGTGCCAAAAACGATTTTTTTTGTTTTTGTTTTTTGTGTTTTTTAATTTGTATTATTATTACAAAACTAGACACTCTAATACACCTTCTGTGTGATTTAGGGGGCTCTGTGATGAACAGAACTGAAATAAATGAAGATCAACAACGTGTGAACAGTCAGTTAGTTCATTGTGTGTTTTCTAAGCCCCGCCCAGCGAGAAAGGAGGAAGTGAGAGCAGAGGGATCTCCTGCAGAACAACGATCTCTACACCTTATGCTTCAGATCGCTCTTTATTTTTTATCAGAAGAGAGAACAATGAGGCCAAGAACAACCCGATAGTTCTGTTTGATCTAAAAATGAACCTTGTGTCAGAAGGGAGCGCCGTTTACCGCGGGTCACCACCTCATCCTCGGCTCGCAAAGTATTTTTCTCTCAATATTTCAGCTTTTTGTTCGCTCTACATCACGCCCAGACGTTCTCAATAGCCAATGTTCTTTTCTGAAGCCCCTGTTTTTACCCAAAGCCCAGTGAAGAGAGAGAAATGAGGGAGACGGTTGTGTTTCATAAAACACTCGATATCTCTGATTCTAGAAAAGAAACAGTGATTTTGATCAAAACTTGCCTCTGTTAACTTGGGATTTCTCAGGAACCGAGGCACGTAGAATCAAACCGTTTTCACCTGTGGAGAGCTTAGAGTCTCACCTTTCAAACGGGCCACAGCATTGGCCCATAGCTATAACACAGAACACGCTGTGGTGCTACAAATATCATGAAAAATGGTCTGGATTGTTCGCTCTCTACAGCTAAATCCCCAAAACAGCGCGGCCTCGGTGTGTTAATGCTCGAGGTCGGGCTTGATTTTTTTTGGGGGGGGGCCCGATCTTAGCTCTAAAACAGCCCAAACACAAGCCACAAATCAAATGAGCCGCTGTTTTAACTCCCCACGGAGAGCGAAACTGAAATCATTTAACGAGCACACGGTCCACACGGCGCCGCTTTTTTTCCTCTCTTAACTTCAGAGCACAATGTTTTCTATTTTCTAGTATTTTATCAGAAAACTTACTCATCGGCCATTTCCATCGCACTCGTACCGTGAACCGTGAACCCCCACAGCGCCGTGTGTGTCGGAGAAAACCAGTACATTATGTCGTCTTAACCTTTCATTTCAACAAGTCTCTCCCTCCCTGCACTCGCAAAATCCAACCACAGACGCCCAAACTCCCCGGCGCCGCTCTCTCCCCCCCCTCCCCGATCTGTTCCAGTCGCAGTAATTAGGGGAGGTTAGCGCCCTGTTCGTTTAAACCCGCTCCGATCTCTCCACACTTTCCCTAACAAGTGGATTTCTTTCTTTTTTTTCCCTTTCCCTTCACGTCCTCCAGTTGGCGAAGGGTCCGCTACTCCACCATTTTATATTTTTTTATTTATTTCCCGCTCCTCTCGCTCGGCAGCCTCTCACTTGGCACCTTATTTATTTTAATTATTTTGATCCGCGGCGTGTCGGCGCCGTGGCATGCCTGGCTCGGGGAATCGCTGATGGCTGCGACGCATTTGTCAATCTCCCTGCCAATTATAAAATAAAAAGTTTTGACGGGATTTTTTTTCCCCTTTCTGCTGAGTGCTACTTCCTCTCGGGGCCCCCGCCGGAACACAATGCAGGCGGAGTTGCGCGTCGCCGTCTCTTAAGGACCTCCCTCTCTTTACTACATATGCAAAAAAAAGGGCTTATCTGAAAAACCCAGGTTCTGAAAAGACAGTCCTGTCATATTGTCCGACGCCGTTTCGCCCGAGTCAGCACAATGTCATCTCCGGGAAGCGCCGCGCTGAGAGAGATCCACTTCAGGCGGCATCTAAGGCTCAAACCTATATTCAATTTCCCCATCTGAAACATTTCTGATGATACCACAAAGTTCAAGCAAAAGTCCCTGATCGTGGAAAAGCGCCGTGTCATGTTTTTAGTTTTGAGCGTCTAAAAGCGGGAACTCGCAGGGGATGCAGAAGTCGAGGAGTCGCTAATGGAATCTATAGGTCTTTGATGGGTTTTTTTTTTTGCACTTGATGTTTATACAGTACTTTAGGTGACTTGGTTATTACTGGATGCACGTTAAAGGGACTATACAGAGTTTAAAAATGTTGAAATGATGTGTTTTCCTCCCCCTACATGTTGACGAACTTGCATCTAGCCCCTTTAAACCCATAAACATGTGAATTAATGTTTCACCTCTTAACCCTCACCTGCAAATTGTATTTTTGTGTCAAAAAGGTAAAAAAAAAAATGGATGGTTTTGTGTCTCGGGGCTCTATGAATCACTGACATGAATCTCAGAGACCTGGGATGATTCGTTTTCAGGTTAAGCCCAGGTAAGGGAAAAACTACTGAAAAAGGACGTTCCACATTATTAAGCAGATCATCATTTTCAAGCAATATGGGAAAGAAAAAGGATCTCTCTGCCGGTGAAAAGCGTGAAATAGTTGAATGTCTTGGACGATGAGGACGGTTTCTGCCAGAGAAATACATCAGATGAATAGAACAGCTGCTACATGTTAGTTTAAACCCGGTAACTACAGCTCCCACTATCATCAATAACGAGCCAATCAAACAGGTGGAGTCCTTCAAATATCTGTTCCTTGTCCTGGAAACACCACATTGACTGCATCTGTAAAAAGACTAAACAAAGAATATATTTCCTCAACACATTGCGGCTGGCTGAGAACATCACCTCTGACCCCAGCCATGTTCTGAACCCAGAATCTATCTATCTATCTATCTATCTATCTATCTATCTATCTATCTATCTATCTATCTATCTATCTATCTATCTATCTATCTATCTATCTACAAAGCAGCATACAGGTATTTGAAGCTGCTGGTGCCTCTGGAGTCTCCCGAACAACAAGGTGTAGGACCCTCCAGAGGCTGCAGTTGTGCATAAACCTTCTATCCGGCCTCCCCTAAACTGTTCATTGAAGCTGAAGCAGAAACGGCTGCAGTGGCTCAGAAATACATGTCATTTTCAAACAGTCTTGTTCACTGATGAGGCCGTGTGACCCTGGATGGTCAAATCAATGGAGTAGTGAATGGTTGGTGAATGACCATCATGTCCCAACAAGGCTGTGACGTCAGTAAGGAGGGGGCGGAGTCATGTTTGGGGTCAGAATCATGGGGAGAGAGCTGGTCGACCCCTTTAGGATCCCTGAAGGTGTGAAAATGACCTCTTTCTGACTGACCACTTTCTTCTATGCTACAAAAAGAAGAGCCATGTTTTCCTGAACAAGATCATCTTCATACATGACAACGCACCTTGTCCTGCTGTAAAGAATACCTCTGCATCACTGGCTGCTATGGGCATAAAAGGAGGGAAACTCGTGTTGACCTGTGACCCCCGGCTTTAGTCTGCGCAGGAACACTTAAAATAGCAACGGTGCTCCCTATCTTACATTCCTTTAGTTCATATCTTGCTCCCCTCTCCTAAAACGCCCTCCTGTCACACTGTCCGCATTGCATAACACAGAAGTTGCACATCAGCACTATCCCGCCGTATCCCGGGTAGTGGACACACACACACACACACAAAAAACAGCTAATAAGAACCATCCTCCTCCACTAGTGCTGATCTTCCCCCGCAACACGACAGGCGAAGGCGCGAGCGGGAGATCGAGTAAAAAAAAAAAAAAGCATCTACAAATCCAGCTGAAATGATTTCCGCCGTGATTTCTGAGGCCGTTTTGGACAAATCGCGTCTCGTTTGCATTCGTTCTGCCGGGAGCCCCGGGGCTGATGTGGAGAGAAGCCTATTATCACCTGCACTTGACTGAGGGAGAGCACGCGGAGAGCCCGGGAAAGTTAGTGTGGAAAATATACTATTACGGGAGTCGACTCGCGAGTACTTAGAGGCGACCGCGCTGTCCGTGCCAATTACCGACGCAACAGACATTTGGCTCTGAAAAAAAAAAAACCCGAGACTTCCTAAATGTGGGTTTTATGAACAGCGCGGCGCTCGGATGTGGGATCTGGAAACGGTTCCGTTGGATTGGGGATGGCAGCGATACTGGCCCAGGGATGGGGTCCTCGTTATGATTATTTCCCTGATTAAAAAGCCTTCTCCTCGAATTACGTCTTGTTAGCCGCCCTTTTTAGCCTGATTAAAGCTGCTTCACTCCACTACAGGTGCACTCCGGTGGCAACAAAGGAGATGGAGGCTGAGTGACTGGATGGTGCTGCAGTGGTTCCTCGACCGCTAAAACATGCTCAGGTTTGAAATCTAGGAGTGATCATGGACTCAGATCGGAACTTAAAGCATGTTTACCATCTGAAAAGGCTAAGATCAGAGGAATAGTGTCCAGACTTAGAGAGACTTATCCATGTGTTTGTCTCCAGCAGGTTAGACGCCAACACGGAGACGCTCATGCATGCTTTTATCACCAGTCGTTTTCACTACTGTAATGCCCTGCTTTCTGGTCTTCCCAAAAAGAGGATCTCAGGTCTACAACTTTTACAAAACTCAGCAGCTCGTGTCCTGACGAAGACCAGGAGGCGGGACCACATTACACCGGTTTTAGAATCGCTGCATTGGCTCCCCGTGTGTTTCAGGATCGTTTTTTAAAGTTCTTTTAATGGTTTTTAAATGTCTTAATGGTCTCGGTCCTTCTTATCTTTCAGAACTGCTTTTACCTTACGAACCTTCACGGCCCCTTCGCTCCTCCGGCAGGGGTCTCCTAGTTATTCCTAAAGTCAACAAAAAGACTCAATATTTCGGCCCTCGCCTCTGGAACCACCTGAGGAGGAGCTCAGACCTGAGGAGGAGCTCAGGCCTGAGGAGGAGCTCAGACCTGGGGAGGAGCTCAGACCTGGGGAGGAGCTCAGGCCTGAGGAGGAGCTCAGACCTGGGGAGGAGCTCAGACCTGAGGAGGAGCTCAGGCCTGAGGAGGAGCTCAGACCTGGGGAGGAGCTCAGACCTGGGGAGGAGCTCAGACCTGAGGAGGAGCTCAGGCCTGAGGAGGAGCTCAGACCTGGGGAGGAGCTCAGACCTGAGGAGGAGCTCAGACCTGAGGAGGAGCTCAGACCTGGGGAGGAGCTCAGGCCTGGGGAGGAGCTCAGACCTGGGGAGGAGCTCAGACCTGAGGAGGAGCTCAGACCTGAGGAGGAGCTCAGGGCTGAGGAGGAGCTCAGGGCTGCAGAGAACGTTCATGTTTTTAAGAGCAGCTCAAGACCCGCCTTTTTAGCTTAGCTTTTAACTGACTAATCAATTGATTTAATCCTAATATATAAAATGTATATATGGAAGGTTGTGCCAGGCGTATTGTTTTAATGTGTGGAATAAACGCCAGAACATCAAAGATCACGCCCAGGTTCTTCACCTGTGAGGAAGGATAAATAGACAGTGACTGTAGTTTGGGTAAAAGTCTCTCACTCTGGGCCGATGATTAACATTTCAGTTTTGTCCTGGTTATATGGTTAGTCTGGTGTTATAAGTGATTTGTCTCAGGTGCACTGTAGAGCGGGTCAGACTGATTTTAAAGCAGGCTAGCTGATACTGTGGAAATGCACTAGCCTTGCACTAGCCTAGCGCCACGAAACTCTTCAAATATAAGAACTGCATGAATTACAAAAAAAAATATCTCCAGAAATCAGCAACACTCTGGATAACTAGGAAATGAGGCCCTATGTCAAAAACCCTGAAACATCCCTTTAATGTTCCCCGAGCCACTGGCTGCGATACAAACCCCAAAGGTTGATCGATCCACCCCCAGGATTATCCGTTGGACAGATGTTCTTCTTCATTGAATTCTGTGTGACTTCTTCTCCGGGCGGACCTCAGCCAAAAGTAATTTTTTAACCCCTTAACTCCCACCTGAACCGAGCACATTTTCTCTAGTTTGGCTTTACCCCCAATCCAAAAGCTTCCGGAAAAAAGGTGAGAAAATAGCGACAGAACTGAGACGAAAACAATGATGAAGATGTGACAAAAAAGTGAGAAAACATTGACAAAAAATTTACCAAAAAATGACTAAAAAATGACTAAAAAATGACTAAAAAATTACAAAAATGTCACAAAAAATTTACAAAAAAATTGGACAAAAAATTACTAAGGGACAAAAAAATGAAGAAAAATTTACAAAAAAAAGACAAAAAATGGACAAAAAATTGACAAAAAAATGATGAAAAAGTGGCAAAAATGTCACAAAAAATTACAAAAAAATGCCAAAAAATGTGACAAATATGTGACAAAAAATGTACAAACATTTTTACAAAAAATGACAGAAAGTGACAAAAAATGCCAAAAAATTGGCAAAAAATTGACCAAAAATGATGAAAAAGTGGCAAAAATGTCACAAAAATTTACAAAAAATTTACAAAAATGTGACAAAAAATTGACAAAAATGTTTTTAAAAAATGACAGAAAGTGACAAAAAAATGATGAAAAAGTGGCAAAAATGTCGCAAAAAATGACAAAAAATGATGAAAAAATGAAAATGTGACAAAAAATTTACTATTGACAAAAAATTACAAAAAAGTTACAAAAAAATAGTTGAAAACCCCCCCCAAAAAATGATGGGGAAAAAAACTGATGACGTGAGGAAAAAGATCCATTTAGATGAGTTTTGTAGATCTTAGCTTTCAAATGAGGTGTTACACTGGCCTACTAGCCTGGCACGAGCCAGACTGATCCTCCATGTTAGAGATACATGGGGATACAGTCTGGAATTGTGTGATTTGAATCTCGCTGACTCCTGCAAAACCAGGCAGAGCCAATCATAGCGCGGAAGGCGGGAGTTAACAGTGCATCATCTTCCGCGTTAGGATTTCCCATAAACACCTGCGCTCCTCCCGCAATCAAAACAGTGGCGGCCGCGACACAGCGATCTTTTACCAGTGCCCTTTCTTCTGTTTTAAATGAGCTGGACTTGCCGTTAAAGCCACAGCAGAAGCTGCTCCGAGGGCTTTCACCGGAGCATTTACTCGACTGCACGTGTGGACTACAATCATGGCGGAGGACGTGAACGCAAAGCGTAAGTCGCTTTGTGTTTGATTGGTACACTCTTGTTCAAGCTGCGATCGTTCGCCCCGCCTCCAGTCTCGATTTAGAAATTGCGTCCTATTACCACAATTCCAGACTGTCTTTATATGTATTTATGAATACATAAATGAAGTCAGTCTGGCTTTTGCCAGGCTACTGGCCTACAGGATTTAGGTAAAGCTGAACTGGAAAAAATGCTCTCGGTTCAGGCTGTTTTTTGTCTCCAAAATGCATGAGCCTAAACTAAGCCTGAACTCTTGCACCCCGCTGTAAATCCAGGCGAAAACATCTGCAATTTAACAAACTAGAATCCCGTCCCGTCTCTTATCATATGAACACAACCCGGCAGTAATTGACTAGCTTTTCCTTCCTTCCTCCCTCCCTCAATCTTACCTCCATTTGAGCCGCTGTAATATCTGCCACTTTGCCTGGCATCATTTCTGACATTTCCGAAACAAAGCCAACGAGAAAAAAAAGAGAGAAAAATATGTTGGCGAGGACCGAGGAGGCGCGAGTCGGTAACAAGCGCGCGCGGCATTCGTGGCTCTGACAAAGTGGATTTTTTTTCACCTGTCTGCTCTGCTGCCATCTCACGTAGCATCGCACATCACGCCACGACGACCGCAGATAACGGCGCGGCCAAGGACGCAAAGCGAAAAAAAAAAATCATACGATAAAAGGGGCCGCAGACAATACCGGAGCGTGTGGCTGTTGATGCACAACCAATCACGGGGAATTTGAAAAGACTCGGGCGGTCACGAGGCGGCGCACGGAGCTCGGTGGAAGCGCGTCAGGCCTGGGTTATTCCTGGGTTGAGCCCTTGAGACGAAAACAATGATGAAGATGTGACAAAAAAGTGAGAAAACTTAGACAAAAAACGGACAAAAGCTTGACAAAAAAAATATGAAAAAGTGGCAAAAATGTCACAAAAATGTACAAAAAAATGACAAAATGTACAAAAAAATTGGACAAAAAATGACAGAAATTGACAAAAAATGAAGAAAAATTGACAAAAAATTGACAAAAAACTGGCAAAATTGGACCAAAAAAATGACAAAAATGTGACAAAAAATTTACAAAAAATTTACAAAAAATGACAGAAAGTGACAAAAAAATGACGAAAAATTGGCAAAAAAATTGACAAAAAAATGATGAAAAAGTGGCAAAAATTGAAAAAAAAATGACAAAAATGTGACAAAAAAATTACAAAAAAATTTACAAAAAATAACAGAAAGTGCCAAAAAAAAAAGACGAAAAATTGGCAAAAAATTGACCAAAAAATGAAGAAAAAGTGGCAAAAAGTCACAAAAATTGACAAAAAAAATGACAAAAAAATGACAAAAATGTGACAAAAAAAAATGATGAAAAAATGACAAAAATGTGACAAAAAATGTACAAAAAAAATTACAAAAAATTACAGAAAGTGACAAAAAAATGACGAAAAAATAGGCAAAAAATTGACCAAAAAATGACGAAAAAGTGGCAAAAAATGACAAAAAAAATGACCAAAAAAATGACAAAAATGTGCGTCAGGCCCGGTTTATTTCTTTTTTTGGACGTGTTATCGTACATCAATCCTGAAGCAGTTCCACACCAGGACTCCGGGAGCTAATGATGCACTCCAGGCAATTGGTAACTGGGAGTTTTCTCCACTTGAAAGTCACAACTTCTCAGAGGCGTTCCAGCTGAGTAAACCCGTACATTACACGGTTAATGCTAATGAAAGCTAGCTAAAGGGAGCTAATTGGACGATTCTTCATCCATCCATCTATCTGTTTTCTTCCACTTGTCCGTTGCCGGGTCGTTGGAGCTGCCCAAATCACATTGCACCGCCCCTTACCAGACGATTCTTCATATTAGGTATAATTAAAAACATGCTATATACAGGTGGTGGTGTTGAGTCTGACCATCTCCGGATTTAGGGTGAGAACAAGCAGGTGGAAACAACCTTTTTTTGCCCTTCAAAGGATCTGTATCTGCTATTTTAGCCATCCCAAAGTAAACTATAGGATTTATATGATATATTGTACCTCTACCACTATGGAGAACTATTTTTTGTAAGAAACATACACTGCAAAAATGTATTAACTAGATTAGTATAAACATCTCAATTTGAGCATAATAATCCAAATTTTAGTTGTTTTGATTTGTTCTTGGGCATTTTTCCCAGATTATTTCACTTGTCCTGAGATGTTTCTGACTCGTTTCGATACATTTCGTTCTTATTTCAGGTCATTTTCTTTGCCAATGGGGTAAGAAAAACGGTCTTATCTCATTGGCAATTTGACTTTCTTACTTCAAGCAAGATTTACCTTAGAACCGGTCTGAAATGTCCTCAAACAAGCAAAGTAAACTTGGTCCGATCAGGAAAAATGTCTAGATTAGCGAAAAACGCTCAAAACAAGAAATATTTCCTCAATTCAAGTCATTTAAGACAATGCTTGATATTTACTTTTTGCAGTGTAAGTATTTTCTGGGGGTATTTTGCAAACCCGGAAGACACGACGCTTGGATTCAGTTAACTCCACCCCCTCTCTCCGCACATGTAACTAGCAGTAGTGGAAATATAAATATCACAGCAATAAGTGAAGTTATTTCATAATGCAGTTATAGAGGGTTGACATTTGCAACACAGCTTCGTAAATGGCTAACACACACACGCTAACACACACGCTAACACACAAGCTAACACACACGCTAACACACATGCTAACACGCGTTTTGATTGACTCACTGCTCTGTCCTGGCCACTCCATCAGGTGTTTAAGATAAGATGATACTTTATTGATCTCACAGATGGAGAAATTGCATTCGATGAGAGAGCATCCGGCAGCAGCACCCATTCAGTGGCACCACTCTTTTCCACTCTTTTTTTTCTTTGGTGAAAGATCGTTGTGTCGCGGCCGCCATCTTCACTGTTTTGGTCACAGGAGGAGCACTGGTTGATGGGAAATCCGTAGACAATGACCACGGCGGTGGAGTTTACATTATGGGACTCGCGTTGGTTATAAAAGTGGATCCACTTTGATTCGGGCGAAGCTTCACCAAACATCCATCAGAGACAGTCACAGAAAAACACTATTTTGGCTGATAGTCGATGAATCCCGGAAAGAAATACCAACTTCTAGCGAGTGGCCTCTTTGGGAAGGTTGAATAAAGTCCTGAACCTCTCGCAGCCAAAAGCACTTTTCTCCACGACAAAAAATGACAAAAAAATGACAAAAAATGACAAAAATGTGACAAAAAATGACCAAAAAAATTGAACAAAAAATAACAGAAAGTGCCAAAAAAATGACGAAGAATTGGCAAAAATTTGACCAAAAAATCATGAAAAAGTGGCAAAAATGTCACAAAAATTGATGGGTGTTATCATACATCAATCCTGCAGCAGTTCCACACCAGGACTCCGGGAGCTAATGATGCACTCCAGGCAATTGGTAACTGGGAGTTTTCTCCACTTGAAAGTCACAACTTCTCAGAGGCGTTCCAGCTGAGTAAACCCGTACATTACACGGCTAATGCTAATGAAAGCTAGCTAAAGGGAGCTAATTGGACGATTCTTCATCCATCCATCCATCTGTTTTCTTCCACTTGTCCGTTGCCGGGTCGTTGGAGCTGCCCAAATCACATTGCACCAGCCCCTTACCAGACGATTCTTCATGTTAGATATAATTAAAAACATGCTATATAAAGGTGGTGGTGTTGAGTCTGACCATCTCCGGATTTAGGGTGAGAACAAGCAGGTGGAAACAACCTTTTTTCTTTTTGCTCTTAAAATGATCTGTTTCCTGCTATTTTAGCCATCCCAAAGTAAACTAAAGGCATTTATATGATATATTGTACCTCTACCACTATGGAGAACTATTTTTTGTAAGAAACATACACTGCAAAAAGTTATTAACTAGATTAGTATAAACA
Source organism: Gobius niger (assembly GCF_951799975.1). Lineage (NCBI taxonomy): Eukaryota > Metazoa > Chordata > Actinopteri > Gobiiformes > Gobiidae > Gobius > Gobius niger. Next base: position 12,569,403 of record NC_136875.1, read on the forward strand.
TCTCAATTTGAGCATAATAATCCAAAGTTTAGTTGTTTTGACTTGGTAACTTGTTCTTGGGCATTTTTCCTAGATTATTTCACTTGTTCTGAGATGTTTCTGACTCGTTTCGATACATTTCGTTCTTATTTCAGGTAATTTTGGGGTAAGAAAAACGGTCTTATCTCATTGGCCATTTTACTTTCTTATTTCAAGCGAGATTTACCTTAGAACTGGTCTGAAATGTCCTCAAACAAGCAAAGCAAACTTGGTCCGATCAGGAAATATGTCTAAATTAGCGAAAAAACGCTCAAAACAAGAAATATTTCCTCAATTCAAGTCATTTAAGACAATGCTTGATATTTACTTTTTGCAGTGTAATTATTTTCTGGGGGTATTTTGCAAACCCGGGAGACACGACGCTTGGATTCAGTTAACTCCGCCCCCTCTCTCCGCCCATGTAACTAGCAGTAGGGGAAATATAAATAACACAGCAATAAGTGAAGCTACTTCATAATGCAGTTATAAAGGGTTGACATCTGCAACACAGCTTCGTAAATGGCTAACACACACAAGCTAACACACATGCTAACACACAAGCTAACACCCACGCTAACACACAAGCTAACACACACACGTTTGGATTGACTCTCCGCTCTGTCGTGGCCTCTGCATCACATTGGGGACTCTTGTTGGTTATAAAAGTTAATCCACTTTGATTCTGGCGAAGGTTCCCCAAACATCCATCAGAGACAGTCACAGAAAAACACTATTTTGGTGATAGTCCCTGAATCCCGGAAAGAAATTCCAACTTCTAGCGAGTGGCCTCTTTGGGAAGGTTGAATAAAGTCCTGCACCTCTCGCAGCCAAAAGCACTTTTCTCACTGACATGATCGTTAGGTAAGAAAAAAGAACAGGCGTGTCCAGAGTAGGTTAGAAAGAGCTCCTTCTTCACAACTTCGGTGCAAACATGACATCTGTTCAGCTCAGCGTTCTCCGCATTAAAACAAAAAAGTGTTTTATATTTGCAGCATTTAAGTCCCTTCACAAAGCAACAGCAAAACGGTAGATAATATAGTTCCAGCTCGATCTATGAAACCATTCAGGTCAAACACATAATGTTCAGGACTAGGAGGACATGGCTGATTTTTATGCATAAGTGCGAAACTACGAGAGCGCTCTCAGGATTCTGCCTGAGTTTCTGACTCTTCTGTAAAAGTGACTACAAATGGAAATTAGCATGAAAAAGCTACAGCGTGGTACAATCAAGAGCATCATGTAATTGTACATTGTTCTGATAAATAAATAAAAGGAAAAGGGAAAAAAAGTTAAACACTGCAAAGGAAAAATGGACCTATTATTATGTTTTTAGCGGCTGCTGATTGTCCTTAGTGAGTGTTCGGGTTAAGGTTGAGGTGCAGGTGTTTGTGGCAGGTTAGCGATAGTAGCCTAGCTTAGCGATAGCGCTGCACTGCAGTAAACCTGCAGACTGGAGCCTCTGCAGACACAAGGCTGCAGATTTACAGCGCCATCTTTTCGGGGACCTGATCCAGTCATTAAATCCGATTTTTTCCGACTCTCAAAATGCCTGGATCGGCGACCAATACCGATACCAAATATCAGATCGGGACATCCCTATAAATAATATAAATGCCATACTTTTCCACGCCAGACTTTAATATAGGGACTGGCTCCATTCGTTTGTATATTTGTATGGGGATAGAAAGCTCCATTGATACAGCACACACTTGTAGGAACAGGCTCAGATAGCCCACAGCTTTTCTGATTCAAAACATCTTTGGCACCGGTCTAAATTTGACAAAATCTAAGCCACGGATGTTTTTGTTTCCGTTCAGTCTCGGCTTCCACTTTAGATCTGGTTCAGAGACCTCTTTTAGCAGCTCCAGTTTTTGACCAGACGTGGAGATCCATTGTTTTATCTCGAGTGCTCCCCGTTTGCTTTGTGCGCTCCCTTACCATATGGTCTCACAGTCTAGTGGCACTTAGCATCGGAACAATAACATTAGCTCTTACCAGCTCACACAGCTGCACTATAGTAGCGCAACATTCAAATCCCCGAACTGCCACTTCAGTTCGTCGCTCTCTCCTCCTCCTCCTCTTCCTCCTCTCCATATCCTCCGTCTGCTCTTCTCTTGCGGTGCTTGTGAGGCCGGCTGCAGAACAGAACCCTGCTGTGGTTCACGTTTAATCTCCTCGTGGCCTGGGTCATAGTGTGTTTTTTAAGGCCCGACCCCGTCAGATCGCAGAAGTGGAAGTGGGAGGGGCCGATGGCGCAGTCTGGTAAAAGTAGATGTTGGCCAGATCAACTCGACCATGTAATTGTCAAAATCCATCCATGAAATCTCCAAAATGCTGTTTAGTAGGAAGTAGAACAAGTAGGTGGAATCGTTCACTGCAAAAAGTATTTAACTAGATCAGTATAAACATCTCCAGTTGAGCATTGATAATAATCCAAATTTTAGTTGCTTTGACTAGTTAAGAAGTTCTTGGGCATTTGTCCCAGATCATTTCACTTGTTCTGAGATGTTTCTGACTCGTTTCGATACATTTCGTTCTTATTTCAGGTCATTTTCTTTGCCAATGGGGTAAGAAAAACGGTCTTGTCTCATTGGCAGTTTTACTTTCTGATTTCAAGCCAGATTTACCCTAGAACTGGTCTGAAATGTCCTCAAACAAGCAAAGTAAACTTGGTCCGATCAGGAAAAGTGTCTAAATGAGTGAAAACCGCTCAAAACAAGATACATTTCCTCAGTTCAAGTCATTTAAGCCGATGCTTGATATTCACTTTTTGTAGTGTTGACGTTGTGCTGTGACGACTTTGGTGTCTCGTCGACTACTTGGTCCTTATTTCTCTTCACAAAAGCTGGACCAGGACAGTGAGTTCAGGGCCTATCTCACCGGCCTGGAGACTAGTTGGAGACTCGAGTTTCTGCTGGTCCCCTGGAGATAAGGTCCCTCCAGGTATTCTCGGTCTCCACATGGTCTCTGAGAGGTCTCAAGCAGTTGTGTCGCGAATACTATTTGTTGTCCTCAACCAACACAGACATTTATATCATTAGTCTGGTGTTATAAGTGATTTGCCTCAGGTGCTCTGTGGAGCGGGTCACACTGTTTTTAATGCAGGCTAGCTGATACCATAGAAATGCACTAGCCTAGTACTAGCCTAGCGCCACGAAACTCTTCAAATACAAGAACTGCATGATTTACAAAAAAAAAAATCTCCAGAAATCAGCAACACTCTGGATAACTAGGAAATAAGGCCCTATGTCAAACATCCTGAAATATCCCTTTAAATAGAGCTACGTGAGCCTTTACATGATCCAAGTATAGTTACACAAAATTAAGTGGATTAAAAGGGGAACTATATTGTGAGGCGTAATGACACCTGGAGCAGTAATATCGTCAAAGTGCTCCAGGTGTTATTACGCCTCACAATATAGTTCCCCTTTTTATCCACTTTATCTGAAAATTCATTTTGTGTCATTTTTGGAAAACGTGGAACAGATTGGTAGCTTCTAACTTCACCCCAGTTTGGAGCTGTACCTTTGCTCGGAGAGGCTAAATGCTAACAACTGAGCGCACGGACATATCTCAGTGTGGCCTGTTCCTTTTAAGAAGCAGAGTTTACGCAAAGGTTATTCCAGGTCAAATCTACTCACATCCAAATGTCGGATACAAAAGCATCTGATACAAAAAAGCATTTCATCGCCGCTGCTCTTCTTACAAAGCACGTCACCTTGTGGTTGGGCCTTTTGTCTCATCCTCCTGTGAATGTTTCAGGGATATTCAACTAATTTTACTGCGCCAGATTTTGCGAGGTCACTGGTACTTACTTAATATGCACAAACAAAAGGACCTACTTTAGCTCCTGATCACAGCTGGTGGACTCGATTCTGCCAGAGTTCAGATTCTCTAAAGGCTCGACGAAAGCACAGCGAAGGTAACAGGAACTCTCTGTAATAACGAAAGGTCTAGCAGAGGTGGGGAGAGAAGCATAAAGTTGAATGATTTTACTCAAGTAGAAATAAAAAATAAAAGAATTACTCAAGTAAAAGTAAAAAAGGAAGTTTTGCTTGAGTCCTGAGGAACTGTTTGAGCGTAAAAGTCTGAGTAGTGACATAAATTGTGAGAAGCAAAACATATACAGGTAAAGGCATCATTATGAAGAGTTAAGTAAACACAAGAAGAAATACATCTTGTATAAATACACGAATATTTAGATTTTTCGCTTAGATTTACTCACATTGGCACGAGTTACTATTATTATTACTTTAACTCAAGTAAGAAACCTACTTCATTTTCATATGCTCAAGTAGAAGTAAGAAGTACTGCATGAAAAAAGTAGAATTACTTCAAAGTTGCTTAAAGCCACACCGCGTAGAGTTTTACCCAATAAATAAAATTGAAATTGAGATTTTTATTTCATGACAGATATTTTCATTCATCATTGACATACATACACAAACTAACATGAGCTTTTGCTGTGAGTGGCTCAGCTCTCCTAAGACATTACTGTAACTTTACTGGGAGTGGGTGCGTCTTCATGGAGATGTCCACTAAAGTCAGCAGAACTGGAGATTAAAACAGGATAGGTCCTCATTTAAATCCATTCTTTGATTAACCACTGCAAAAATACCCTTTTCTGTGTCGAGCTGGTCATTGGGAGCGCGTTTTGTACTGATGTCAACAGTGTAGTCCAAAATAGATACAGACGGCAGTTTTGAAAAAATTTATATTTTCTCTAATTATTCAAAAACTACTGTAACAAATGCTGAAATATGAACATAGTTTCTACTAAATAATGATACAAAGACATGGGGAGGAGCAAAGTGGTTCAACATCCCATAAATACATGAATAACGGAGAATGCTAACTTGATGCTACATGTTAGCATTGGGCTAATGCTAACGGTTAGCTAGCGCTTGCTACAACTGCCGTTTTTTCACTTCTACTGAACAATCTGCTGTGAGAAAATATCCATATGGGCCCGATTTTCACTTGACTTTATTTATGTGTGATAAATAAGTTCATATTCCACCAGAAAATGGCAAAAAAGAGTGAAAAATTGTGTTTCTCTAAAGATTCTATTTTCCCCTCGGCGAAGCCACGCCCCCTTCTATGACGAGATGCCGTCTGTATCTATGTTACACAGTGTCCCTTTAACGTGCATATGACAGATTTTAATGTTTTTGAAAATATGACTTATTTTGATGGATCACATCTGTTGTTAATAATAATTATCATTTTGTTTCAGTGAAGCAGCAAATATGAAGAAATGTTGGGCAGAAAAGTTATTTTTAATTGAACTTTGTCGCAGGAAGTGACACATACTGCAGATAAAGGTCAAGTTCCAGCAGTTTGACTCATTTCCCATTGATATAACATGGTTGGCCTGGCAACAGTTGAAATTGTGTTGCCTCTATCTATGTCACTTCCTGTCACTGTCCAATAAGGAAGTGAAACTATAAACATCAGCAGTGATGCGGTCGCTGTATCGGTCTGTCGTGGTGAAGAGGGAGCTGAGTCTTGGCAAAGCTCTCGATTTACCGATCGATCTACGTTCCTGCCCTCACCTAAGGTCATGAGATTTGGGTAATGACCGAAAGGACAAGCGGCCGAAATGAGTTTCCGTCGCAGGGTGGCTGGGCGCACCCTTCGAGATCGGGTGAGGAGCTCAGTTACCCGGGAGGAGCTCGGAGTAGAGTCGCTGCTCCTTCACGCCGAAAGGAGCAGCTGAGGTGGCTCGGGCATCTGTTCCGGATGCCTCCTGGTCGCCTCCCGCGGGAGGTGTTCCAGGCATGTCCTAGTGGGACAAGGCCTCGTGGAAGACCCAGGACACGCTGGAGGGACTATGTCTCCGAGCTGGCCTGGTGTCGCCTCAGGTCAGAACAGCTGGAGGAGGTGTGTGTGGATCGGGAAGTCTGGGCATCTCTGCTGAGACTGCTGCCCCCGCGACCCGGCCCAGGATAAAGCGGAAGAAAATGGATGGATGGTGTTATATGCACTTTAAGTACGTCTACTGAGTACTTTAGTGGGGTACAAGTGAGAGTACTAACTCCTGTGGGCATTTTCATTAGTCGCCGTAGCATGTGTGGGTGTGTCGCACTAACAATAAGATCATTTACTTATTTTAGGACATTGGCAGTGGGCCAGACCAGACTGTTTGTGGGCCGGATCTGGCCCGCCATTGAATCGGCCGGCTCTATAGACATTTATTATGCTTTTTATTGAAACTTGTGTGCAATATTTTGGCACCTAATGTGCAGCACTTGCTGTTGTGCACAATGATTGTTATGGCACAGCAATATTCCTCGATGAAATTCTGCAGAAAGAGCTGTCTGTTACTCTATTGTGCTGTCTGGTGTTGTGCTGCCGCTGCTGTCATCATATGTTTGCGCAATGTAGTGTTGCAACCCACAGCACTGCAAGACAAATCTCCCTTTGGAACAATAAAGTTTAACCTCACCTGTTGTTTACAAAGTTCACAGTATCGTTATTAAAAATTGGTGCATCAACGACATTATTTCATTATAATCAAGGCTTTTATCTCAAGTTGTGATCCACTATAGCACTGTTAAGTCTTCCCCCCTCTTAGTATGACACAGGAGTTTACATATGGCTTCTTTGTTCCATCGTGCTTCCCCACATATAGAGGAGACTCCACTGCCAGCACTATTCCACTACGTTTGTCGAATCCCGGGAAGAGCCGCGTCCAAAACCCAGCCAGAACAACTCCGAACATCAAACTCTACACGAGCTACAAGAGCCGCGGGGACGGTGCCAACGGGCTGTTATCACCGCGAGGATCAGCGGCGCCGCGCCTGCCAGGAAAAAAGTACCACCGACAACAAAAGCATGAGAGAGAGAACGGGGGAGAGTGGGCTGGAGGTGAGCCACTACACGAGACGAGTGGCACGGACTGCAGATGGGACCGTCGGGTAAGTGCCGGGCGAGTTACAGTCTTCAAAAGGGAGGCGACGTTCGGGATGAAATGGCTGAGATTATTCTTAATTGTATTGAAGTTTTGTTCAGATGGTATGTTTTGAGAAATCCCTACATCGTTTCTGTCACTGGGTCCAAAGAATACTTAAAGAGGAGGTATTATGCTTTTTTCAATCACATAGCACCAGTTTATATCACACTACAATGATGACCAAACCTTCTGCTGGTCTGTAAATGCAGTAAATTAGAATAACTGCCTTGTATAAAATTGCTCTCTCAAAATGGCTGTAGTGAATGTCTTGAAATAGGCCTCTGTCTCTTTAAGAACCTCTGACCCTTTCAGACACGCCCCCTCCACACGCTGTCTGTGGCATCAGTGGGGAGGGGGCTCTGCTGAGGAGCAGTGGTTGGTTACTCGGCTGGTGACGAAAGCTCGGAGGCGTCTCCAGGAGGTGGGGGCGTTCCTAGGAGGACTCAGGCAAACCTATCCCTAAAATGGCCGCCATCAGAGTTTTCACAGATTACTCAAAAATACGTGAATGTGCCAAGGCAACACTTAGGCATGTTTTTAATGAGGGAACGACATAATAACATGATGGAAAGCTTGAAAACGTCCATTTTGCATAAAACCCCCCCCTTTAAAGGGAGACAATACAGTTTGGGGCCAAATTGGTCTCTTAAAGGAGCTATACCTGATTGTACAAAGAAACAGGGTCACTCAAATTTCAAATTGTTATTTTCTGGTCCAAACTAATGCATTTACAACATCAACATTCGTCACAGGGACTGAGTTTAAACCAGGTTTCACAACTTTCAGGAGGAAAACTGTCACTTCACTGTAAAAAATACCTACTAGCCTGACATTTTATGACTGTTTAAAAGGCTTTAAAACCAGTGTTTTTTTTGGATAAATGTCTGCTTTTACCCTATACTAAAGGACAAAACTAATTTTATTCCAATAACAGAAAATAAAAAAATGAAGGATAGCTCCTTTAACTGCTCATTCCACAAGCATCCTTGCTGCGCCTAAAGTCAATGATCAACTCCTTTGTTTTAGACACATTGATCTAAAGAGTTCGCATCACACTATTCAACACAGGTATCTAGGGCCTGACCGTGACCAGAGACAGGACCCTTAACCCTTTCTTGTCTAGGGCCCTTTTCCCCAAAATGCTATACATGTGTTTATTTGGGTTTAACTCAGCCTCTACAAGGGGTACATGGCTAATCTTGGTACCAAAATAAACTTTATCCTTGGGACTTTTTGTTTCAGTGAAAAATAATTTTAAAAAATGACAGTTTGTAAGTTAATATTAGATTTAAACAGAAAAATCAAAATTCCGCCTGAATAAAAAACACATATTTGCACAAAAAAATGCTCTTTCTCTGTCTGTGCTGTAGCAAATAAGAGTCATCAAAATACCAGTAGGTCAAAACACTGAAGTTATACATGCTTTATAAAAAAAAAAGTCCAGGCGGAATCTAACTGTGCCAAATTGTGCCAAATAAAAAAAAAAAAAGAATATTTTTTTACTTTTTCTTTATCTTTTTTTTTATTTATTTTTTACAGAAATTAAGTATTTTAGTCATAGGGACATATCGGGTCACAAAATTGTATTCCCTGTCGAAAAATGAACACAATACACAATAGCATTTATTTGTCAATGACCAAAATATGTACAACGAATTATGACAAATTGACATATTGTGGCTGTTTGAGGTAGGATCTGTTGATTTTAAATTGGAGTGGATGAATGTGTTGCTGAGAGTCCACTGAACACGGAGAGGTGAAAAATATGACTGACAGTATTTGTATGCGAAAGTTGTGGCCCCGGAGATGCAGACACAAGGGGGGCGGAGCCAAATATGGCTCTTTAGCGCTTAAGCAGAGTTAGAAGAGCAGTGTCGTCGGAGAACTTAACAATGTAGCTGCCTTCCTACAGCTGTCTGTGTACAGACTAAAAAGAAGAGGACACAGGACACAACCCTGCGGCGAACCTGTGTTTGACGACCTTTTGTTGGACATTGCTGTTTCACTGAAATAAAATGATAATTATGCAACTGATGAGCCTGGAGCTGATCCTATCCTTCTAAATTAGTCTTCAAAAGCATTAAAACTTGTCATATGAGCTTTAAGTTAAAGTGTGAATGTTCTGCAGAAACATACGGGTGGATTACTTCCATAAATGAGTAGTTGTGTGTAGGAGTGGACTAAGTATCACTGTATGTTTTCCACTGCTAACTTTAATAAGCCGGTTGCCCTTCTCGTCTATTGATTTATGAGCGGCCTCCTGGTCAGAGGACACGGCGGTTACATGTATGTTCTTCACGTGTAGCCTGTTAATGCTGCTAAAGTTGTTAAGTTGTTATTGATCCTGAGCTCGGATGTGCTCAGGTCAGAACTGTTGTGGCGTAAAGAGAGTTGTTATGAAGGTTTAAAAGCAGCTCGTTTCGCTTCTACAGAGAGTACACGAGGAGTTAGTGGAATCACGCTTATTGACTGTGATTTTAACTCTTCGGCTTCACTCAGCCCTTTGCTCAAAATCTACCCCCAGCCTGTCAGGATTTCTGCTCATTCTCAACAATCTTCGTTGTCTCGCAGAAAATGTTGTACTACTCTGATAACCACATACGCAGTCCTTTTAACTCTTTTAAATGTGTAAGCCTTTATAGGTCCGGGCATTTGGATGCAAGGGGGCGCCGTTCCAGCCTTCTCAGTGTAAATATGAATTTTCTTTATCCAGAGTCAAACACCGTGAGTGAGGCCTCATTGCTCTTCAGTCACAGAGTGACAGGTGAAGAAGGAAGTCATGGAGCTTCTGCTTTAGACAGAGGTTTTTACATGTGCTGTGAATTATAAAACTAAAGTATGCATGAAATAAAAAAAAGAGTATATTCACATTTTTAAAATCACACAATTGATGCTTATTAAGGTTGAAAAATGTCTTTTCTGATGTAGAGTCATGTGTGTCCCAGTTCCTCTGAGTCGTGGTGGGTCATGTGGACCATGATCGATGTGGACAGGACTGTGGTAGATCTACTTTTACTTCGGAGAAAACGGTTACTATAGTAACTGTGTCCAAGAAATGAACCTCATGAGCTTCTTCTGCAGCATCTGTCCACATCAGTCCTGCTGCACCACGACTCAGAGGAACTGGGACAAACATGACTCTACAGCAGATACAAGTGACAAGGGGAGTCATGAATTCATTAATTGACATTTTAATTATATTAATACAGGATTTTCACACTTGTTACAAAGGAATACTTGAATTTCAACTTTTAATTCTTACATCCAGCAGAAGTGTAATGTTTTAAAGCAGAATCTCCATGACTTTTTCTTAATTTAATGTATTTATTTATTTCATAGGGACAATGCATATTGATGAACAGTTGCACATGACCACTGTAAATATGTCAGATTATAGCGGGGATGCTAGTTTCCATCTGTAGTCCCTAGGCAGGCAGCACACTTCACTTCTCAGTCTGTGACTGAAGAGCAATGAGGCCTTTTAACTGAAAAAAAGAGCTCACTATGTATTCATGTTACTGTGACTCACGGTGTCTGACCTACAGTATAACTCTGAGTCTCTGTGATCTGATTGGCTTCAGAGTGGGCGGGGCTCAAATGTGACCAAACTCCAAGATCCGAGATCTGAGACAGAAAATAATAAACCACAGCTTAAAGGGTTAAGCAACATTTCACAAAGTATTTCAATTATCCCAAAATGGATTGCAGCTTCCCACTTCATAAAAAATTCAAACTGTATAAATATCTCAGCTAAAACTGCAGTGTTTTGCTTTTTTACTTTTCGAAAAATATATAATGTATATGTTATACAGTTGTTCTCTCATCAAAAACCAACCCATAAAGTATAATACAAAAAAACAAAACAAATACATGACACAGAACAGCTGCGTGAGTGTATTTACGGTTGCATTAAGTGTGGATCTGAGTGTGGACAGACCACATAGTCCAGTAGAGCAGTGCAAATAACTGGAACAGGTCTTTTTTGTTCACGAGTCTGATGGCGGGAGGGGGGCGGGAGGTGTGGGTCTGTGTGGACCGTAGCCTGCTGCCTGAGGGGAGAGGTGTCCAGGGTGAGAAGGGTCAGCCGTGATCCGACCCACACGCCTCCGGGTCCTGGAGAGATCCTCAGCAGCAGCACAAAGCCGGTCTGTAGCGCCGGGGGAACCACACGGTGATGGAGGAGGAGAGGATGGACTCAGTGATGGCCGTGTAGATCTGCACCAGCATCTTGGTCGGCCGCTTAAGTTTCCTGAGCAGGAATAAAAACATTTGTGGAAGTTTAGGGCAAACGAGATCATCGTTGATGCCTGATGTCGGTCTCAGCTTTTTGGTCAAACAACGGTTCTGTAGCTTATACAAACACGAAGCTGATGCTGCTCAAATATAAGTTACTTTACCTCTGGGGGTAATACAAGTGTTTATGGGATGATTGGAGGGTCTTTCATCTCCCCCTGGTGTCTCTGGCCAGAAAACCATGTTTGCAACTTGACTGCCACCGGTGCGGAGAAAGCAATACACACTAATAGAATCACGAAGAAGAAGCTAACAGGCTAACGGGCAAAGCTAACTGCGGGCTAACGTCACTTTAAACAGTATTTACAGCCAAGTTTGAGTGAAAAAAAAAACATTTCTATTGTATAATTGGATGCACAGTAACCCTCTCTCCCTTCGCCTTTCCTGTCAGCGTAGTATTCACTCTCCAAGACAATTAATAAAATTAAAAAATCGTAACTTGCTACGACACCTGCAGTTGCGCTTATGGCCTCTAGGGGGAAGAGTTACTTAGTACTGCTTTAAAAGCAAAATGCTTAAAATTACTCTATGGACACAGACATTTATATGGTTAGTCTGGCGTTATAAGTGATTTGCCTCAGGTGCTCTGTGGAGCAGGTCAGACTGTTTTTAATGCAGGCTAGCTGATACCATAGACATGCGCTAGCCTTGCATTAGCCTAGCACCACAAAACTCTTCAAATATAAAAACTGCATGAATTACAAAAAAAAAATATCTCCAGAAATCTGCAACACTCTGGATAACTAGGAAATGAGGCCCTATGTCAAAAATCCTGATATATCCCTTTAATATTGAAGGTGCAGTTACACGCATGACCAGAGGTGGCAGCAGTGAGTATAAAACTTGCATCTAGCCCCTTTAAAGCCTTAATTTTGGCTCAGTTAATTCAATGACTTGTAATACCCGGTTGAAACCCTGTCATTTCTAAGTACTATCCTCCTAATAAAGACATAATGGCACCAAACTGGTTCTCAGGTGGTGCTCGGAGTGAAAAGGCCTTTAGTCCTTTGCTTCATGAACTAAATGTACCCGTGTCATACATCCATGATCCACCGCTAACTCGTAGCTTGATGCCCTTTCCTTCCATTGATTTATCATGGCCTTGGGTCCCGCGTCAGAGGACAAAGGCCCGTTTCATACATGTTACTTATTACACGACTCATTCAGGGGTCATTTTAAGAGTCATAATTAGCCCGAGCAACTTAAGCGGCGCAGCATCGATCCGCTCTCGCGAGACACCTTTGACTCGACGCTACAAGGACGATGCGCTCGGTTCATCAAGTATCGCAGTTGTGTCACCGAACTATCTGCGCTTTAATGAGTGGCAATAGAAAATAATTAACAAGAGATAGACGGAACATATCCAGTTTTGGGCCCGTTCCAAGCGCACATTGATTGAAACATAAATCGTTCACATTTGTCTTCACTCTACTGGGCGACGGCATCGTAAAAAAACACTAACTTCCACGCTTTATCTCCGGCTGTCCTCTGATTGGTTAATACGCTCCTCAATCGGGAACTCGAAGAAATCACCCCTGATCTCATCCCAGATACCCGACTTTGTAAAGAACAGGAAAACAGTCCCTCCAGGATTTCGCGGGCATTTTTTGTGATTTTTTTTCCTGCTTAAAACAATATATTTTTACATTAAAGAACAACTTTTCTTTGTATTTTACATCAGTTTTAATCAAAGAGGCTCTGGGGAATAATAAAAAGACTTAAAGAGGGGGTATTATGCTTTTTTTCCATCACACAGCACCAGTCCATATCACGCTACAATGAGGGGGAAACCTTCTGTTGGTCTGTAAATGCAGTAAATTAGAATAACTGCCTTGTATAAAATTGCTCTCTCAAAATGGCTGTAGTGAATGTCTTGAAATAGGCCTCTGTCTCTTTAAGAACCTCTGAGCCTTTCAGACACGCCCCCTAATTTTTTTACACAAAATTAAACGTGTGTTAAAATTAAATGTGGATTTTCTAAGCGGATAAAAGGGGGAACTATATTGTAAGGCGTAATAGTACCAGGAGTAGTAAAGTGAAGATTACTGCGCGGATTTCAAATTACTCCTGGTATTATTACGCCTTACAATATAGTTCCCCCTTTTATCCGCTTAGAAAATCCACATTGTTTAATTTTGTGTAATTATACTTTGTAGTGTAACACTTCACGTAACCATATTTAAATAGGGAAAACGTGGAAGAGCTCGGTAGCTTCTATCTTGACCTGTTTTGGAGCTATAGAGGAGAGAGGGAGAGGCTAAATGCTAACGCCGTCTGCGCTGTGTTTACGTGACTGAAGGCACGGGGGAAGATCAGACAGGTCCTAAAGAACTCGTCAAAGCTAAGGTAAGAACATATCTCAGTATGTAAAAACGGAGGCCTGTTCCTTTAAGGCGAGACACTGCAGGTGAATAGGGAAAAAATGTAGATCACTGGCATAAATGTGAGGAAAAAAATACATTGCAAGTTTTCTGTCATTTTATCTTTTCATATAAGAAGAAGGTGTTTTATGCCTGAAAATGCCTCAAACTTCACATCTTTTCGGCGACGAGATCTGAATAATGGATAGAGCTACATTCAAATGTATGGTTTCATTTTGTTGATAAATGCGTTGCCAAGACTTTCTCAGAGGGGATTTTGGATTTCTTGTTTAGTTTTAAAATAAGCTGTTTTTTAGTGGAAAATTTTGTAAAATGTAATTTTCGTCTTATTTTTTGACATTCAAAACTCAATAAATGGGGCTTAAGGGATTAAATAATAAAAAATCCCTCTGAAAAAATCTTCCAAATATTGTTCAGTCCAAGGCTGGAAAATCTGAAGTCTTTAGGTCCGACTGACGTGGACATAGTGTCGCCACAATGACAGAAAAATGTGTTTTGAGAAAAAGGCCCTTGAAATTGCGTTCTCCCATACAAGTCTATGGGGGAACATTGAATCAGCGCAATATTTAAACATGTTATTGTGAAGATTAGGCATATTTTCTGTTTCCGGGTGAAAGCTTGTATGTTCAGAGACCAATTTGGCCCAAAACCTGAAAACTGAAAAAAATTGAGTTTTGCCTGTAGTGTCTCCCCTTAAGTCAGTAGAATTGAGGGTTAAACATGTTACGTCCTCATCCAGATCCATTCTTTGATTATCCACTGCAAAAATGGCATTTTATGGGTCAAGCTAGTCATGGAGAGCATGTTTTGTGTTGATGGCGACAACATAACACAAAATATTACACAGTGTACCTTTAAGAAACCGAACATTACGGACAATTATTTGCTTTTTGTTGTGTGTGTGTTGCATTTGCTGTGATATCTTTAGACTTATGTGACAAACCTAGCCTTTCTTTCCCTACTATTAGCATTAACAACACATTAATATTGCTCAGCGAGTCCCGAGTACCCGCTACGCTACTCCTTTCTGCCCTTTCTGAAAATCCACTACACATTTTAAGTCATAAAGCGTAACATATCAGCGCCGCGGTACCTCAGGAACACTGTTAAGCCACAATTACGAATGATGTGTCCACTTAAAGTCCTTTTGTCGGCCTCGTTAAACTCGCCCGGTTTATTCCTGATCTCTACCTGGTGTACGCAGGCGAGCTCATTTAAATGGAAAGTGTGAAAAGAACATAATTACTGGAGATATTGCGGAGTGATGACAGCTCTGACAGGAGCAGGCCGCGCTGAGGGAACTTTTCTTCAGGCAACAGCTTTAATGGCACAGACTTTTCTCGCTTTTTTTTTTTCTTCCTTTTGTTGAATGTCATCTAGTGCAGGTATAGTTTCTTAGAAGTACTGAAACTCGAGGCGGGAAGACGTCGGTACCTTAACCTTTCAATCACAGCGTGCTTCGATAACATGAGCATTTTACCCGAATTCGCTCTCTGTACGGCAACACAACAAAGCTTCTTCCTTTTTGTGCGACCGTAGCTTTGACGGTAAGGGCCAGATCTGGTACCTGGTGCAAGAACAGCAAGATCAGACACTTTAAAGGGATCTTTCAGGGGTTTTTTTTTCCGACATAGGGCCTCATTTCCTAGTTATCCAAAGTGTTGTTGATTTTTGGAGATATTTGTTTCTTAAATTCATGCAGTTCTTATATTTGAAAAGTTCCGTGGCGCTAGGCTAGTGCAAGGCTAGCGCATTTCTATGGTATCAGCTAGCCCAGGGGCGGACTGGCCATATGTCCATTCTGGAAGAGCACAGAAGGGCCACTGGCTCGAGGGCCACTAGTCCCACTTAAACGGAGCTTTACCCAAATCTAAAAGCTAAAAAGAAAAATATCAAAATAGCGAGAAAAAGAGAAACACACGGGCAAAAAAAACACAACAAAAAATGATAGAAAAAATAATTACAAATTCAACAAAAATGTGACAAAAATGTGACAAAAATGTGACAAAAATTCAAAAAAAAATCAACAAAAATTCAACAAAAATTCAACAAAAATGTGACAAAAATTCAACAAAAATGTGACAAAAATGTGACAAAAATTCAACAAGAATTTAACAAAAATTCAACAAAAATTCAACAAAAATTCAACAAAAATTCAACAAAAATTCAACAAAAATTCAACAAAAAAGTGACAAAAATTCAACAAAAATGTGCCAAAAATGTGACATAAACTCAACAAAAATTCAACAAAAATTCAACAAAAAATCAACAAAAAAGTGACAAAAAAGTGACAAAAATTCAACAAAAATTCAACAAAAATTCAACAAAAATTCAACAAAAATTCAACAAAATGGAAAGTGTGAAAAGAACATAATTACTGGAGATATTGCAGAGTGATGACAGCTCTGACAGGAGCAGGCCGCGCTGAGGGAACTTTCTTCAGGCAACAGCTTTAATGGCACAGACTTTTCTCGCTTTTTTTCCCCCTCCTTTTGTTGAATGTCATCTAGCGCAGGTATAGTTTCTTAGAAGTACTGAAACTCGAGGCGGGAAGACGTCGGTACCTTAACCTTTCAATCACAGCGTGCTTCGATAACATGAGCATTTTACCCGAATTCGCTCTCTGTACGGCAACTCAACAAACCTTCTTCCTTTTTGTGCGACCGTAGCTTTGACGGTAAGGGCCAGATCTGGTACCTGGTGCAAGAACAGCAAGATCAGACACTTTAAAGGGATCTTTCAGGGTTTTTTTTTCCAACATGGGGCCTCATTTCCTAGTTATCCAAAGTGTTGTTGATTTTTGGAGATATTTGTTTCTTAAATTCATGCAGTTCTTATATTTGAAGAGTTCCGTGGCGCTAGGCTAGTGCAAGGCTAGTGCATTTCTATGGTATCAGCTAGCCCAGGGGCGGACTGGCCATATGTCCATTCTGGAAGAGCACAGAAGGGCCACTGGCTCGAGGGCCACCAGTCCCGCTTCAACCGAGCTTTACCCAAATCTAAAAGCTAAAAAGAAAAATATCAAAATAGCGAGAAAAAGAGAAACACACGGACAAAAAAACACAACAGAAAATGATAGAAAAAATAATTACAAATTCAACAAAGATGTGACAAAAATGTGACAAAAATGTGACAAAAATGTGACAAAAATTCAACAAAAATGTGACAAAAATTCAACAAAAAATCAACAAAAATTCAACAAAAATGTGACAAAAATTCAACAAAAATGTGACAAAAATTCAACAAAAAATCAACAAAAATGTGACAAAAATTCTACAAAAATTCAACAAAAATGTGACAAAAATTCAACAAAAATTCAACAAAAAAGTGACAAAAATTCAACAAAAATGTGACAAAAACTCAACAAAAATTCAACAAAAATGTGACAATAATTCAACAAAAATGTGACAAAAATGTGACATAAACTCAACAAAAATTCAACAAAAATTCAACAAAAATTCAACAAAAATTCAACAAAAAATCAAAAAAAAAAAAAAAAAAAATCAACAAAAAAGTGACAAAAAAGTGACAAAAATTCAACAAAAAATCAACAACAAAAAAACAAAAAATCAACAAAAAAGTGACAAAAAAGTGACAAAAATTCAACAAAAATTCAACAAAAATTCAACAAAAATTCAACAAAAATTCAACAAAAATTCAACAAAAATTCAACAAAAATTCAACAAAAAATCAACAAAAAAAATAACAAAAAATCAACAAAAAAGTGACAAAAAAGTGACAAAAATTCAACAAAAAATCAACAACAAAAAAACAAAAAATCAACAAAAAAGTGACAAAAAAGTGACAAAAATTCAACAAAAATTCAACAAAAATTCAACAAAAATTCAACAAAAATTCAACAAAAATTCAACAAAAATTCAACAAAAATTCAACAAAATGGAAAGTGTGAAAAGAACATAATTACTGGAGATATTGCAGAGTGATGACAGCTCCGACAGGAGCAGGCCGCGCTGAGGGAACTTTTCTTCAGGCAACAGCTTTAATGGCACAGACTTTTCTCGCTTTTTTTTTTCCCTCCTTTTGTTGAATGTCATCTAGCGCAGGTATAGTTTCTTAGAAGTACTGAAACTCGAGGCGGGAAGACGTCGGAACCTTAACCTTTCAATCACAGCGTGCTTCGATAACATGAACATTTTACCCGAATTCGCTCTCTGTACGGCAACACAACAAAGCTTCTTCCTTTTTGTGCGACCATAGCGTTGACGGTAAGGGCCAGATCTGGTACCTGGTGCAAGAACAGCAAGATCAGACACTTTAAAGGGATCTTTCAGGGGTTTTTTTTCCAACATGGGGCCTCATTTCCTAGTTTTCCAAAGTGTTGTTGATTTTTGGAGATATTTGTTTCTTAAATTCATGCAGTTCTTATATTTGAAGAGTTCCGTGGCGCTAGGCTAGTGCAAGGCTAGTGCATTTCTATGGTATCAGCTAGCCCAGGGGCGGACTGGCCATATGTCCATTCTGGAAGAGCACAGAAGGGCCACCAGTCCCGCTTCAACCGAGCTTTACCCAAATCTAAAAGCTAAAAAGAAAAATATCAAAATAGCGAGAAAAAGAGAAACACACGGACAAAAAAACACAACAAAAAATGATAGAAAAAATAATGACAAATTCAACAAAAATGTGACAAAAATGTGACAAAAATTCAAAAAAAAATCAACAAAAATTCAACAAAAATGTGACAAAAATTCAACAAAAATGTGACAAAAATGTGACAAAAATGTGACAAAAATTCAACAAAAATGTGACAAAAATTCAACAAAAATTCAACAAAAATTCAACAAAAATGTGACAACAATTCAACAAAAATGTGACAAAAATGTGACAAAAAATCAACAAAAATTCAACAAAAATGTGACAAAAATGTGACATAAACTCAACAAAAATTCAACAAAAAAATCAAAAAAAAAATCGACAAAAATTCAACAAAAATTCAACAAAAATTCAACAAAATGGAAAGTGTGAAAAGACATAATTACTGGAGATATTGCAGAGTGATGACAGCTCTGACAGGAGCAGGCCGCGCTGAGGGAACTTTCTTCAGGCAACAGCTTTAATGGCACAGACTTTTCTCGCTTTTTTTTCCCTCCTTTTGTTGAATGTCATCTAGTGCAGGTATAGTTTCTTAGAAGTACTGAAACTCGAGGCGGGAAGACGTCGGAACCTTAACCTTTCAATCACAGCGTGCTTCGATAACATGAGCATTTTACCCGAATTCGCTTTCTGTACAGCAACACAACAAACCTTCCTTTTTGTGCGACCGTAGCTTTGACGGTAAGGGCCAGATCTGGTACCTGGTGCAAGAACAGCAAGATCAGACACTTTCAAGGGATATTTCAGGGGTTTTTTTTCCGACATGGGGCCTCATTTCCTAGTTATCCAAAGTGTTGTTGATTTTTGGAGATATTTGTTTCTTAAATTCATGCAGTTCTTATATTTGAAAAGTTACGTAGCGCTAGGCTAGTGCATTTCTATGGTATCAGCTAGCCTGCATTAAAAACAGTGTGACCCGCTCCACAGAGCACCTGTGCCTTGCACTAGCCTAGCACCACTAAGCTCTTCAAATATAAGAACTGCATGAATTTAATAAAAGAAATATCTCCAGAAATCAGCAACACTCTGGATAACTATACGGAATGAGGCACTATGTCTAATTGTTGTGGTTTTGTCGCATTTTTGTCACATGACTTGACTTTGGGGAGCTTTTTTGTCACGTTTTCATCTAGTTGTGGTCCCCATTTAGACGCTTTAGTCACTTTGGGTAAACTGTAGAAAATGTGCTTGTTCAGGCGGGGGTTAAGAGGTTAAGCATTACAGGCTCTCACAGAAACAAAGCTTTATAAACCTCATCGTGAGCTAAACAATGTCTGTGTCCCAAGAGAAGCACATGTTCACCCCCCCTCAGGGAGACTGGTACCACTAACAGTAAATCTGCATATTGTCACAGTCTGTTGTTCTTCAGTGTGCGTCCTCATTAACATGTTACGTCCACAGCCCCTTAATCCTCGTCATATATTCTGGTTTTCGCGGTGTCTGTATGTTTAATCCGTTTGTAATAATGTAGGTTCACATGTAAGAAAGTCATGCTTATTTTCTGAGCTAAAAATACAACACAGCTGATTTCCATTTCCACGTTTGATCTTTCCCTCTCGGTAACGCTCAGTGTTTACGTTCACCTGCGACGAGCTCTCGGTCCTGGGACGTCAGATCGTACACGAGCGGGTCTGTGTGATAGAAAAACCTCTTAACGGGTTTACTCAAATCTAACAGCTTCTTGACTGGAGCTTACAGCCCAAAGGCCAGTGTTTATGCTGCGTTTTGGTAATTTTAGTTTTTTTGTGTTGCTTTTTCATCGCCTTTTAGTTGCTCTTAAATAGTGTTATTGTTGCTTTTTTTGCTTAATTTTTGTCTTCACTTTTTATCATGTATTTACACTTTTTACAATTTTTATGTGTTTTTGTTGCTTTTTTCTTGCATGTTGTGTTATTGTTGCTATTCTGTCTAATGTTCGTTGTTTTTTGCCATGTTTGATTCACCTTTGTGTCGTGTTTTCGTAGTTTTTTTGTCGTGTTTCTGACACGTTTTTTTGGGGCTTTTTTATTGCTTTTAAAGGACCTATATCTTGCAAAATCGACTTTTTGGGGCTTTTAGTCATATTGTTTTGCTCGATTTCCTTATCACAAACACCCCCAGAGTGGTTTTTAGCTTCATTCACACAGTTCTCAGTAATCCTCCTGAATCCTGCTCTCTGAGCAGCGGCTCCGCCCTCTGCTGGAAAACCACTGACTTGTGACACTCTGACGTTTTTTATGTCAGGTCAAACAGGAAGAGCCCGACGTCTGTAATGTAATGGCCTTATAAAACAGCTTTTTCATTATTTCTGTTGCTCATAAAACTGCCGCTGTGGACACAACAGACAAACCTCCTGAGTGTCTGAACAGATGTCATGTTTGCTCTGGAAGTTGTGAAGAAGGAGCTCTTTCTAACCTACTCTGGACACGCCGGTTCTTTTTTCTTACCTAACGATAATGTCACAGAGAAAAGTGCGTTTGGCTGCGAGGACTTTATTCAACCTTCCTAAACAAGAGGCCACTCGCCAGAAGTTGGAATTTCTTTCCGGGATTCAGCGACTTTCACCAAAATAGTGTTTTTCAGTGACTGTTTCTTGATGGATGTTTGATGAAGTGGATTAACTTTTAGAACCAACACGAGTCTCATAATGTAAACACATGATGGACTGGCCAGGACAGAGCGGGGAGTCAAAACCAAACGCGTGTGTTAGCTTGTGTGTGTTAGCTTGTGTGTGTTAGTGTGTGTGTTAGCTTGTGTGTGTTAGCTTGTGTGTTAGCCATTTATGAAGATGTGTTGCAGATGTCAACTCCTTATAACTGTATTGTGAAGTAAATTCCCTTATTGCTGTGATATTTATATTTTAATGCTAATAATGCATGGGCGAATTAGCTCGGAGAGAGAGAGGGGGCGGAGTTAACTGAATCGAAGCATCTTGTCTTCCAGGTTTGCAAAATACCCCCAGAAAATACTTATATTTCTCACAGAAAATAGTCCTCCATAGTGGCAGACGTACCATATATCATATAAATGTCTATAGTTTACTTTGGGGTGGCTAATATAGCAGGATACAGATCCTTTAAATCGCTTTTTAATTGTGTTTTTGTCTTGTTTTCATCACTTTATTGACGTGTTTTTTGGTTGTATTTTTGTTACTTTTTTGTCACGTTTTATATCACCCTTCTGTCGTGCTCCCGTTGCTTTAAGCTGGTTGGAAGTCTTCGATCATCTGCCCCCCCCCCCCCCCCCTCAGTCTTATTCTCCGGTCAGAAAAACAGCCTCCCTGATCATCAAAAACACTCCGGTTTCGCCGCCTCTTAATCACAGCTCCACCTCGAGAAAACAAGCGTCCGTCCGTCCGTCCGTCCTCAGACTGGAGCTGTGCCTGTTTTTTTCCACTTGTTTTGAACATCTCATTAGCCTCATCTCGCACATATGTTCCCCTCATCTCTGCTTCCGGAGACGAACCACCGCTGAGTCCAAAAACACGTATTAGCATCAGGACATTTTTTTTTATTTTATTTTTTTGGGGGGGTGAAATTGCAAATGAAAAACAGCGGCGCTAAATGAGACGGAACAAAGCGACAGTGGATTTCATCAGGACTAAACTAGAGGATGAGGTCATGATATGGAGGTGCTGCTGTTGCACTGTGGATCTGACTCAGCGGGGTTTTATTTAGTTTTAGCTTCGGTCTCCATTATCAGAAATAACTGGACGATAATAACTTCTCTGACTAATCTGTCTAACCTGAAGCTAGTTCCAACTCAATTGTTTATCGTTACAATGGAAACAGTTGCAGTGGAGTGATATAGATACAGACGGCATCTCTGGAATCGCCCATATATGGTCATTTTTGAAAACAGTTAAGGGGGAAAACAATTTTGAAAAAGTGTAAATTTTCTCTAATTATTCAAAAACGACTGTAACAAACGCTGAATTATGAACATAGTTTCTACTAAATAATGATACAAAGACATGGGGAGGAGCAAAGTGGTTCAACAGCCCATAAATACATGAATAACGGAGAATGCTAACTTGATGCTACATGTTAGCATCGGGCTAGTGCTAACGGTTAGCTAGCACTTGCTGCAACTGCCGTTTTTTCACTTCTACTGAACAATCTGCTGCGACAAAATATCCATATGGGCCCGATTTACACTTGACTTTATTTATGTGATAAATAAGTTCATATTCTCGTCATAGAAGGGGGCGTGGCTTGGCTGAGGGGGAAAATAGAATCTTTAGAGAAACACAATTTTCCACTCTTTTTAGTCATTTTCTGGTGGAATATTAACCTATTTATCACATACAAATAAAGTCAAGTCTAAATCGGGCCCATATGGATATTTTCTCACGGCAGATTGTTCGGTAGAAGTGAAAAAACGGCAGTTGTAGCAAGCGCTAGCTAACCGTTAGCATTAGCCCAATGCTAACATGTAGCATCAAGTTAGCATTCTCCGTTATTCATGTATTTATGGGCTGTTGAACCACTTTGCTCAACTATAGAAGTGAAAAAATGGTAGTTGTAGCAAGCGCTAGCTAGCCGTTAGCATTAGCCCGATGCTAACATATAGCATGAAGTTAGCATTCTCCGTTATTCATGTATTTATGGGCTGTTGGACCACTTTGCTCAACAATAGAAGTGGAAAAAACGGTAGTTGTAGCTAGCGCTAGCTAACCGTTAGCATTAGCCCGATGCTAACGTGTAGCATCAAGTTAGCATTCTCCGTTATTCATGTATTTATGGGCTGTTGAACCACTTTGCTCCTCCCCATGTCTTTGTATCTTTATTTAGTAGAAAACTATATTCATATTTCAGCATTTGTTACAGTAGTTTTTGAATAATTAGAGAAAATTTACATTTTTTCAAAATTATTTTCCCCCTTAACTGTTTTAAAAAATGACCATATATGGGCGATTCCAGAGATGGCGTCTGTATCTAAACAGACGGCATCTCGTCATAGAAGGGGGCGTGGCTTCGCCGAGGGGGAAAACAGAATCTTTTGGGAGACATGTTTTTTTCCCTCTTTTTAGCCATTTTCTGGTGGAATATGAACTTATTTAACAAATAAATAAAGTCAAGTGTAAATCTGGCCCATATGGATATTTTCTCACAGCAGATTGTTCTGTAGAAGTGAAAAAACGACAGTTGTAGCTCGCGCTAGCTAACCGTCAGCATTAGCCCAATGCTAACATGAAGCATCAGGTTAGCATTCTCTGTTTTCTCCATGTCTTTGTATCTTTATGTAGTATAAAACTATATTCATAATTCAGCATTTGTTACAGCAGTTTTTGAATAATTAGAGAAAGTTTAGATTTTTCTCCACTTTGTTTCCCCCCTTAACTGTTTTCAAACATGACCATATATGGGCGATCCCAGAGATGCCGTCTGTATCTATCACAGGTCAGAAGTAGTAACCGCGGCTACTTGTTTTGATCTGACGTGATCTCAAATGAGGGAAGGACTGTGGCGACGAGAGTAGGAGAAGATCCAGAGAAAAAGGCAAAACGTAAAGGACAAATACAGGTGAGTTACACTTGAACAGGTTCTGGTTAGCCGTGGTTTTCATAGTAACGGTGGAAAACGGGGGTCAAGGAAGCAGACCTAAAAAATATGCGAGAGAGAGCTGGGTCTTCCACGAGGTCTTGTCCCACTAGGACACTAGGAGGCATCCGGAACAGACGCCCTAGAATAAAGTACAAACAAACTTTTTTTTTTTAGATAAAAGAAGAGAGTCTAATCTTTCTTTTGGTGCGTTTGGTGTTGACATAGACTGAGAACTGGCGCTGGGGATCTCTCTGATTTAAAAATGGCTGCCAGTCAATGAGCTGAGAGGTGTAAAAAAAACGTGACTGTGACATACCTCGACTCTGATCTGCGAAATTAGTCCGAGCGACAAAAGCTGTCACGCAATTTGCAAGTCAAACACAACAAATTAGCTCCTCCGTTTCTCCCACCTTCCATTTCCTCTGACTCACACGACCGTTCTCTTCTCACCATTCATTAACACATTCTTCTTTATCTGTGCTTTAAGACAATGTCTGGCATCACAGTCACGGTGGAGCGTTGCCCAAGAGACCAAGGCAGAGCAGACTCAGGCCCGGATCTGGAAAAGATGCCAAGGCCGCCTTTCCCTGAGGCTCCAGCAGAGGCGCTGCAGGAGCGATGAAGACGGAAAGAGGGTGAAGAAGAACAGACACACTTTGAGGCTGGTAGTTTTTACATTTAACGCTTTCGACATCTAAAAATATTTTCATCGACCTCATTTAGGTGATGCCAAAGCCTGGTTTGAAGTCCTTAACCCCTTAACTCCCACCTGAACCGAGCACATTTTATCCAGTTTGGACGGAAACCATGATGGAAATGTGACAAAAAAGTGAGAAAACATTGACAAAAAAGTGATGAAAAATTGATGAAAAAATGGCAAAAATCTCACAAAAATGTCACAAGAAATTGACAAAAAATTGATGAAAAAATGACAAAAATGTGACAAAAAAATTACAAAAATATGACAAAAAATTGATTAAAAAAAATGACCAAAAAATTACAAATATGTGACAAAAATATGACCAAAATTTTATAAAAAATTGACAAAAAATTACAAATATGTGCCAATGTGACAAAAAAGTGATGAAAAATTGATGTGGCAAAAATGTCACAAATTTTTTTTGTCTATTTCACAAGAAATAGACAAAAAATGCATGAAAAAATGACAAAAATTTGACAAATTTTTTATCAAATTTTTGTCACATTTTTGCCACTTTTTCATCAATTTTTCATCACTTTTTTGTCACATTTTGTCACATATTTGTAATTTTTTTTTAACATTTTTATCAAATTTTTATTTTTTATTACAAATATGTGACAAAATGTGACAAAAAAGTGACGAAAAATGGATGAAAAAGTGGCAAAAATGTGACAAAAAAATTACAAAAATGTGATAAAAAATGGACCAAAAAATGACCCAAAAAAATGACAAAAAAGTAACAAAACTGAGTTGAATACCCAACAAAAAAATGATGGTAAAAAAAATCTGATGACGTGAGGAAAAAGATCCTCTCGGTTCAGGCGGGAGTTAAGAGGTTAATGAAATAATTACATGATAGTAAAAATTAAAACATAATCAGTTTTTTCTGCTTATTGTGGGTCTGATACTGGGGCTGGGTTTAATTTCATGTAATTTAATTTAATTGATTTTACTTTGACTAGCCTGATATCCAGTGGTGGCTGGTGATGTGAAAACCAGGGGGGGCTGTTGCCTCTACCTGCCTTTAACTATATTTTAAAAGATACTTGTAAACATGGTTTTAAGCTTCAAAAAGAAAGTTATCTTTTGGGCATTTGATATTATTATTTTATGCAGAATGTTCAATGGATGGATGAAGCACTGATTTGTGTTTTGTACCAACAGAGCAAGGGCAGGAGGTGTTTCCTCTTTGATTTCATGTATTAGTCCCTGACCTGCTATGGTGTCATTATGTTCTCCACCGGAAAAAGGTGCTTCCCCTCTTCAGGTCGGTGGGGAGTCCTTACCTCAAATGGAGGAGTTCAAGTATCTCGGGGTCTTGTTCTCAGTGAGGGACGGATGGAGCGTGAGATGGACAGTCGGATCGGTGCGGCGTCAGCAGTGATGCGGTCGCTGTATCGGTCTGTCGTGGTGAAGAGGGAGCTGAGTCGGGGCAAAGCTCTCGATTTACCGATCGATCTACGTTCCCACCCTCACCTATGGTCATGAGATCTGGGTCATGACCGAAAGGACAAGATCGCGAATACAAGCGGCCGAAATGAGTTTCCTTCGCAGGGTGTCTGGGCGCACCCTCCGAGATCGGGTGAGGAGCTCAGTTACCCGGGAGGAGCTCGGAGTAGAGTCGCTGCTCCTTCACGTCGAAAGGAGCAGCTGAGGTGGCTCGGGCATCTGTTCCGGATGCCTCCCGCGGGAGGTGTTCCAGGCATGTCCTAGTGGTATAAGGCCTCGTGGAAGACCCAGGACACTAGGGACCCAGGGACTATGTCTCCGAGCTGGCCTGGTGTCGCCTCGGGGTCCCCCCAGAACAGCTGGAGGAGGTGTGTGTGGATCGGGAAGTTTGGGCATCTCTGCTGAGACTGCTGCCCCCGCGACCCGGCCCCGGATAAAGCACAAGAAAATGGATGGATGGAGCACTGATTTGTGTTTTTTACCAACAGAACAAAGGCAGGAGGTGTTTCCTCTTTGATTTCATGTACAGTATTAGTCCCAGACCTGCTATGGTTCCATTCTGAGCCTCAGAGCCACAGGTTTAAACCCGTATAAACCGTCAGACAAATGATCCGTCAGAAATAACAGCAGCTTATGTTTTGACGAGACTCCTCCTCCTGTAGCACCTGGAGCTCCTCCTCTGTTTCCCTCAGTTCCCTCCTGAATCTTCTCTCCATCAAACGTCCACATCCTGGGTCAGAACTGTCCAAGTCAGCGAGGGTTTGTCCCAAAGTGTGAGATAAACAAGCAGCGGCTAAAGCAGACGAGCTAGTTAGCATCGCAATGCTACCTCCAGAAAAGTCAGTCTAGACGTGACTTTTGACTGAAGAAAGTCTGAAGTCCATTAGTTTGACTAAATCCTTTCACCTCCTCTCAGGAAACAACACGAAGCCTCTCTGTCTCTCAAGTTTGAAGTTTTTCCTCCGATCGTCTGTGAGCTCAAAGCTGCTACTCGCGTTTGTTCACAATACACACTTCCTCGTCTTTCAATCCCTGATGGGCGCTGACAAGGCCGTGGGAACCCAGGGTGCTGAGGGCGCTGCAGCACTCCCTGGTGGATAGTTTGTGAACTGCAGGCAATATTAACCCCTTAACTCCCACCTGAACCGAGCACATTTTCTCCAGCTTCACCCCAGTACAAAAGCTTCTGGAAAAAAGATGTGAAAATAGCAACAAAACTGTGCCGAAAACAAGGATGAAAATGTGAAAAAAGTGAGAAAAAATCTACAAAAAATGACAAAAATGGACAAAAAATAGACAAAAAAGTGAGAAAAATTTGACAAGAAAATGCAAATAATTTGACGAAAAAGTGACAAAAAATGTAGAAAAAGTGACAAAAAATGTAGAAAAAGTGACAACAAAATGGACAAAAAATTGACAAAAAAGTGAGAAAAATTTGACGAAAAATTGCGAAAAAATGGACGAAAAAATGGACGAAAAAATGATAAGAATCTTACAAAAAAATGTGAATAATTTGACTAAAAAGTGACAAAAAATTCACGAAAATTTGACAAAAATGAGACGACTGCCCAACAAAAAAAGTGATGAAAAAAAAATCTGATGTGAGGAAAAAGATCCATTTAGTTTTGTAGGTCTTTCAAATGAGGTGTTCCACTGGCCTACAGGATTTGGGTAAAGCTGAACTGGAGAAAATGCTCTCGGTTCAGGCGGGAGTTAAGGTTAATAAATAGGATTTATGCACAGAAAAAGTATTTTGGGGGTAAATTTTGTCCCTCAGCGCCCCCTAACTAAAACATCTTCCCACGGCTCTGGGCGCTGAGGTCGTGTTCGACCACATGAACTATGTTTATTTCAATCAACAATAACTTCACAACTAACTGAGACAAACTTACTTCGTCCTTACGCACAAGGCAACAAACGGGGGTTTAATTCTTAATGTGAACATTCCTATTTTTACTAAGTTAGTTTCTACTATTTGCAGCTTTAGTTCTTCTGAGAATAAGCGATGTATCGGCCATCCCTACTTCAATACTATTAAAATCTGAAATCAGCATTTAGTCTCAAAGCAAATCTATTCTTTACAGTAATCGCTTCACACCAGAACATTTCTAGTTTGCTTTAAAATGTCACCGCCGGCTCACACGCCGCCGTCTCTCCCCGTCAGGCGTCTCCTTCCTCACAAGGCCCCTCGTATATTTATTTGTCCTGACTCAACTTAACATTTCAATCCCGACGCCTTATGCTGTTGCTCTTTCTTGTCGACATGTTTACTCCCGTGTTAGCGCGGCTTGTTTTCGCCGTTCCTTCCCGCCGGCTAAGCGGTTGTGACAGTTGTGAGCGGAGACGAGCGGAGCCTGTCACGGCGCAAATGAGCCGCGGTGAAAGGAAAAAAAAGGGGGGGGGGGGGGGAAGAAAAAACAGGTGAAAGATGACACGGAGACCTTCCCAACATGGCCGACGCGGGATCGCTGTCACCGGCAATGAGCGGCGCCGACGTGATGGTTAAGAGCGCGAATAAAAGGGTACGATTAGCGCTGACGGCGGAGGAGCGGCGAGCGGGGGGGAAGAGTGATGTTCGATGTGGGGGAAAGGAGGCTCAGCGCGGGTAATCTGAGGGATATTGATTTCCACAACTGCTTTAGATTGTTTAAGATGACACGCTGCGTCTCAGAAGTGCTTTAGCACAAATAAATGTTGATAAGAAAGGCCTCCGAACACTTAGCGGGCCATAAACGAAGACTGATGGGCTGTGTTAGCATTTCCGGTGCTACATCACAAATCAAAATGGTGGTTAGCGATGGGGAGGGCGCGCAAAACACGACTAAAAAGTGATAAAAACACGACCAAAAAGCATCAACAAGCAAGGAAAAAGAGGGGTGAAGAAAGCATCATGTTAGCAGCGTGCTACATGCTAACGCTAGCTATTGCCGCATTGACGTCGTCCTCTGGAACTGGGGAAAACAAAACATTTTCCCCAGTTGGTAAATGCACGTAAATTAGTAGCCTGCATTAAAAACCTCTTACCACCCGCCTAAACCAAATGCATTCTGTCCTCTTTGGTTATTATATAGGCCTGTGTAACAGATCATTTGAAAGATAAGACCCACAAAACTGATCTTTCTCTCGTGTTGTTGCTGTGTTGTGAAACCTTTTCTATGTTTGACATTTTTGTTGAATTTTTGTCACATTTTTGTTGAATTGTTGTCACATTTTTGTTGAATTTTTGTTACATTTTTGTTGAATTTGTCACATTTTTGTTTAGTTTTTGTTTAGTTTTTGTTGAATTTTTGTTGAATTTTTGTTGAATTTTTGTTGAATTTTTGTTACATTTTTGTTACATTTTTGTTACATTTTTGTTGAATTTGTCACATTTTTGTTGAATTTTTGTCACATTTTTGTTGAATTTTTGTCACATTTTTGTAGAATTTTTGTAGAATTTTTGTCACATTTTTGTTACATTTTTGTTACATTTTTGTTGAATTTTTGTCACATTTTTGTTGAATTTTTGTTACATTTTTGTTGAATTTTTGTCACGCTTGTTGCGTTTACATCCTTGTTTTCTTCTCATTTTTGTGGCTGTTTTGGTGCTTTTTTCCCAAGAAGCTCTTTGATTAGGGTAAAGCCAAACTGGAGAAAATGGGATCCGTTCAGGTGGGAGCTAAGAGGTTAAAAAACCTCTTCAAAATCATGGGCTCGTCCTCCAAACGTTGCCATATCTGATTTGTGGAAAGCTCCTTTGTGAATTCCACATGTAAACAAACTAATGTAGATCCGGTAAATTAAGCAGATCACTCCGCCGCTGCGTAGCTACAACCAGCTGATGCTGCTCAAGTTCTTTTAAATGCAAAATGGTTATATTTCAAAAATGATTCAGTCAACACAGACATTTATGGTTAGTCTGGTGTTTATAAGTGATTTGCTTCAGGTGCTCTGTGCTTGGGTCAGACTGTTTTTAATGTAGGCTACTAGTTACCATAGACATGCACTAGCCTAGCGCCCAGCTCACATTAAATCCGGATAAAGAGGGGGTATTCTGCTTTTTTCAGTCACATAGCACCAGTCTATATCACACTACAATGATGACCAAACCTTCTGTTGGTCTGTAAATGCAGTAAATTAGAATAACTGCCTTGTATAAAATTGCTCTAACAAAATGGCTGTAGTGAATGTCTTGAAATAGGCCTCTGTCTCTTTAAGAACCTCTGACCCTTTCCGACACGCCCCCTCCACACGCTGTCTGTGGCATCCAATGGCCGCTGGCTGCCCTGCTTTTTGACCACAAACGTGGGGGCCGCCATTGCTCCGCCGTTGCTGCAGTACCTCCATATCGCCGCTAGGCCCCCATTGAAAAGCATTGGACTTTAGACACGTTAAAAACTACTTTAAAGCCTGGTTTCAATTGTTTCAACACTAGACTAGGCTAGATATTCCTCCTGAGATAACGCTGGGTTAATAACAATATATGAAACCAGGCTGGTTTTCGTAATATGATTTTTTGAAATCTCGTACTTAATGAGGCTCGGACTGTTAGCATTGGAGCAGCGCGAGCTACACGTCACGCAAGGGCCGAGTCTACGGTGAAAATCCCGCCCGTATGTCCTTTTTAGGAACATGCTTCGTCAGAGCTGGGGAGGGGGAGTCTGTAAATCCGCCATGAATTGCCCCACGGCCGTGGTCATTCTGGTAAACGGGGAGGAGTGAGCATAAGACGTCCATTATTTTTTACAGTCTATGGTGGCATCAGTGGGGAGGGGGTTCTGCTGAGGAGCAGTGGTTGGTTACGATTTTGCATAATACCCCCCCTTTAAACACTGCTCCCGACACCAATGTTAAATTTATGTGACATTTTTTAAAACTCATAAACCACCGTTTAGCTTTTGAGATGCTGAGCTAATCAGTGATTAAAGAGATTTTGTCATTGGAAATAGTGATTTTGATCAAGAAATAAAATAGAAACAGCCCATTTCACATTGAAGACCATGGATACTGTTCCCACCAATCCAAGAAAGTGGCTCCACTTGCCCCCGTACCATTTTATTTTCGCACCAACCTTGGGCCTTTTATCTCGATTCATTTCACTGGAGTGAAAACAAATATGACACATAACTTGTGAATCGCCTAATATTGCTACAATCATCAAGCGTCCATTTATCTCCCGCTCCCATTGTCCGCCATTATCTGCCTGTCCCAAATGCGACCTTGTTTTTTTTCTCCCTCTCTCTTTACAAGGTCGACTTCCAACGACCGCACAAAAGGGGAAATCATTTCACTGAGACTTTATTATAATGGCTGCTCAGCGTCTGAATGGCGGGTTTTCATTGGATTAGGTGAGGGTTAAGAGAGATCAAACCGTGTCTGTCTCAAAAAGCTTATTTGCGTCACGTTGAAAAGGCCAGACAGTATTCTTCAGATGAGAGCGGAGCATCATGTTCAAAATATGCGAGTTCATGTATTTCTATATTTTAGCGCGTTTTCAGAAGGCGAGACGCTGCAGGTGAATAGGGGAAAAATGTATATTTACAGATATCAATTTGAAACTTTTGCTGTCGATCACTGGCATAAATGTGAGAAAAAAATACATTGCAAGTTTTCTGTCATTTTATCTTTTCATATAAGAACAAGGTGTTTTATGCCTAAAAATGCCCTAAATTTCCCATCTTTTCGGCGACGAAATCTGAATAATGGATAGAGCTACATTCAAATTTATAAAAATGTAATTTTCGCCTTATTTTTTGACATTCAAAACTCAATAAATGGGGCTTAGGGATTAAATAATAAAAAATCCCTCTGAAAAAATCTTCCAAATATTGTTCAGTCCAAGGCTGGAAAATGTGAAGTCTTTAGGTCCGACTGACGTGGACATAGTGTCGCCACAATGTCAGAAAAATGTGTTTTGAGAAAAAGGCCCTTGAAATTGCGTTCTCCCATACAAGTCTATGGGGGAACATTGAATCAGCGCAATATTTAAACATGTTGTTGTGAAGATTAGGCATATTTTCTGTTTCCGGGTGAAAGCTTATATGTTCAGAGACCAATTTGGCCAAAAAACCTGAAAACTGAAAAAATTGAGTTTTGCCTGTAGTGTCTCCCCTCCGTGAAGTGGAGCTGCACAGTGTTTTTTGTTCAATCAAACCAGTCAAGATAGTCAAGATTTTTTTTGTTACTTTAGTTCCTTTTCAGCTTTGTTTTGGTCCCAGTTAGTATTGAAGTCTATTACGTGTGTTCAACCCCGAGGTTAAAGTGGAAAACAACCCCAAATGTGGAGGAGAAAGACCCAACCAAGATCCTGTGCAGGGTCTTAGCTTTCAAATGAGTCACTACACATCGGCTGTTGACTCTCAGGTTAAGAAGCTTTTAGATTTGGGTAAAGACAAACTGGTGAAAACGTGCTCGGGTAAAGAACAGGCCACCGTTTTTCCATACTGAGATTATGTACTTGTTTTGAATACCTAAGTAGCATTATACAGTATCATAACATGTAACAATATCTCTACCTCTACCTCTGAAAATGAAAGACACCTGATTGACAGTGGCATTTTTATGGACTCGTAATCATTGCTCTAGAAGATAGCAGTAAAAACACGGCCCCAGAGACGCACGTTTATGTGATATATCAGCAAATGTGGCACAGACGTAGCAGCTCAGTCTGTCGAGCTACAGCAGGATTTACTAAAGATCTGCCTCACTCTTCAGACTAAATTAACACATCAAAGATATGTCTGTCATGTCAACAGAGTCTCAGTCCGAGTCAGTGTTTAAGCTGCTCAAGACGTTAGCATGCTACCGGTTAGCAAGTGTCATCAATCAACTGTAAATGACACGATAAACACATGTGTGGCTCACAGGTTGTGCCCAAGGGTAGATGTTTGGAGTAGTGATACAGCGGGTCAGGGTTTTTTTCAGCCCGCATGTCCCGCCGCATTTGGAGCAGGTTCTAACCCGGCCCGCAACATTGTTTCTATTTTTACAACCTGCCCTGCACCCACAACCATTAAAAATTAAATCCACCGTATATTTACGTGAAAACCTGCTGTAAAGATGACGGAATAAGTGGTGAATGAATGCGCGTACGGCGGCAAAGAGTGGCCGCGACCGCCATTTTTTTTACCCGCCCCAACATCAAAGGATAATTTCACCAACTGACCCGAACCCGCGACCTGCGCATCACTATAGTTTGGAGTGTGGTTCAGGGCTTTCTCTTGGAGAGGTCAGAGCTGAACTGTTGAAGCCAAATGCAAACCGGTAGCATGCTAGCGTCTTGAGCAGCTTAAACACTGACTCACTGGTTTCTTGACATAAAGGTGCGACCTCTGGGGCCGTGTTTTTACTCTTATCTTGTTGAGCAGTGATTACGAGTACATAAAAATGCCACTGTCAATCAATTGTCTTTCATTTATATCCTGAGTAGAGATATGTTGTATCCATCCATCCATCCATCCATTTTTTTCCACTTTTCCATTGCCGGGTCGTAAATCACATTGCACCAGCCCCTTATGGCTCCTCCTGCAGGTGGTGGGTCCACAGAAGGACAGAGATATGTCGTAGTACTGCATAATTCTACTTTGGTATTCAAAATGGCCGCCACAACAACAAAAGTCACATGACAAAGGCATGTATAGGCTCCAGTCTAGAAGCTTTCAGATTTTGGTATTCTGGAGAAATGGCTCTTGGTTAAGGCGGGGGCATAAGTGGCTACAGCAGATCCCAGGAAAAACATTAGACATCTCAATCCAGAGTCTAATTGTTCAAGCGTGCTTTGTTGTTGTTATTTTGTTAATCCAAATATAATCTTGTTCACAAAAGAAGACTGTCATATTGTTATTGACTCTCAAGAATAAAACTGGGCGAACACACAGGCCAGCGCAAGACAAATTCACCAAAAGTGACTTTTATAATGACAATGCAACGAAAAACAGGCAACTCCAGTCGTTTCGCGAGGAGCAAACATTACACCGATGTTTACGGCTGGAAAAGTTGATTTAGCAGAATGTGACAGCTCTCCGTGTTTGTAAATCCGCCAACTCAGAAGTCTCCCCGTGAGCCTCGGAACTGCTGAGTAACTGCAGCCGTGTTTATTTTGGACCAATCTCTCCTCTGTCACTCCCAGAATAATTTAATATGAGAGAGGGAAAAAAAACTACTGGCCTGTAATCCAATGTTCCTTTGTGTGCGAGAGGTGAGGCACACGTTTGGCCTCGTTACGGAGCGAGAGCGGCGGCGAAGCAGAGCAGACCTGATTTAATTAAAGAAAAAGCAAAGACGCCAAAGAGGGCGAAAACACATCGCTCAGGATATACGCGAGATACAATTAGCGCGAGCGGAGGAGACGAGCGCCATTTGTGCGGGATGGTTTAACAAACGAGGGAGATCGGGCCGCGCGGTCAAACCTTCAGGCTTTTTTATTCACTATTTCATATTATTACGTTGGATCGCATTAATGTAGTTTGGTGGAAAGTTCACCGAAGTTCAAGACTAATTTGTACCTAATTTCTACTAGTGCAGTCTGGTAATGCAGTAAATCGGTGACATCGTTTTCAGTTTCTAATGCAAGAAAGTGGCACATGTTAGGACGAGGACTCTTAGACTGTACCTGCATGAGGAGACGTGAGGCAGCACGAAGTCCAGCACACCCCGGCTGCCCTTATTGACCAAAAGGTCAATAGGAGGAGCCATAAGGGGCTGGTGCATTGACCGGAAACGGACAAGTGGAAGAAAATGGATGGATGGATGGATGGATGGATGGATGGATGGATGGATACTTTTTTGTGAAAGTAGCAATAAAACTGAGATGAAAACAATGATGGAAATGTGACAAAAAAGTGACGAAATATTGATGAAAAAGTGTCAAAAATGTCACAAGAAATAGACAAAAAATGTAAGAAAAAATGACAAAAATGTGACAAAAAAAATGACAAAAAATGACAAAAATGTGACCAAAAAAAAAAACAAAAAATTACAAAAATGTGACAAAACAATGACAAATAACTGACAAAAATGTGACAAAAAATACAAAAATGTGACAAAAAAATGACAAAAATGTGACAAAAAAATGACAAAAATTGACAAAAAAAAATGACAAAAAATGTCAAAAATTTGATAAAAAATGTCAAAAAATGACAAAAATGTGACAAAAAAATACAAAAATGTGATAAAAAATTGAAAAAAAAATTACACAAAATTGACGAAAACAATGACAAAAAAGCTACAAAAATGAGTTGAACACCCAACAAAAAAATGATGGGAAAAAAATCTGATGACGTGAAAATAGCAACAAAACTGAGATGAAAACAATGAAGAAAAGTGGCAAAAATTGACAAAAAATTGAATAAAAAAAATGAAAAAAATGTGAAAAAAATGACAAAAATATGATAAAAAGTCGACGATAAAATGACAAAAATGTGACAAAAAATGACCAAAAATGACCAAAAAAATGACAAAAATGTGATAAAAAATTGAAACAAAAATTACACAAAATTGACGAAAACAATGACAAAAATGTGACAAAAATGAGTTGAACACCCAACAAAAAAATGATGGGAAAAAAATCTGATGACGTGAAAATAGCAACAAAACTGAGATGAAAACAATGATGGAAATGTGACAAAAAAGTGACAAAATACCAATGAAAAAGTGGCAAAAATGTCACAAGAAATTGACAAAAAATGACAAAAATGTGACAAAAAATGACAAAAATGTGACAAAAAAACGACAAAAATGTGACAAAAAAACGACAAAAATGTGACAAAAAATGACAAAAATGTGACAAAAAATGTGATAAAAAATTAAAACAAAATGACAAAAAAGTTACAAAAATGAGTTGAACACCCAACAAAAAAAATTATGGAAAAAAAATCTGATGACGTGAGGAAAAAGATCCTCTCGGTTCAGGCGGGAGTTAAGAGGTTAAATCAGTCTAACAAGGACAATACGACAACACCTCATCCAATCAGAGGACATCGTTCTGGGAGCTCTTTCTCCTTCAGAGAAGTCTATAAAAACAGCTGAAACCATTTTGAAGACAACACATCGTCGGGTCGGGTCGGGTCTGTTTTGTGCTTCTCAAAGCTCAACTCTCCAAATGTTGCTACATGTCAGGGTTAGCCAAACAATGGAATGAACCTTTACCGATTTTCCTATTGTGCGTATTTAACTTGACAAAACAGTCCAAGAAACCAAACCTATGACCTGAAGCTGCGAGGGGAGGGCGCTGAAATGACTTTGTGCCGAGTGTGCTCCACAAAAACTATTTGGACAAACTAAAAAACGTTGACTTGGGAGTTCGGCGTGTGCTTAGTTCATGTGAAAAGTGCCCCGTCTGAAGCTGGCTGTGCTCCTTTTGTCCCCGACACACCTGCGGCACACTTAGGAAAACAACAGCTTGCACAAACTCCCCGTTACAGCTGCAGCTAAAACGCAATATTGAGGGGAAGCAAACGTGTTTTAGGGATTTAAAAGTACAACAAAGTCAGTGCCGGTGTTCGCTCGGAAATTGGTTTTGTCCAAGGTCGTACCAGCGCCTTCACCTGTGGAGAATCTGTCCTCGGAAGCTGGTTGGGTCTGGGTAGTACCAGGATGTATATTTATGTTTCTGATGAGAATAATGGGGCTGCGGTGGTTAGTGTAGAAGATCCCCGTGGTGAACAGCCTTTCTGTGTGGAGTTTGCATGTGTGCTTTTCCTCTGGGTGCTCCAGTTGAAGTAAAAACATGTACAATAGCCCAGACAAAAATGTGACAAAAAAATGACAAAAAGGTGACAAAAAAATGACAAAAATGTGACAAAAAATGACAAAAAAAAGACAAAAAAAGACAAAAAAATGACAAAAAAATGACAAAAATGTGACAAAAAAATGACAAAAAAGTGACAAAAATGTGACAAAAAAATGACAAAAATGTGACCAAAATGTGACAAAAAAATGACAAAAAAATGACCAAAAAATAACAAAAAAATGACCAAAAAATGACAAAAATGTGACAAAAAAATGACAAAAAAATGACAAAAATGTGACAAAAAATGACAAAAAATGACGAAAATGTGACAAAAAATGACAAAAATGTGACAAAAATGTGACAAAAAAATGACAAAAAAATGACAAAAATGTGACAAAAAATGACAAAAAATGACCAAAATATGACAAAAAAATGACAAAAAAATGACAAAAATGTGACCAAAATGTGACCAAAATGTGATAAAAAATTGACAACAAAATGACCAAAAAGTGACAACAAAATGACAAAAAAATGACCAAAATGTGACAAAAAAATGACACATTTTTTCAAATGGTGGCACCGCAGATGTAGATGTAGGCAGCCAACGCTT
The DNA here is from genome assembly GCF_951799975.1 of Gobius niger. NCBI lineage: Eukaryota > Metazoa > Chordata > Actinopteri > Gobiiformes > Gobiidae > Gobius > Gobius niger. The sequence continues at coordinate 12,606,653 of NC_136875.1, forward strand.
CATTGGACTGTCCCAAAGTGCAGCTCCTTCCTTACGTCCTTCCTTATGAATTACAATCAACAATGTGCGGGTTGCCAGATATAAATAGATACATATGTGACCCATCGTCATCACTAGGACATGCCTGGAACACCTCTCGCCTCCCTGTCCTAGTCGGAAGAGGTCTCGTGGAAGGCCCAGGACACGCTGGTTGGACTCTGTCTCCGAGCTGGCCTGGTGTCGCTCGGAGACATAGTGACGATTGCAGAATCTAAAGGGCTTAAGCGCAAGATACCATCTGGTCAAACGGCTGTTGTGATCCTTCATGGACTGGATGATCAGTCTCCAGGTCAAATTCCCGTCCCAGTAGGTCAGGGGTGTCCAAAGTGCGGCCCAGGGCTCCAAATGCAGCCCTCAGACCAATATTTGGTGGCCCTCAGCCTTGTCACTGAATCGGTACACATTTGAAAAGTTATAATTCTACACAATTCTAACCTAACAACTAATATTTTATTGTGAGACAGAGAAGGTTTTAAGCATAAATAAAGGTGTGGGGCACAATGTAAACCTCTGCTAGTCCAAGGTTGGATGGATGGATGGATGGATGACGAGAACGGGGGACACAACTCGGTTTTGGGGCATTGTGAGCGGGACAGAGCTTGTGAAAGTGTCGTCTCCAAAGTTTCCAACAATGTGCAACACATGGAAATCTGGTCATATTTGGAGAAGATGTGGCAAGTTGAATTTAGGAACTGGAAATATGTCAAAGAGAGGAATCGGCCTCTAAACTTCTGGGCTGTTCTCACCTCTCTGGGACAATGGGGCTCATTTACATCTTATTTAGAAAATCCATCCCGCTAGTGATGGGCGAGCCTCTGAGCTGTTTCATTCTGTCTGAACACTGACCTCTTTTGGACAAACTTTATTATCGCGACTTCTCATAAACACGACTGAACCGACACGATCATGTGGAAGAGAAGTTTCAAACAGACGTGTGGCAGTTTTATTATTACAGCCTTATATTGGTCGATAAATAAGAGTATTTTCTTTGTAACGTGGGTCTGTGGGCGGAGCTCCAGTGGGCGGGGCCTCAGTCACCTGCTGCTCTGCTGCTAAAGGCAGGACATCAATGCGCGATCTTTTTATTTCATTCAGTCAGAGCTAAGTTTGGCAGTATTTGCTGTAGATGCTCCTTACGTTTCGCCTGATCAGCTCCACGCCTGCTTTAGCATCTGGTCAAAGGCAGGACTTTGTAAAGAAGAAAACACAAATATGTTGTGAAGATTAGAGATGAGTTTGTACCCCACCAACATTTCAATTTAGTGGCTCCCTCTTTTATTGTTTGAAATGAAAAACATCAGGTATGTCATTAAAAACCATTAAATTGGATTCAAACTGGCATTAAATATACATATACATTTTTACAGTAGAAGTTCATCGAATATGCCAAAATTAAAGTCTTTTTTGCTAAAAACCTTCCCGTTTTCTCCTTGTTTGTTGATTAACTGTTTGCAAATCTTCAAGCAGGGGTATTATGCAAAATTGACTTTTTCAAGCTTTACATCATGTTATTATGTCATTCCCTCATTAAAAACATGCCTGAAGTGTTGCCTTGGCACATTCACGTATTTTTGAGTAATCTGTAAAAACTCTGATGGCGGCCATTTTAGGGACAGGTTTGCCTGAGTCCTCCTAGGAACGCCCCCACCTCCTGGAGACGCCTCCGAGCTTTCGTCACCAGCCGAGTAACCAACCACTGCTCCTCAGCAGAACCCCCTCCCCACTGATGCCACAGACAGCGTGTGGAGGGGGCGTGTCGGAAAGGGTCAGAGGTTCTTAAAGAGACAGAGGCCTATTTCAAGACATTCACTACAGCCATTTTGAGAGAGACATTTTATACAAGGCAGTTATTCTAATTTACTGCATTTACAGACCAACAGAAGGTTTGCTCATCATTGTAGTGTGATGTAGACTGGTGCTATGTGATTGAAAAAAGCAGAATACCCCCTCTTAAAGTTCATTTGTATGGCACATTTCATGTACATGACAACTCAATGTGCCTCACAGTAACACCAAACATAGTCAAAATAGAATAAAAAGCATTAAAAACACAATAAAAGCATTAAAAACACAATGTAAATCAAGAAAAAAAATCATTAGTTACAATTTCATTCAAAAAAACAACAAAAAAACAATTCAATCTCCATAGGCTGCAGTAAAAAGGTTTCAGTCTGGACTTAAAAATGTGTAGTGGCCTGTCTCAGATCCTCATTGAGGCTATTTAAGAGATGAAATATAAGGTGATCTTTTTAAGTACATTTGACTTGGTTCTGCCTGTTTAAACCCTGTGTGTTCATAAACATGCTCTGTCCCGACCAAATAAACTAAATATAAAAAGCATGACTTCACTGTATGATTGACAATCAAATCCAAATCATTATCAGAACGGTCATCAATGTCCTGGGTGGTAAATCTACCCGCTATATTTGCTATATTTGTAGAATATTCATACGTATTCTCCGCGTTCCTTGTGAGTTTGCTTTTGTCTGTATCTTGATCCAGGCTCGTCCTCCGTCTCCAGCCCAGGGTTGTTTTTCCGCACAGAGCCACACGCCTCGGCTCGGTCCCGGCGTAATTGGTTTGCGGCGGGTGAGTCCAAGGTCGGCTCGTACTCTCGCTAAATGAACTGCCCCGTCAGGTCAACTCGGACTTCGGACCGAGGGCCAAAGCCGGTTTACCTCGGCCTGAACCTGGACTAAAAACCGCGGAGGTCCCGGTGGATTTTTCCCGTGATTAATGTCTTCATACCTGCCTGAACACGGGGCGCTACAAGTCCGGGATAAAGATGGATAACCCCAATGTCCACGACTGCCGCCCTGAAATGTACAGCTTATATTTCTTACAGAGGCTTTAGTCGGACTGTTCCCTCGGCGTGAGCACTAACAATCACCACGAGGTCCCTGGAAACATGACCAATCTGAAGTTCAAGATCATGGAATTTCTTTTGAATGATTGGATTTCATAAGAGGAGCAAAGATCGGAGCTGATGTCATAGTCGACTGAACAAGTTGTATTCAAAGTAAGTAAAAAACACCCGACTACAATATTTATACATTGTGTTGCGAGACACTGCAGGTGAATAGGGAAAAATAAATAAATGTAGAGATGTCAATTTGAAACTTTTGCTGAACATTACAGATATAAATATGAGAAAAAAATGTATTGCACTTTTTCTGTCATTTTATTTCACATAAAAATAAGGCATTTTGAGCATTAAAATGGCCAAAATTGCCTATATTTTGTCATAATGAATTGAGCCAGATTAAAATGTATGGTTTTATTTTACTGACATATTAGTAACTAAGATTTTTTCAGAGGGGATTTTGGATATTTTGTTTAGTTTTTCAATAAACTAATCATCAGTGAAAAAATCTGTAAAAACTCAAATTCCGCCTGTTTTTTTGGTTTCAAAGTTGAATAAATCAGGCTAGGAATTAGATATTAAAAAATCCTTCTGAAAAAACCTTCAAAACATTGTTGTGTCTCAGACTGTAAAGTTTGGAGTCTGTGGGAGCTTCTATAAGGGCTCAGGCTCTGCCCGAGTGCGGCTTCTCTCATTCAGAGAAAACCAGCCCTGAAGTTTTGTAGCGAGTGCTCATGCGCCGCCCGTTCTTCGACTTTTCCGCTCCAGCGTCTCGTAGGAGGAAAAACACCATATTTGTGTGAAAGCGTCATCACGGGGCCCCTTAGCAGGACACGTGGATGTCAAATCTGTCAATATTTATGAATGAAAACCCACGGGAAAGACGGACTTTCTGCGCGGCGCAGCAGCTACTTCCGGGTCGCCCCCACCTCGCAGACAAAACATCATAAAATAAACATCATCATTTTTATATCTGACATGAAAACTAAGATGTAAAGGGAGGAAAATAGATAAAAATCTCCACTTCGACCACTACGTGAAAAATCAATACTTTCACCCGCCATGTCTCGCCTTAACTTTCTGTCCTCTTCTGTCTGTCACTCAGCTTCTGCCCTGGAGTTGAGCTTCTGTGGTTAAAAGTGGACTGTTGTGATGCTAATGTTGCTAACGTCCACCTCAGGTTCAGGACATCAAGCACTTACTGCGCTCTCTAAAGTATTAGCAACAGTATTTATTGTTATTATTAATATATGTGTTTGTGTGAGTGAGTGGTTGGTGGTGGTCGGAAGGCCGATGGCGCAGATTGGCAGCCTCCCTTACATCAGTCTTCCCCAGGGCAGCTGTGGCCAATCCAAACTCACTGCTGTACCAGCGATTGAGTCTGGCTAGAGTCGGCGTCAACTACATTTCCAGAGCTGAACATATGAGACTCCCATTGGCCCTGGGTCTCGATAGCCTGTCCGTCCATGGGAGTGGATCTCTCCTTCTGTGGTTCTCCCCAAGGCTTCTCTTGTTCCCCCTGGGTTTTTGAGTTTTTCCATTCCATGCTGGAGAGTCTAAGGACGAAGGACACTCGCGCCGCTCGTCGCCACCTGCTGCCGACGCTTATTTGGACATTTTGTTTGCCTGGATACTTCATTCGCCTGAACTTTACATCATTACTTTACATATGTCATATTTACTGTGTGTCTTATTGCCTTAATGTTCGGTGCAGCTGTGAGGAAACTCCTGTTGTGATTTTGGGCAACATAAATAACGGAGAATGCTAACTTGATGCTACAGGTTAGCATCTGGCTAATGCTAATGGTTAGCTAGCGCTAGCTACGACTGAACAATCTGCTGTGAGAAAATATCCATATGGGCCCGATTTAGACTTGACTTTATTTGTAAGTGTAAATAAGTTCATATTCCACCAGAAAATTAACCTGGCTAACACCAGGCTGCTGTGTGCGCTCGAATTATTTCGAACTGCACAACAGCCTGGGGACCATGGGGGAAATTTTCCGGTGGATTTGGGAACCAATCACAGAGCGAGGAGGGACGGCAAGATGATGACGCTATTCGATATACGGAATCTTGTAGTTTATTTACGGATAAAAAAAAAAAAAAGTTTATTTACGGATCCAACGTGACAGCAGCAGACACAATGGTATTTTTCGATCAAGCTTTAGACCTTGTTCTAAATAATTTAGCTCAAAAGTTTACAGCGGGTACGTCATACGTCATCTCATACGATGATACGATTGGCCATGGCTACTTTGCAGACGCATGAGACTTTTTTTTTTTTTTTCGTATCGCCCAATAAACGACTATTGACGATCGTAAACCACACCTCTCCTACGAGAAAATGAATTGGGGATCCCCAGACTAAATATCACTTGTGATTTTAGTCTGGTGTTAGCCAGGCTACCAGAAAATGGCAAAAAACTGGAAAATTGTGTTTCTCTAAAGCAGGGGTGCCCAAAGTGGGGCCCGTGGGCCAAATTTGGCCCGCCAGAAAAATTCCGTTGGCCCGCCAGAGGGTGCCCTACTTTTGCACAGCATCTGGTTAATGTCAATTCTCTCCTATTCATTCTCATTGTTAAATGTGGATGCAGTACACTATTTGGTCACCAGCGCCTAATTGGGGGCGCTGTTTCACTCCTTTCGCAAAGTTAAGGAAACACTGTTGTGGTGTCTTGTTTATCACAGAGTGTTGTAGCATCAACTTTCTCAGTTTTCCAACTTTTATTGCAAACGTTGTTGACATCAACAAAGGTTTTCTTTCAAAATGATCAAATGTAGCATTTTCTTTGAGTTAACAAATGAATGAGGTAAAGTCACTGTAGGTAGGCTTCTGTAGACTGTTGTTGTTTACATTTTGCGACAATTGTTGATTTTGTTCTACTAAAACTAGGATTTTGCCACAGTTAACATTTGTATTAATGTAGATAGAATCAAATGGAATAAAATAAAGTAACTATTCTTATTTGCAGTTATGTGTTACACGCTCGACATCGCCGTGTTTGGCCTGCGACCCACAGGCACTTTTTAATTTTGGCCCTCGGAGACAAAAAGTCTATCGAGAGTTCTGCATCCACAAATAAATAAATAAACAATAAATAAACAAATCTGGTGCAGAACAGAGGGTGTCATCCTGGATCAGGCTCGGTCTGCGATGCAAGTCGTGTTTCTCTCACACTTACACATATTTTTAGAAACTGGAAGGTCTCGGCTTCGCACTGGCATGTGTTTGGTCTCCAGTCAATAAGCTTTGAGATTTGGGAACGCATAATTGGAGAAAATTACCCCGACGCTAAGGTGGCAGATTAACAAGTTTATTGGGAGTCGCTTTAACCTTTGAAATGTGTGTCGAGCAAATATCATTTTGTGAAAGAGCCAACAACCGCTTCGCCAAATAATTGTCCGGACAAAAAAACCTCCCGCTCTGCTCGAGTGCCATTTCCTCGGCTACATTTCTGCAAAACTGCATAAAAAAAAAACAGACAGATTCGGTCACAAATGTCACATCGCAGCGGCTTCTGTTCGAGACGCCTGGCTGCCCCGCGCCCCGGCGACGACCGACCCACCTCATCATTGTCAGGCCCGGACACAAACATCCAAAAAAAGAGCCCTCTCGATCTGCAAACACAAATATCCCACGCCGCAGTGCTGTAAAAACCTGAAAGGCGTCAAAAGGAAACGGTGCGCTTTGAACGGTTTCCAAAAGAGACTGCATCTTTTAGCGCGGCGAAAAACCAGGGCTCCGGTTTCATCAGTGTCAATAAAGTTTAATTGGATTGAATGGACAGACCGAAATAGAGACGACGGGGGCATCAGCGAGGGCCTAGCGATTTTATTTAAGCGAGCTCCAAAAGTGGCAATTTACCTTTAGCCAGCGCGCGCCGGGAGTAATGTGTTTTTCCAAAGGCGCCGCTCGCTGATTGGCTCGACAGATAGGGGGCGATCTCGGGGTCGGGCGAAAGAGATGTCACGCAAACTGCGGATTGATGAGGAGGCCCGGGGTAAATCAGCGAGGGGAAAAAAAGGGAAAGAATGGTAAGTTGTGATGAGGGGAGACACGTCGAGGGTCTGTGGGGTTTCAAATGCGTCGCTAATGAGGGAGGGGGAAAGTTTAAAACGGTAAAATAACCGGGCGCTTTTTTTTGCAGGCGAGGGGGCTGACAAACTTTAAACGTGTAAAACAAACACCATGATTCTGCATCACTAAGACTTTAAGAAGACTTGGTGAAAGGGATTGGGCTGCCAGGTCCCTTTAGGACAATAGTGGAGCAGCAGCTGTTCGTTCCATTCTCAGCGCTGTCGGCCTTGTTGTTATATTGCGTATTCTGGGGTTTTAACATCATTATTGTAGAAGAGTGGACTAGTCGTGTTTTAATCTCTGTAAAATTAATGTCAAGGCCGAACCCCTTGTACCCCTTGTATACATGTTGGCGTTAACTTTTTATGGCGCTTCCACAACAAACTAGCCTAGTTTTACCAGACCCTCGTACTTACTTTGTTTCGTATAAGGGTCTGGAACCTCTCAATTGAGCTCCGTTATCAGGTGGGAGGTGAACTCCTTTGAAACGATTGGATCTGATTTTCACTAGCGTTTGGTCGTGACGTATGTAAAGCACCCGAGTGAGTGAAGCAGCTATTTTAACTCTATCACAGCTCTATCATGGCTCTATCATAACTCTATCATGACTCTATCATGACTCTATCATGGCTCTATCATGGCTATATCATGGCTATATCATGGCTATATCATAACTCCATCACGACTCTATCATGGCTCAATCATGGCTCCATCATGGCTATATCATGGCTATATCATGACTCTATCATAACTCTATCATGACTCTATCATAACTCTATCATGACTCTATCATAACTCTATCATAACTCTATCATGGCTCAATCATGGCTCAATCATAACTCTATCATGACTCTATCATAGCTCAATCATAACTCTATCATGGCTCAATCATGGCTCAATCATAACTCTATCATGACTCTATCATAGCTCTATCATAACTCTATCATGACTCTATCATAACTCTATCATGGCTCTATCATAACTCTATCATAGCTCTATCATAACTCTATCATGGCTCTATCATGGCTCTATCATGGCTCTATCATGGCTCTATCATGGCTCTATCATGGCTATATCATGGCTCAATCATGGCTCAATCATGGCTATATCATGGCTATATCATGGCTATATCACGACTCTATCATAACTCTATCATGACTCTATCATAACTCTATCATGGCTCTATCATAACTCTATCATGACTCTATCATGGCTCTCGCTTCAATTTTAATTTCTGGATATTTGGAGCTGAGCCAGGACGGATTGAAGAGCTTCCATTTCTGTCGTATCCGCCGCCATTGCCAAACTACAACCCGCAAATCCGCACAAATGCTTGACGTCACCTACAAGCCCCGCCTCCCGCGCTCGCCGAATGGTAGGCAGAAAGTCAACCGATCAAACCGAAAATCCACAGTTATATAAAGTATATAAAGATCAAAAAGGTCAACTGTGCTGTACTTTTGGTAAAATTTCAGTAAAATCAACATGGCCGACTAAAACATCTCTCCCTCCCGCTCCCCTCACCGACAGCGGCGCCTTCTCGAAACACAAAAGCCATTAGTGCAGCGGATATGAAAAACAAATTATGCCCCTCTTATCTGGCAACAAACGCGGATATGAAGCAATCAGGCAAGAATTAACCACAGCGCTCCCCTGTTTAGCTCCTAAATGACCAAGACTCCGGCGCCACAGCTCTTCTCCACACCTTTTTACAGCTTCTGCCATTGACTGTCGTTAGCGCCAATAATGTCGGTGTAAACAGAAGTTATGTTTATTAAAAAGGAAAGTCATAGCACAGTCAGGCCCAGAAACATTCAAGCATCACCGTTTGCTCTTAATAATACCCTCATGTGGTCCTCACATCTGAAAAATACAAAGGAAAATTGCATGAAAATACAGAAAAACAAAATTAATTCTCAAGAAGAAGGTGGACGAGATGATCGACATCTATTTATTACATTTAAATATTTACTCAGATACTTTAATTTTACTGTATGATAAAACTACTTTAACCTCTGAACCCCCTACCTGAACCGAGCTCTATTTCTCCGGTCTGATTTTACCCAAATCTAAAAGCTTCTTCTTCAAAAAAAGTGTCAAAACTGCAATGAAAACGAGGATGAAAAACGCAACAAAAGAGCAACAACGATGTGCCGAAGAAGCAACAACAACACAATAAAAAAAGCAACAAAAACACGACTAACAAAGACAAAACGCGATGAAGAAAGCAAGAAAAACTAGACAAAAAACAAGAAAATCAGTTTGGTACGTCTTAGCTTTCAAATGAGGCGTTGCTTTGGCGTATAGGCTGTAAAAACGTAGATGTAAGGTGTAGGTGTAGAGGTTAAGAAGCACAATTTCTTGCTCAAGAACATGTACTCGAGTAAATGTAACTGAGTACTACCCGTCTCTGCCTCTTTGAATAATGAAAACGTGAGAAGTTTGTTTTGTTTTTACCTTGGACCGGATTATTTGTTGTTATCTTGTGTAAAAGGCGAGTTTAGACGGAGCGTTTGTGTTTGTGATCGATCATGAGACTGACCCGAGAGAAGACGAGACGCTCGCGCTGATGGGAGGAGTTATTTTGAGGCGTGGGACTGACCTGCACACGGAGCAGCTGGACGTGCTTTGAAGACACGCTGGAGACTTTATTAAAACCCTGGAGGGTCAGAAACATTTGTTGTTTGCCCTGTTTTCAAATATCGTCACAGGAGGTTTGAAAAGTGGCTAAATCTGTGTCAAAGTTACGCTCGAACGGGGTGAAGTTGGAATTGATCAAGCTCTTCCAGGGGCACAAAGACCAGACAGGTACGTATCAACTCGTCTAAGCTCAGGTAAGAACATATGTCAGTGTGGAAAAACGGTGGTCTGTTCCTTTAAAGGGACTATACGGAGTTTAGAAATATGAAAACAAAGTATGTTCTTTCCCCTACATGTTCCAACCATGTCCTGTTCACCACAACTGCCTCTAAAATCCTGCACTGTCTCTCAAAAAGTTGTTAATACGGGTCTGAAGCTTAACATAGAAGCTGCAGTTACACATATGACCTGAGGTGGCAGCAGTGAGTATAAAATGGCCAACTTGCATCTAGCCCCTTTAACCGAGCCCATTTTCTCCAGTTCAGTTTTACAAAAATCTAAAAGCTTCTTGACTGGAGCTTACAGCCTTAGTGCCTCATTTGAAAGCTAAGACCCACAAAACTGACCTAAACAGATCTTTTTCCTCACATTGTTCCGTTCCTTGTTGCACTTTTGTTGCGTTTTCATCACAATTTTGCCACTACTTTGTTGAGCTTTTGTCACTTTTTGATGGGTTTTTTTGGTTGTCGTATATTTTCAAAAAATTGGGTAATGCCAAACGAGAGACTGTGCTCGGTGCAGGAAAGGGTTACGAGGTTAAGCTATAAAAACATTACAAGTTCTTTAAAGTAGAGTTAATGAGTAGAATTGGGGGTTCTCCTGGACTTTATCTTTTCTCTGGACAGTTTATCCCCCACATAATTAAATACAGTCGCCGTATGAAGGCAAGAAGTGGATCATTAACCTCTTAACTCCCGCCTGAACCGAGAGGATCTTTTTCCTCACGTCATCAGATTTTTTTCCATCATTTTTTTGTTGGGTATTCAACTCACTTTTGTAACTTTTTGGTCATTTTTTTATCACATTTTTGTAATTTTTTTGTCAAATGTTTGTCTTTTTTTTTTTTTTTTGTCAATTTTTTATCACATTTTTGTAATTTTTTTGTCATTTTTTATCACATTTTTGTCTTTTTTTTGTCACATTTTTTTCATTTTTTGGTCAATTTTTTAATCAAATTTTGGTCATTTTTTGTCACATTTTTGCAATTTTTGTGTCGAATTTTTATCACATTTTTGTCATTTTTTGGTCATTTTTTTGTCAATTTTTTTAATCAAATTTTGGTCATTTTTGTCATATTTTTGCAATTTTTGTGTCAAATTTTGATCACATTTTTGTCATATTTTTGGTCATTTTTGTCACATTTTTTCATCATTTTTTTGGTCAATTTCTTGTGACATTTTTGCCACTTTTTCATCAATTTCTCGTCACTTTTTTGCCAATGTTTTCTCACTTTTTTCTCACATTTCCATCATCGTTTTCGTCTCAGTTCTGTCGCTATTTTCTCACCTTTTTTCCAGAAGCTTTTGGACTGGGGGGTAAAGCCAAACCGGAGAAAACGTGCTCGGTTCAGGTGGGAGTTAAGGGGTTAAGATAATTCATCAAAAGGACTGACATCGAAAAGATCTTTAAAAAAAATCCCCCGTTTTAAAGCCCTGCACAGACTCCTTCGGCAGCATTTGTTCTTTGAAATCTCCGTCTAGACCAAACTCACGACAGTCTGCTGCAGCGACGCTCCCATATGACTTTTCATCTGACCATATTGTAGGAACAGACACTCTTTATACGCTGTACCTTCATGTGTATTATTAATAAACTCACACTTCTCTCTATACTGTGTTAGCGCGGGGCTGGAGCTCTTCATCCTCCCACTCGACGCCGCGTTTGGCAGGAAACCGTGTTGGATCTGAGCGCGGAACATATAGAACCACTAAAGCTACCAAAGCACTTCCACTTCAGCGAGAAATCTGGGGGGAAAAAAACACGCTTTACTCTGTTTATGTTGTTGCGCTGTGTGGGTTTAGGAAAGTTTATTGTAGATTCACATTCGTGCTTTTTACTGCATGTATTGTATTGTATATTTTATCGACTAAACTGTGTCAAAATCAAGGCTGTCCACTCCAGTTGAGATCATTGTTTTTGGTGATTCTTTTTTTGGAGTCTTTCTCTCTAAAACCCAAAAAAATCACGTTCGATATCTAGGAGTGATCATGGACTCAGACCTGAACTTAAACAGCCACTGGCCTCTCTAGACGAGCTGTCAGAGCGGCAGAACATCCAGAACCAGGAAACATGACCATATTAGTCCAGTGCTCCGGTCTCTGCACTGGCTTCCTGTCACTCAGAGAATAGACTTTAAAACAGCTCTGCTTATTACGAGTCTTTTCATGGTTTAGCTCCAAAGTATATGTAGTGAACCGAGTTATACCATCAGCATTTTATCAATAGAAATGCCCAAAAGTAGTACATTTCCCCATAAGGAAACACAGATAAGGCATTGAGAAAAGAGGACAACACGACCCCTTCGCTCCTCCAGCAGGGGAGTTATTCCTAAAGTCAACAAAAAGACTAAATATTACGGCCCTCGCCTCTGGAACGACCTGAGGAGGAGCTCAGGCCTGAGGAGGAGCTCAGGCCTGAGGAGGAGCTCAGGTCTGAGGAGGAGCTCAGGCCTGAGGAGGAGCTCAGACCTGAGGAGGAGCTCAGACCTGAGGAGGAGCTCAGACCTGAGGAGGAGCTCAGACCTGAGGAGGAGCTCAGGCCTGAGGAGGAGCTCAGACCTGAGGAGGAGCTCAGACCTGAGGAGGAGCTCAGGCCTGAGGAGGAGCTCAGACCTGAGGAGGAGCTCTGGGCTGAGGAGGAGCTCAGGGCTGAGGAGGAGCTCAGACCTGAGGAGGAGCTCTGGGCTGAGGAGGAGCTCAGACCTGAGGAGGAGCTCAGACCTGAGGAGGAGCTCAGACCTGAGGAGGAGCTCTGGACTGCAGAGAACGTTCATGTTTTTAAGAGCAGCTCAAGACCCACCTTTTTAGCTTAGCCTTTAATTGACTAATCTATTTATAATCCTAATATATAAAATATATATATGGGTGTTACGGCCCCAGGCCTCCAGGTTCCCTCCTTTTTGCATATTTTTGTTTGTGTGGCCTAAACCTGTTTCCCCCCCATGTAAATTTGCTGCTGTGGTCCTGGGCTGCGATTGGTGGAGCGCATTGGGGCCCTGGCTGCTGATTGGGGGAGCAGCTCAACACCTGGAGAGCTCGTTAAAGCCACCTGTGCCAGCCACTCCTATTAAAAGGACTCCACCGTGGCTCATTCGGGGCTGCTGGTCTCTGTGGCCAGTACGCCATTTGTATTTGTGTCTGTGTTCCTTCGTGTCTGTCATGACTTTGTGTTTTCCAGGAACACTCGTTTTAGTTTGTGTCTCGTTTTGTTATAAGGCCTTTTGTGACAAGTTTTGGAGACACTTGTAACGCCCAGAGTTCTGTCTGACAACCAGTGGGTGGACGAAATGCGCAGAGCCAGGTATTGGTTTTTAAAAGATAGTTTTATTATTCCAAAAAGGTTAAAATGTTTAAAAGGTCGGATAAAAAGGGGAATTAGTCCAAAAGTGCGGTGTGCGTAACAGGCAGGGAAGGGGAAAGCTAATGGAGGAGTGGGGTCGGTTTTGGTGGTCCGACTGGCAAGGCCGGGCAGCTGTGATGCGAAGCGTTGCTGGGCCGCAGTAAGTCGGACCTTTGGCTTGGACCCACTTGGCTTCTCCAGAGGGCCACGCCCGTAGCTTCCCTTCCGCACACCTGCACAGGTGTAACCAGAGGCACAGAGAGGTTAGTCACATATACTCATTTTACAGTAGGTATTTGTCAAGTGGTTAAGGTATGTTTCGAAAGGTAGGGCTGCTGTGAGTTACCTGCACAGGTGTAACCAGAGAGACAAAGGCTCAATCCGAAACCATCAAATTGTAGCCTCTAAGCTCTAACACTAGCAACTAACTCCTTAACCTTTCATGGGGTCAACTGTTAGATCTCTATGCAGTTAGGGAACTAGACGTTCAGCAGCATTTGAACAATCCGTTCGTCCTTAAACAGGGGAAAGGGAAGTGACATCACCAACAGCTGTTTTTCTTCTTCTTTAAAGTTATTGGTGGAGTGCAAGCCAAACAAAAGCGCATGTCGCCCCCTAGTGTACAGTGTCCAACAACAACATAGTGTCCAAACAAAGACATTTAAGGAGAAAAATAAATCCAAATGATCCATACATTTCCCTTTAGTGTTATTTTATTTCAACAGCTGTTTCTTAAAGCTACAGCAGCAAATGATCCATGTGGCTTAAGTTTCTACTAAATGAAAACAAAAGCATTTAATCTGTTTCCTGAGTTTCCTCTTTAACACTGACATGTGACTGAGCTGTGGGGACGACAACATGGATTTATCACTTTTATAAAGTTTGGCTTGTGCAGAATCTTAATTTATAATTATTTTTATTTTTATTATTAAATGTGCTCCTGTCAATCAAAAGTGGTTGCGCATTAATCACTCGGGGGTGGGGGGGTGGGGGGATTTGGCGCAGTGGCTTGTGGGATGGCACATAGCTCCTAATCACTGGTTAGTTAGCATCAGAGGTCCCTATGCTAAAGTGGCTATGATAGTTAGCATCAAGGCTCCTTTTCCTAACTACTTCCTAACTGACTTACCAATTCGGAGGCAACTTGCCATGGCGGACGCTGACGCACATCCGGTTTGGCGTAAGAGCTCTTAGCAATCTGCCCGTTTCGGAAGCAGCCAGAGTGGTGTGTGCCTGCTGCTTAAATAGGGTGTTCCCTGAGCTGATTATTCCCAACACCTGTGCTGCCACACCAAGACACGCCCACAGCACGCACAAACAAACACAAACACAAAGAGGAGGAGGTGTGGATACAGCTCTACCAGGTTACACACTCGTAATCTTTTGTCTAGTTGGTTTTGTACACTCGTTTTAGTAACTTTGTTTTGGTTAACCTTTTGTAAATAGCCTTTGTTTGTTATGTCACTCTGTTGTTAATTTTACCTTTTACACTCCTTTTATTAAATTACAACTTTATTTTACCATTTGACATCTTGGTTTTTGTTACGTCCTATACCTAGCAGAGCCGGGTCGTAACAATGGGAGATTGCCCCAGGCGCATTGTTTTAAATGTTGTAATCTGTAAAGCGCTTTGTGACACCTTTCGGGATGAAAAGCGCTTAATAAATAAAGTTTGATTGATTGATCAGGGAAAACGTTTGGAGATTTCTTCCCAGTGTATCGGCCTCTTATCCGACTGAACTCATGACATGTCGTCTCAGCTCAACCACAGTCAACTTCACTAAACAAATGAACGCCGGCCGTGCTACAAACTCCGTCCTGTTCCTGGAAAGAACCAACGATCTCTAAAAGGCAGTTTCGCTGTATTGACGTTGCTCTTCCTTCTTGCTGTCAGAGGGCTAACACAAACTCCACAGGTCGCGGGGGTTACGACTCACTCCTCCACTCCTGCCTCGACACTGTTTTAAAAAAGTGAAGTTCCGTGGCGCCTCATCGGTCGGTGCAGCGTAGTACGATCTGACAGCTGACATCTCTCATGCGCGCACTTTCTTCTCCGACAACTTCCTCCTGACCCTGAAGGACCAAGACGTTCTGCATTTGTTCACTTCGCTTCAAAAGCACGCCATGTTTTCCAAGTTAGTTCTTTTTCCACGGGGAGATCATGCAGAAATCGACTTTTCCGTGCTTTAAAATCATGTCATGAAGTTGTCCCTTTATCAAAAACTAGAGCGGGGTTTTGTTTGAGTATTCTGGGTCTGATTTGGTTGGTTCTTCCGCAGCAGAAATGACGCTGGGTTTGGATTTTCTGCTTTATGTCACGTAACAAATATATCAAAAGGTCCTATAAAATGCAAAAAATCAAGCTTTTAACCCCTTAACTCCCACCTGAACCGAGCACATTTTCTCCAGTTTGGCTTTACCCCAGGCCAAAAGCTTCTGGAAAAAAGCAACAAAACTGAGACGAAAACAATGATGGAAATGTGACAAAAAAGTGAGAAAACATTGACAAAAAAGTGACGAAATATTGATGAAAAAGTGGCAAAAATGTCACAAGAAATTGACAAAAAATGTAAGAAAAATTGATAAAAATTTGACACAAAAAAATAACAAAAATGTGAAAAAAAAACGACAAAAATGTGACAAATATGACCAAAAAATGACAAAAATTTGATTAAAAAAACGACGATAAAATGACAAAAATGTGACAAAAAAAATACAAAAATGTGATTAAAACTTTGAAAAAAAAGGAAAAAAAAATTGATGAAAAAGTGGCAAAAATGTGACAAAAAAATGTGACGAAATGTGACAAAAAATAACAAAAATTTGATTAAAAAATCGACGAAAAAATGTCAAAAATGGGACGAAAAAATGACAAAAATGTGACAAAAAATGATGGAAAAGTGGCAAAAATGTGACAAAAAAATGACAAAATGTGACAAAAAAATTACAAAAATTTGATTAAAAAATAAACGAAAAAATGACAAAAATTTTAAAAAAAAAGTTTAAAAAAAATTGACCCAAAACTTTTTTTTGAGAAAAAATGACAAAAAAGTTACAAAAATGAGTTGAATAACCGACAAAAAAATGATGGAAAAAAACTGATAACGTGAGGAAAAAGATCCTCTCGGTTCAGGCGGGAGTTAAGAGGTTAACCACGTTGTAATGCTATTTCAGAGTGGGTTTTGGCTTCATTCACACATTGCGACCATGTTATGCATTTTATGTACAATTGCTGGACACTGCCTGTTCTTTTTTCTTGCCAAACCAAAGAAAGACGATGGTGTCATGCCACTAGTCCGACGTCTCATGATTCTGAAAATGTACCCTTGAGCAGAGGAGCCATTAGTCCGACATCTCTAAACCAGTTGTGGATTATAGAGCCAGATACAAACACTGGCCCAAACCTTAAAGGAACAGGCCACCGTTTTTACATACTGAGATATGTTCTTACCTTAGCTTTGACGAGTTCTTCAGGACCTGTCTGATCTTCCCCCGTGCCTTCAATCACGTAATACTACCAGGAGTAATTTGGCATCCGCACAGTAAAGTGAAGATCACTGCGCGGATTTCGAATTACTCCTGGTATTATTACGCCTTACAATACAGTCCCCCCTTTTATCCGCTTAGAAAATCCACATTGTTTAGTTTTGTGTAATTATACTTTGTAGTGGAACACTTCACGTAACCATATTTAAATAGGGAAAACGTGGAAGAGCTTGGTAGCTTCTATCTTGACCTGTTTTGGAGCTATAGAGGAGAGAGGGAGAGGCTAAATGCTAACGCCGTCTGCGCTGTGTTTACGTGACTGAAGGCACGGGGGAAGATCAGACAGGTCCTAAAGAACTCGTCAAAGCTAAGGTAAGAACATATCTTAGTATGTAAAAACGGAGGCCTGTTCCTTTAAGGTCAGTGGCTCGGGCAGGATCAGGGTTAAGCTGATTGATAAATACTATATGACTTTCACTCTCCTTACTTGTGATTGGTTGATGTACCAACTCACCTATGGAAAGAAAAATCGCACCCAGAGTAGGGCTGTGCAATTAATCGAAATTCGATTACGATTTCGATTACAACAGTAAACGATTACAAAATTAGCATAATCGCAAAAAATCGATTATAATTTTTTTTTTTTTTAATATATTTTTTTTAAATATTTTTTTTAATGTGTTTTTTTTTCAAATTTTTAATTTTTGGATTTTTGTCACTTTTTTGCTGGATTTTTGTCTTTTTTTATGGATTTTTGTCACTTTTTTATGGATTTTTGTCTTTTTTTTAATGGATTTTTGTCACTTTTTTGATGGATTTTTGTCTTTTTTCCGCTGGATTTTTGTCATTTTATTGATGGATTTTTGTCTTTTTTCCGCTGGATTTTTGTCATTTTATTGATGGATTTTTGTCACTTTTTTTATGGATTTTTGTCTTTTTTCTGCTGGATTTTTGTCACTTTTTTGCTGGATTTTGTCTTTTTTTTTAATGGATTTTTGTCACTTTTTTGCTGGATTTTGTCTTTTTTTTTATGGATTTTTGTCACTTTTTTGATGGATTTTTGTCTTTTTTCTGCTGGATTCTTGTCATTTTTTTGCTGGATTTTTGTCACTTTTTTGATGGATTTTTGTCTTTTTTTTGTGTCACTTTTCTGCTAGATTTTTGTCACTTTTCTGCTGGATTTTTGTCACTTTTTTGCTGGATTTTTGTCACTTTTTTGCTGGATTGTTGTCACTTTTTTGATGTTTTTTTTTAAAGGCAACAAATAATCGTTTGAATAATCGTGATTTCAATTATGACAAAAATAATCGTGATTATTATTTTTTCAATAATCGAGCAGCCCTAACCCAGAGAACAAAGGACAAAACCGGTGCTAATAAAGAAATCTTGAACGTTCAGACTTTGTCACTGAAGAAAAAAAAAGTACATTTAAAGATTAATACACAAATGTACTGAAAATTGCCATCTTTGTCAGAAAAGTGCATTATTCCACAGATAAAAGCCCGATGCATGACCTTCATTATTCGACAGAGTAGCGCGTTTGCTTTGTGTCGAAGTCTTCGCTCTTTTCCCTCAAGTACCTCTCTCCCTTTTAGGCACCTCCGGTTCACGATCGAGACGCCGTGCGCTTCAGTTTGACCGTCATGGCCCTCTCCGCACAGCTCCAGTCCCAGTAATGAGGTCCCAGGATGGCAGGAGGCAGCGGGACATTCCCCCTGCACTGATGCAACAGACGACGAGCCGGCTTTAATGTCGGCGCGGCAACGCGGAGAGCGCCGAGGTTTCGTCATGTTACACGGAGAAACACGGCCGCCGCTAAAGAGCCCACATAGGATTTACATGCTGTTGTCTTTTTCAAAACATGCACGGACTTATTTATTGTTCCCCTTGGTGGGTTTAAACAGAGTAAACAGATTTAAAGGAGACGTATCGCGCGAAATGGACTTTTAACAGGAATATAACAACGTTCAAACCCTTTTCATTCAAGCAGGTTTGAGAAATCTTGTGTCCTTTGCTTTTTGGCGCTCAGTATTGTAATTTCATAGATACTGTAAATTCTCTAATACTGGCCTGTATTCCATTAACGGCCGGGTCTCTGACAGAGGCCGGGTTCGTGGCTGGCGGAGGCAAATTAAAGCCGGTCTCTAAAACAGGCCGGGGCTTTTATTAGAAACTATGGCGGTAGAAATATTCCCCATGTTAGGAATTTGTCTCATACTGGTGTAAATGAAAACTCACGAGCAGGAAGTAAACAAACTGAACCCGGGCCGAGGGGGGACGCTGCGGAGGAGCTGATCCGAGCTTAACTTTGACACAGATTTAGCCACTTTTCAAACCTCCTGTGACGATATTTGGAAACAGGAAAACAAATGTCGTGTGACCCTCCAGGGTTTTAATAAAGTCTCCATCGCGTCTTCAAAGCACGTCCAGCTGCTCCGTGTGCAGGTCAGTCCCACGCCTCAAAATAACTCCTCCCATCAGCGCGAGCGTCTCGTCTTCTCTCGGGTCAGTCTCATGATCGATCACAAACACAAACGCTCCGTCTAAACTCGCCTTTTACACAAGATAACAACAAATAATCCGGTCCGCGGTAAAAACGAAACAGAAACCTGCAGTGACATTGATGAAACGAAACACTTCCTGTTGTCCCGACAAAATAAAAGGCGTCAATGTTCCAGCCGCTGGGAGAGGGTTTGAAATGTTAATTAATAAATGAACCTAATATTTTAAGTGCAAATGGACACAAATCTCATTTTTCTTCATTTTCCTGGTCGTCCGTTTTGCTCAAATAGAAATAAAGGCCCGGGTTCGATTCCCACCTGGATGCAGCCTCTCTCTTGTGTAGGTTAGTGGTAAAAACATGTGCAATAGGTTAATCCTCCAGCTCGGTGTTTCTGACCACAAGAGGGTCCTCGGGCTGCCATCGACCACTGCTCCTTACGGGGACAATAAAGTATACATGTGCCAATGGAAGAGCGTGGTCGCTTCCAACTTCAACCCCGTTTGGAGCCATAGGAATACATTGGAAGAGGCCAAATGCTAACAACATCTTTGGTCGTTTAGCGTGACTGAGGGCACGCACAAAGACCAGACAGGTACGCATCAACTCGTCTAAGCTCAGGCAAGAACATATCTCAGTATGGAAAAACGATGTCCTGCTCCTTTAAAAACACTTCCCGCCCCGCAGTCCTTCACCCTCCCTGTTGACTGATGTTTGTTCAATACACATGACCATTATTTAAAGTTTGAAAATGATAAAAATCAATGCTGTGGTGCCCAAAATCAGATTAATAAGCGTCAACTGTGCACGTTTCCAGCTCAAAGGCCTTGTGGACACTTAAGCCTTATTTTATGTTTGTTCACATACAAAACATAAGGACTGGAATCAGAATGTGAGTAAAAAAAAAACACTTTGAGCACAAGATCCTGCTTAAGATGAAGAACCTGGTGCTACTACAGTAAAATCGTACAGCGAGGAACTCTTTTCCAAAATACCACTTTTTAGGTTAGTCTCGCACTCGACACGCAGCACTTTATGCAAATCCAGATATTTTGAAGAATCTGGAGCAGGAGTTTAAAGTCGAGGTAAATGTTAGGTGTCAGGGCGCCTGACACAAAGGGAAATATCAAACACCTCTAATACTGTACAGTCACTACTACTACGACAAATGATCCTTCAGTAAGATCAACAACTACCACCACTGCTCCTTATATTGCTGCTGCCAACAAATATAATCCACAGAATCCTTGGCTAGGTGTCAATCAATATAATAGTATCAATATAATCCAGGTCGATAAACAACACAAGGTTTGACAAAAGAAAACCATGAAAATGTACGACTTCATTGATATTTCTGCTGCTCCTGTTGATTCATCAGAAAAACAACGACAGCCACATTCACACACACAGTGGAATCATCAATGAAAACATGATTTCATAAGTTTTATAAGATATTTTTGCAGAAAAACCTGACGCCGTCTGTCCAACAGCTGAAGCTCAGGAGAGGCTGGAGCTGCAACGAGACAATGACACGAAGCACAAAAGCAAATGCACTTCCGAATGGTTTCAGAAGAAGAAAATAACGCGTTCTGGAATTGCCCTAAACCCAATTCGGGGAGCGACTGAATTTTTGCGTAGCATCATGGGTAACATTTGACTTCACAACTTCCGGGTCTGTCTGCAGTAGTGTTTTCGTTCCCTCTGCTTGCTTCATCTTCTTCCAAAAACGTAATACAATTCTGTAGCTGATATTTTATGATGCAGACTTTTTTATGTTCCGACTCCCCACAGTTGGGGTTCGTACCTCCTGCCCCCGCTCCTGCCTTCACGCTGCCCCGCTGTACGGTCTCCCGCCCGGCTCGGAGCCTCGAAGGCCGGGCGGGATAGCTAACCGCTGCTCCCGGTGTCTGTGAGCTGTCCCTGGGAGACTACAGTAAAAAGCACTGACAGCCTCTGATTATCTCTCTGCCCAAGACAACTTTATCATGTCTGTGTTTTCAACGTGAGAACATCAGCCGTGTCAATAAATAAGTCTGTAGCCGAGCTGCTAACCGCTCATCCGGAGCTAGCTTAGCACGCAATTTCTCCATCTGTGAGATCAATAAAGTATCATCTTATCTTATCTTAAAGCAGCGTTTGAGATGATCACACACTGAGCCGGGCTTGATGCATTTGTGGTTTATTGTGGACTTTTCACCAACAATGAGCTGTAGGCGATTGTAACAAGCTAACAGGGCTAACCTGGAATCACCATTGTCCACTGGCACAAATAATCGTCATCGACTAATCTATCGATTATTCTTACGATTAATCGATTAATCGCTTGGCTGTGAATGGTGTATGAAAATTAGATTTTTTATCACATAAAGCTAAAGTGGATCCGCTTGAGGACGTGTTGATGGAGTAAACGTAAAGTAAATGTTTGTTGGAGGCTCTTTGTGCTAATTCTGATTTCTGATTGGACGAGACACAGACAGATATTCATGAAATTTACAATGCACAAAACACTACATACACTTACTATAAAAACAAAGTAGGATTTCATCAAAAATACTACATTTTCGTGTCATTTTTGCTCAATTTGAGTTTGTGTGAACCAGAAAACGATTAATCGATTACTAAAATAGTTGTTGACTATTTCAATAATCGATTAGTCCTCGATTAATCGATTAGTCGTTTCAGACATAATAGTTATAGTTAAAGATCCACAGGACATGGCATCAGAAAAGAGGGACGAGTTAGCCCCAAAACAGCAGTTATTTTCCAGTCAAGAGCTCCTTCCTACGTTTTATAAACCCCAATATCACAGGAGTCACCTCACAGGGCTGCACCAAACATTAAAGCAGTACTTTTTAAAGTGTTTACCTTAATAAATCCTTCCCGTAGTCCCTGTGGGGGTAATACAAGTGTTTATGGGATGATTGGAGGGTCTTTCATCTCCCCCTGGTGTCTCTGGCCAGAAAACCATGCTTGCAACTTGACTGCCACCGGACCGTAGCCACCAATACACACTAATAGAATCACGAAGAAGAAGCTAACATGCTAACGGGCAAAGCTAACTGTGGGCTAGTGCCGCTTAAACAGTATTTACAGCCAAGTTTGAGTGAAAAATAATAGTTCCATTGTATAATTGGATGAACAATATCCCTCTGTCCCTTCGCCTTTTCTGTCAGCGTAGTATTTACTCTCACAGACAATTAATAAGTTAAAAAATCCAAAGATCCTGACGTTGCCAGGACTTTCGCCTGCTGGGGGCTCATGTGTGACTGTGGCTCAAGCTGCAACTGTCGACATTATTTCAACTTGTGCCTAAATACGAAGCGAGCGACTCAACCTGGGCGAACCTCAACCCTCCGTGGATTGACACGAGAGAGAACCACCACTTTATGCAAATCCACACATTTTGAAAGCAACCGGAGCAGGAGTTTCAAAAGCCAAAGTAAATGTTAGGTGTCATGGCGCCTGACTGGAACACAGAGGGAAATATCAAAAAGCTGCAGATCCGGCGCCCGTGGGAGCTCGGCGCGATCCGGCACGTCATCTCCCTGACCTTTTCCTGCAAAACCCCGTTTCCTGCGGGGAGTTTTGACGACGCGGCGAAAGGCAGGGAGACAGATTTTTAATGTTCTGCTTATGTGTCGTGTTTTTAGCCTCCCCCCCTCCCCCCGGGGCTGTTTGTTCGTTCGCGGTTTGGGGAGACGCGTGAAGGGGGCGAACCGGACGTGGGAGCGAATCCTCTCAAAGGTCAAAGTCTCACCTTTTTGGTTTGACGGGATTTTAGGCAAAAAGTAAAAGATCGCAGCCAGGAACTGTGTTGTTGTGTCAGGTAGGAACTGTCGGAGAAGTTTAGAAGATGGATGGCTGGTTTTGATGCCGCGAGGCCGACAACATTTAGAGAAGAGGTGCTTCGTTACAGATGGTTTTGTGCCGATGCCACAGATTTTTTAGGTATCAGTGAGGAGGCGAGGCTTTTTTACATGAAATTAAAATAAGGCAGATCAAATCAATCCCCAACATAACCATTACTAGATTATACATACTGTAAATTCTCTAATACTGGCCTGTATTCCATTAGTGGCCGGGTTCGCGGCTGGCGGAGGCAAATTAAAGCCGGTCTCTAAAACAGGCCGGGGCTTTTATTAGAAATTATAACAGTAGAAATATTCCCCATGTTAGGAATTTGTCTCATACTCGTGTAAATGAAAACTCACGTGCAGGAAGTAACAAACGGGAACCCGGGCCGAGGGGGACGCTGCGGAGGAGCTGATCCGAGCGTAACTTTGACACAGATTTAGCCACTTTTCAAACCTCCTGTGACGATATTTGGAAACAGGGTGAACAAATGTTGTGTGACCCTCCAGGGTTTGAATAAAGTCTCCATCGCGTCTTCAAAGCACGTCCAGCTGCTCCGTGTGCAGGTCAGTCCCCACGCCTCAAAATAACTCCTCCCATCAGCGCGAGCGTCTCGTCTTCTCTCGGGTCAGTCTCATGATCGATCACAAACACAAACGCTCCGTCTAAACTCGCCTTTTACACAAGAAAACGACAAATAATCCGGTCCGCGGTAAAAACGAAACAGAAACCTGCAGTGACACTGATGTCAAAGCTCCGCTAACGGCAACGAAACACTTCCTGTTGTCCCGACAAAATAAAAGGCGTCAATGTTCCAGCCGCTGGGAGAGGGTTTGAAATGTTAATTAATAAATGAACCTAATATTTTAGGTGCAAATGGACACAAATATCGTTTTTCTTCATTTTCCTGGTCGTCCGTTTTGCTCAAATAGAAATAAAGGCCTGTCTCTAATTGTGGCCTGGTTCCAATAAAGGCCTGGTCCTAGATGCCCTCGAGTAAATAAAGGCCCCGGACTATATTATATGGAGCATTTACGGTATGCATGCATAAATGATGCATAGAACAATTATCATGAGCTATGATGTTTCTTTTTTTTTTCTTTAATTGACATACCGGACAAAAACATTCATACGACACATAGGCAGAGGAGGAACACATGAGGTCACGAGTAACAAGAGGTAGATGGAACAGGATGTACAAACAGTTCAGTGTTTTGTGTGCATGGATGCATTATGATACACAGTCATAATAGAGTGGAGTAAGAAATACGAGAATAATAACGATATGTAACAAAAAAGTGTATATAAAAAGGAAAGAACTGATCATAGTAGTCATGAAAAACCCTAGTGACAGTAACAATACACCGTATACGCCGGTCAATCAATCTGTCAATCACGCCCACCAGGAAATCATTGAGATCATGATTACTCCCAGTCTACATGTCTTTGGTTTGGCAGGACAGGCAAGCTCTGAGTCATTGTGAATTGACTCTTCAGGGTTTAGGCCATGAGTGACAGAGACATGACACTAAATACAATGTGCTCTATATTTTCATTAAAGGGCCGAGGCCTCAGTACTTCAGTCTGTCACAGATCGACAGGTGAAGGAGAAAGTCACACAGACTTTGGGAGCAGTTGCAGAGACTTTTTAATTTGCTCAAATGATCTTCCTGACCACACAAAGCTCCACGGACCGCCTTGAATCCTCGCCCCTCAGGTTGGGAACCACAGAACGAGCGCACAAACCTGTCTAACCCGGGACTAAACTATGACTGCTAATGCGAGTCATATAGGACCTTTATCCGCGCCCGGCTCCTGTCCCTAAGCCAAAGTAATCCCAGCGAAATGAATGAAAATAGAAACCTCAGCTCCGGCGGGCCGAGCGCTGCCTCAGCACCTACACGCCGCTCCGACGCCGCTCCGGAGAGGGGCATTCTGGGAGCCGGCGGTTCCATCTCCATCCTTCACCCCCGTGGCACGGCGAGGAGGAAGTGTGATTGATTTATCAGCGCGGCGCCGGCCCGTAATGAGACAGTAATAGTCCGCGCTTGGCCCAAAGATGGAGCCAAAACCGTGGACAGAATGTCGAGGCGCCAGGTACGGCCCACGCAGGCGGGTGTGACGCGAGCGCGGGACGAGGGGAGCGTCTGGGGAGAGCGAGGACAGACGGCGAGGCGGCGGAAGAGGGAACAGGGGAGGGAGGGCGGACACGTTGTGGAGAGAGAGAGCTCAGGGGAGGATGGAGCGGGCCAGAAATGTGGATAATTGTAAATGTGTGAACGTATAATTGTCGCTGACGTCAATGCATGGAGCTCATACAAAAGCCTGTACGAACTCCACATGATATATGCCTACACCTTTCTCAACTGATCAGATCTTATATATGACTTTCCAGGACAAATATCTGGGTGATTTTATTCATAATTTCAAATGGTTTATGTTCAGATATTTTATCATGCTTCACACAAGGCTCATAAAGTAAAAAAATGTGAACAAAATATATATATCCTGCACTACTTTGTTTTCCAGTAACAGTTACACAGCCCTTTGTTACATGTGTTTTTCTTTACTTTTCAATCTTAAAGGTCCTATATCATGCAAAATTGACTTTTTGGAGCTTTTAGCCATGTTGTTGTGCTATTTCCTCATGAAAAGGAAAAGGCTTCATTCACGCAGTTCTCAGTAATCCTCCTGCTCCGCCCTCTCCTGGAAAACCACTGACTTGTGACACTCTGAAGAATTATACACCATCATGTCAAACAGGAAGAGCCCGACGTCTGTAATGTTATGCCTTATGGTCTGATTTTAATTTATAAAACTGCTTTTTTCACCATGTACACCTGTCCAGGGACTGCGGATGGAAAACAGCTGCTTATCTAAATCTGGTACAAAGCATCCCCTCTTTTGTAAAGACTAATGGTTTTGTGCATTGTCCCTGTTTCAATAAACAATAAACAATAATTTCTGTTGTAAGAAAGAAAAAAAGAAAAAAAAAGTGCCTGAGGCGTCCGCGCTGAAACAAACACCCCTGAGCGTCTGAACAGACGTCGTGTTTGCACTAGAAGCTGTGAAGAAGGAGCTCGTTATAACCTACTCTGGACACGCCTGTTCTTTTTTCTTACATAACGATAATGTTACGGAGAAAAGCACGTTTGGCTGCGAGAGGTTCAGGACTTTATTCAACCTTCCTAAAGAAGAGGACACTCGCCACAAGTTGGAATTTCTTTCCAGGATTCGGCGACTTTCACCAAAATAGTGTTTTTCTGTGACTGTCTCTGATGGATGTTTGGTGAACTTTTATAACCAACGCAAGTCAAAAATTGTAAACACCCAATGAAGCGGCCAGGACAGAGCGGTGTTAGCGTGTGTGTTAGTGTGTGTGTGTTAGCTTGTGTGTGTTAGCGTGTGTGTTAGCGTGTGTGTTAGCTTGTGTGTGTTAGCGTGTGTGTTAGCGTGTGTGTTAGCTTGTGTGTGTTAGCTTGTGTGTTAGCCATTTATGAAGTTGTGTTGCAAATGTCTTCATTGTGAAGTAACTTCACTTATTGCTGTGATGTTTAGATTTATTTTATTGCTAATGTTGCATGGGCGGATTAGCTTGGAGAGAGGGGGCGGAGTTAACTGAATCGAAGCGTCTTGTCTTCCGGGTTTGCAAAATACCCCCTGAAAATACTTAGATTTCTCACAAAAATAGTTCTCCATAGTGGAAGAGGTACAATACATCATATAAATGCCTATACTTTACTTTGGGATGGCTAAAATAGCAGGATACAGATCCTTTCACACACACAGACGGCATCGCGTCAAAGAAGGGGGCGTGGCTTCGCCAAGGTGGAAAAATAGAATCTTTTGGGAAACACAATTCACATGCAAATAATGTCAAGTCAAAATCAGGTCCATATGGATGTTTATTCACAGCAGATTGTTCAGTAGAAGCAAAAAAAAAAAAAAAGGTAGTCGTAGCTAGCGCTAGCTATTGTTAGCATTAGCATGATGCTAACATGAAGCATCATGTAATGTAATTATGGACTGTTGAACCACTTTGCTCCTCTCCATGTCTTTGTATCTGTAATTATTCAAAAACTACTGTAAAAAAAATCCTGAATTATTATGAATGTAGTTTTCTACTAAATAAAGTTTACACTTCTCTGCAAATGTTTTCCCCCTTAACTGTTTTCAAAGATGACCATATATGGGCGATTCCAGAGATGCCGTCTGTATCTATAGATGCAGCCCATAATTACATAAATAACTATAACTATGACGGCCGGTTTTTCGAACAATCTGCTGTGAAAAAACGACCCCAACGACCTGATTTAGACTTTATTTATTTAAAATAAGTTTATATTCCACCTAAAAAGAGTGAAAATTGTGTTCCCCAAATGATTCTCTTTCCCCCTCTGTGAAGCCACACCTCCTTCCATGACGAGATGCCATTTGTATCTATGTAGAGCTTTATTGTAGATCTTTGTGTACAACGTATATCCGTTATATACAATACTTTTCCCTGTGATCAGAAGTGACCCTCCTGCCCACCGCAGCTCCTCGGCGCTCGCCCGCTGCACCGTGTGATGAATGTAACATGTCTTCACCTGCTCCCGAATGTCACGCGCCGCCTGACACAGACACTTAGGATAATTGGCTCCCATCCGCCGGCTCCGTCACGCCAGGCAGGAATTAAAATAAGAAATGGCTGGAAATGACTGTACGCTCCGGGGCTGCGCCGTCAATCAAAACCGGGGGGGAGGGAGCGCGGCGCCGTGAATCACCGGGCGCACGTCAACCTCTCCGCCTTTACGAAACCGTCATTAGGCGTTCCTTAAAGAGGAGGGGGTGGAGGGGGGAGGAGAGAGGGATCACCCGCCGCTGTAATGGATGACATACGGACAGGGCACGAGCAGCAGGGGGGTGTCAGGCAGCCGGACACATTATTAGGTACGCCGGATTCAATGCAGTTCAGATTAACGAAGGAACACAGTGATGTAGGTCTGCTCCGTAGATGCAGATTTGTCTCGGTATCGCTCTATATCTTAACCTCTTAACTCCCGCCTGAACCGAGAGGATCTTTTCCTCACGTCATCGGATTTTTTTTCCATCATTTTTTCGTCCATTTTTATCAAATTTTTGTCACATTTTTTGTACATTTTTTTGTAATTTTTTGGTCAAATTCTTGTAATTTTTTTGTCAAATTTTGTCACTTTTTTTCATTTTTTTGTCAATGTTTTTAATACATTTTTTGTCAGTTTTTATCAAATTTTTGTCATTTTTTGTGACATTTTTGTGACATTTTTGCCACATTTTCATCAATTTTTCATCATTTTTTTGTTGGGTATTCAACTCATTTTTGTAACTTTTTTGTCATTTTTTGTCACATTTTTTGTCACATTTTTTGTCGTTTTTTTAGTAGTTTTTTTCTCATTTTTTGTCAAATTTTTGTAATGTTTTTGTCAAATTTTGTCACATTTTTTGTCCTATTTTTTTCATTTTTGTGTGAATGTTTTTAATCAATTTTTTGTCATTTTTCATCAAATTTTTGTCATTTTTTGGTGACATTTTTGTGACATTTTTGCCACTTTTTCATCAATTTTTCATCATTTTTTTGTTGGGTATTCAACTCATTTTTGTAACTTTTTTGTCATTTTTTCGTCAATTTTTATCACATTTTTGTCACATTTTTGTCAAATTTTTTGTCAATTTTTTGGTCAATTTTCGTCAATTTTTTTCATCAAATTTTTGTCATTTTTTTGTGACATTTTTGCCACTTTTTCATAAATTTTTCGTCACTTTTTTGTCAATGTTTTCTCACTTTTGTCACATTTCCATCACTGTTTTCGTCTCAGTTTTGTTGCTATTTTCACAGCTTCATTTTTTTTTTTTTCTCCAAATTGTTTTCCCCTTAACTGTTTTCAAACACGACCATATATGGGCAACTCCAGAGATGCCGTCTGTATCTGTGTTGTAGCTACTTCCTGGTTATCTCTCACTCGCAACAAAACATCATAAAATCAGCATCGTACGGGGCAAGTTTTGTCTTTTTTATACTCTCACACCACACGAAGATGTTAAGAGAGAAAACTATTTTAAAATCTGACCACTGTGTTTAAAATCAATCGCCTTAAACTCTGACTCTGGGTTTAGTCGTCACCAATTAAAAAACAAATTCACTTTTATAAACCCGTTGCTCCTGCGTGGAGGTGGAAGGGCCCGTCCCGCCGGAGCCGTAATGGGTGTCACACGGTCCAGGGGCTCTGACATGGAACAGGACAGGGGGCTGCTGGTGAGTGGGGCGGGGGGTCCCGGGCAGGTGAAGAGGGGGCTTCACCGCTTTGATGAGAGACGAAGAGCCCTGTCGGCCTCGGAGACGTGTGCAGCTCTTAACCTCCCAGACAAAAACGGAGAGGTCTTCAGTCAAACGTCTCATTATTTCTGAGGAACAGGAGCGAGTCGGCGGCGGTTAACACGGCTCCAAAAGTGACACGGATTTGTAAATTACCGGATTTATTTTGAGCTGAGCCTGAGATAATTTGAAGAGATTGTGATGGTTCTTTGAACGTTGGAGTCATAACTTTGTGAAAGGGACATGCTGGTATAAGAACAAGAGGCATGAACGACTAAACCAGGGTTATACTGCAAAAAATCATGTCTTATTATTAAAAAATGAAGGAAATTAAGAGAACTTGGCCTGGATTTGAGTCCGTTTGACAACCTGAGTATAAATATCAGCCAGTGGAATAAGTGTTTTTTGGTTTGGTCTCATGTAAATTGAGAACTATCTGATTTAAAGAGCAATGAAAGTTTTCTTGTTCTTAATTCTCTTAAAGGGATGTTTCAGGATTTTTGACATAGGGCCTCATTTCCTAGTTATCCAGAGTGTTGCTGATATTTTTAGATATTTATTTTTTGTAATTCATGCAGTTCTTTTATTTGAAGAGTTTCGTGGCGCTAGGCTAGTGCAACGCTAGCGCATTTCTATGGTATCAGCTAGCCTGCATTAAAAACAGTGTGACCCGCTCCACAGAGCACCTGAGGCAAATCACTTATAACACCAGACTAACCATATAATTGTCTGTGTCCATAGAGTAATTTTAACCATTTTTCATTTAAAATACCTTATATTTGAGCAGCATCAGCTGCGTGGTTGTATAAGCTACGCAGCGGCGGAGTGATCTGCTAGAAAATAGTCCCTCAAAATGCGATCATTCATGTGATGCAGGTCAGTTATATTCCAAACATGACTCTCTGGACACAGACATTTATATGGTTAGTCTGGTGTTATAAGTGATTTTCCTCAGGTGCTCTGTGGAGCGGGTCAGAATGTTTTTGATGCAGGCTAGCTGATACCATAGACATGCGCTAGCCTTGCACAACACTCTGGATAACTAGGAAATGAGGCCCTATGTCAAAAATCCTGAAATATCCCTTTAACATCTTAACTCCCGCCTGAACCGAGAGGATCTTTTTCCTGACATCATCAGATTTTTTTTTCCATCATTTTTTTGTTGGGTGTTCAACTCATTTTTGTAACTTTTTTGTCATTTTTTGTCACATTTTTGTCATTTTTTCGTAATTTTTTTTATCACATTTTTATCATTTTTTGGTCACATTTTGGTCATTTTTTCATCATTTTTAAATCAAATTTTAGTAATTTTTTTGTCAAATTTTTATCACATTTTTGTCCATTTTTTGTAATTTTTTTGTGACATTGTTGCCACTTTTTCATCCATTTTTCGTCATTTTTTTGTCCGTGTTTTCTCACTTTTTTGTCCCATTTCCATCATTGTTTTCGTCTCAGTTTTGTTGCTATTTTCACAGCTTTTTTCCAGAAGCTTTTGGACTGGGGTCAAGCCAAACTGGAGAAAATGTGCTCGGGTTCAGGTGGGAGTTTACGGGTTAACAAATCCCTGCTTTTATATTTTCTTAAGATTCAGAAACACTTGATTAAACATAGGAAATCAAAGTCATTTAGCCAAATTGGGATAGTTCAGCAACAACTTTTGTACATTTTACCAAGAAATACACAGTTGAATGTGCTTTGTAATGTGACGTTTGTAATTTTCCTTTAATTTATGGCATAAAATATCAAGCAATTGTATTATTTTTGCAGAAATGTAGCGTGTAAGGCTTTAACTTTGGCACAGTTGATTAAAAAACCAGGCCTAAATTACGGCTAGACCTTAAAATAGCCTCAACTTTTCTCCCGTCTCGTGTTTCCGGGGACAGTCGTACAGTACAGCCATCACTCAATGAAAAATCCTAACTCTGCTTTTTCCTCCTCCATCGTTATAGTAACCAGTTTGTGTTGAACTAAAATGGATTCTGCCCGTGGGTTTTCTGGGAAATTGCTTCAGTCTGTCAGTCACACGCAGTCTACACAGCCCACGTCCAAAAAAGTGTCACATCAGCCAAAAAACACTGCCGGATTTATATAGAACTGTGTTGGGGATAAATTGGTTCTTCCTCAAACGTGTTCCCAGTATGACGACAACCCTCGGAACAGGCCGCAAAATATATTGTTTTCACTGTTTTCTTCAAGAACAATTGCTGATTTCAATCTGCCTTTGTGATCAACATCGCAGTGGAATGTACGACCAGCTTTAGAAGGAATTGTGCTTGTCAGAGTGGCTTTATGCAGTGGTTTAACTTCTACTCAAGTAATATGAACATATAATAATAACAATATATCAGCTGTTTTTTGCACTAATTCAATGCTTCTAAGAAAGAAGAAGTGAAATTGTGACGTCCACAACACGTTCCACTGTAAAAACAAATCCTAAGAACAGTCTGGAGCACAAAAAAAATCTCCAGTTCTGTTCACGATTTGTTCCTCATATATCATATATATTTGTATATATTAAATCATGCATTCATTAATTCCAGAATGTAAATATCCTCATCATAAATATCAGATGCCTTTACACAGAAATAAGTTGGTAATATCATTTGTAGTCAACTTTTAATGTACCAATTAGGGGTGGGGACTTTAACAATTAAATGTATTTCCCCCGATTTCCCCCCGAGCCGGAACCTTTCTATTTGCGTGTTTCTGGTGGGCCCGTATATCTGACGCACACCTGCCCACAATACTCAAGTCTAAAATACCATCTCAATGTAAAACATGTTGGACAAACACAGAGACGTCCTCGATGCTAATGTTAGCATTAGCTTCAAACACAGAGACGTCCTCGGTGCTAATGTTAGCGCTAGCCTCAAACACAGAGACGTCCTCGATGCTAATGTTAGCGTTAGCCGCAAACACAGAGACGTCCTCGATGCTAATGTTAGCGTTAGCCTCACACAAAGAGACGTCCTCGACGCTAATGTTAGCACTAGGCTCAAACACAGAGACGTCCTCGATGCTAATGTTAGCGTTAGCCTCAAACACAGAGACGTCCTCGATGCTAATGTTAGCGCTAGCCTCAAACAGAGACGTCCTTGATGCTAATGTTAGCCTCAAACACAGAGACGTCCTCAATGCTAATGTTAGCCTCAAACACAGAGATGTCCTCAATGCTAATGTTAGAGTTAGCCTCAAACACAGAGACGTCCTCGGTGCTAATGTTAGAGTTAGCCTCAAACACAGAGACGTCCTCGGTGCTAATGTTAGCGTTAGCCTCAAACACAGAGACGTCCTCGATGCTAATGTGAGCGCTAGCCTTAAACACAGAGACGTCCTCGATGCTAATGTTAGCCTCAAACACAGAGACGTCCTCGGTGCTAATGTGAGCGTTAGCCTCAAACACAGAGACGTCCTCGATGCTAATGTGAGCGCTAGCCTTAAGCACAGAGACGTCCTCGATGCTAATGTGAGCGCTAGCCTTAAACACAGAGACGTCCTCGATGCTAATGTGAGCGTTAGCCTCAAACACAGTGACGTCCTCGATGCTAATGGTAGCGTTAGCCTCAATCAAACGCTCCAGCTAGCCCACTCTGAGCCACAATAACCCTAACCCATATCTCAGTATGGAACGTGTCGTGAATCTGGCGCAGTTTCTTGACACTGCCTTCGTAAAAACGTTTCTTAAAGCAGTACTAAGTAACTCTTGCCCCTAGAGGCCATAAGCGCAACTGCAGGTGTTTTTTAACTTATTAATTGTCTTATTAAATATTAAATACTACGCTGACAGAAAAGGCAAAGGGACAGAGGGATATTGCACATCCAATTATACAATGGAAATATTTTTTTTTCACTCAAACTTGGCTGTAAATACTGTTTAAAGTGACGTTAGCCCGCAGTTAGCTTTGTCTGTTAGCATGTTAGCTTCTTCTTCGTGATTCTATTAGTGTGTATTGGTGGCTCCGGTCCGGTGGCAGTCAAGTTGCAAACATGGTTTTCTGGCCAGAGACACCAGGGGGAGATGAAAGACTCTCTAATCATCCCATAAACACTTGTATTGCCCCCACAGGGACTACGGGAAGGATTTATTAAAGTAAACACGTTGCTTAGTACTGCTGTAAGATGTTCATGAATGAAGCCCAATGTTCTTATCCAAACCTTCTGATGGTTCAAATGTCTAATGTTTATCTACATGGTTTCTATGTAAATGTGACCAGTGAATGTATATTTGAATGTATATCGAGCTTCAACACTATTGTTTGGTACCAAATGAATCAATGCACTGCTGTGAACTTAAATTCACTTTGACTCGCGCTGCTACTTTGAGGTTGTGTGAGCGCCACATGCTGTTATTTATTGAAACACTCCTTTTGATACTTTTGATTCATGTTTGAGCTATTATTTATTATAAGAGATTTTGAAGTCAGTGACCACATCTTATCAAGGGTTTACCAGTCCTTAATCAAGAGCGTGCTGATATTATACACAGTCTCTTGGTTTGGCCACTTAACTGTCAAAAAACAAAGCTGAACGTGGCGGAGTTGTTAAACATGGCAGGAAAATCACAGGCCAGTCACAAACTTATTTGTCTCAGTGTTACAGTAAAGCAGTGCATCGTCTCAGTCATAAGATCATAGATGACCCCGTCCACTGTCCACCACTTTGAGCTCCTTCCATCAGGGCCGGGATAGAGATAAAGACAGAAAAATGTGTGCGGGATTTACTTTGTGCTCTGTGCCATCAGGAGATGAATAAGTCCCGATGTCTGTCAGTCTGTTCCACTCCCTCTTTGTTGCTGCTGATTTTAAAATGAACTTGTATCAACTATGTATTTTGTCATATTTCCAAATGTTGAACGACTGTGCGAGCCAGACCAGGCACATTTCTGCCATGATTGACATCACAGCGTTCTTAAGGCCTATAGATACAGACGGCTTCTCTGGAGTCGCCCATATATGGTCATGTTTGAAAACAGTTAAGGGGGAAAACAATTTGGAGAAAAATCTAAACTTTCTCTAATTATTCAAAAACTACTTTTACAAATGCTGAATTATGAATATAGTTACAACTAAATAAAGAAACAAAGACATGGAGAGGAGCAAAGTGGTTGAACAGCCCATAAATACATAAATAACAGAGAATACTAACATGATGCTTCATGTTAGCATCGGGCTAATGCGGCTAGCTAGTGCGGTTAGCTAGCGCTAGCTACAGCTGCCGTTTTTTCACTTCTACTGAACTATCTGCTGTGAGAAAATATCCATATGGACCCGATTTACACTTGACTTTCTTTATGTGATAAATAAGTTCATATTCCACCAGAAAATGGCTAAAAAGAGTGAAAAATTGTGTTTCTCTGAAGATTCTGTTTCCCCCCTCGGTGAAGCCACACCCCCTTCTATGACGAGATGCCGTCTGTATCTATGATATAATATAGATACAGACAGCATCGTTGGAGTCGCCCATATCGAGTCGAGGGGAAAAAAACAATTGGATAAAAAGCTAAACTTTCTCTAATTATTCAAAAACTACTTTAACAAATGCTGAATTATGAATATAGTTTATACTAAATAGAGAAACAAAGACATGGAGAGGAGCAAAGTGGTTCAACAGCCCATAAATACATAAATAACGGAGAATGCTAACATGATGCTTCATGTTAGCATTGTGCTAATGTGAACGCTAGCTAGCTACAACTGTGTTTTTTGAAAAAACACAGTTTATCTGCTGTGAATAAATATCCATATGGACCCGATTTAGACTTGACTTTATTTATGTGATAAATAAGTTCATATTCCACCAGAAAATGGCTTAAAAGAGTGAAAGATTCTGTGTGACCCCTTCTATGACGTGATGCCGTCTGTATAGAGTTAGTTTTTGAGGACATTTTTGGTGTTGTACATAAAGATCATGGACCCAGTGACTGATATTAATGATATTTTTTGTAATTCTTACATTTTCTTTATAGATACGACTTGTGAGAGTGTAATTCAGCTAATAGGACAAAAAAAAGTACCTCCTCTGGATCCTGTGACATCATCACATTCTAGAACCTGAAAACAACCCATTTCTATTCATTCTTCTATTCATATTCTAATCTAGTTTGTTGTATAATATTGAAGTTTTGTTACATTGCTAATGAATAATTCCACTTTCCCCGTTTAGTATAGAGTTAAAGCATGCGTAGGATATTTTATTATGTGCACATAGATTTATTCAGGTCCTGTTTCTCCAAAGGCCAGGTTCAGATGGCGAGCTATGAAGTGACTACATTAAGGCAAACTGCCTGAAGCTCTGCTCGGCCAAGAACTCTCCTGAAACCCGTCCACCTGCCCTGGCCAGGCCGGGAGGAGGCTTTGCAGCCGTCCCTCTTCTTTCCATCTCTGTCCCTGTGCAACTCACTCTTCATCTTCACCCCTCTCACAAACTCACTTTCTCCTCCTCTCGCCCCTCCGGACATTTTGGACACTTGGGCCGTTCAACTGTACTGAACATGCTTTCGCTCGGGACTAAAAGGAATGCACTCCTATGAAATAGTTTAAACTTTTTGAACTCGCTGAATTTGTTGAATTGTAGACTTTTGAATTGTGAATCACTTTTTTCATAATTGTTGTATGTTTGTTTATCTATCTTAATATATGGTACCAACTTAAAGGCAATTCCTGTTGTCCAGTCTCTCTCCATTGCTAGAGTCGAAACTATATCTTCTGATCGAGCACAATCATTATATTAACATTAGTTATCACAGCATTGTTACTGTTGAGTACCCATACTGTACTTACAGAGTAACACACATGCTTCATAATGTGGCGAGCTAGCCAGGAGCGGAGATAAAAGCTTAGCAGTTTTTTTGGTACGCATATATGAGTTGTGATGAAATGGAAATAGTCGAGAAACGTTGTACTGAGATTCCTAATGTGGTCTTTATAGAGAATGAGACGAAGTCATCGAATTCTTAAAACAATGTGTTTCTATTTTGAAAAACGTACATTTATGGATGAACCAGAGTTGTTTTTTCATTGTTCGGTTGTTGCTGAATACAGTTCAGGCGCCACGTTAGGCGAGCCTTTCCATAGCAGCCAGACCAGGCATAAGTTTTGGGACCGGCCTCTGGCTGTGGCCAGATTACATTACAAAATAAGACCATCAATTGGTATAAAAAGTGTTAAAAACATATTTCCTTTTTTCCTCAACAGTTCCTCCAAAAGTGTGCATTATAAGTTTCTCCGGTTACTTTTGTGATGGTCATATCGGCGCATCAGAAAACAAACGATATCTCGGTGTAAGTAAACGCCAATGGAATAAAGATGTCTCTCTGCCGCAGATAAGGAGAGCAATATTAGATCCACATTCGCTCCATCTCCACCACGTCCCGCCGTCCAATCAAGTCCGCTCCATTAATGGTGACAGTAAGACGGATCACTGCTGTGGAGAATAATGGCTGACAGTTATTAGAGCCATAGATTGTGCTTGACCTTAAAGTGCATGTGACAGCTTAGAGACGACCGTTACACTGGGATATTGTTAACGCTGTTACAGTCAAGGTTTGGCTCAAGTATTTGCCTTGTCTTTTTTTGTGATATTCTATTTTAAGTAAATAAACCCAGCGATAGGTTGCGTTCACATGACATCACAACATTCTAAAGGCCTATACTATTATATAGAGGGGAAATTATGTTGTTTTTGAGGACATTTTTGGTCTTGTACAGAGAGATCATGGACCCAGTGACTGACATTAATGATCATTCTTTTTAATTCATATATTTTCTTTTTACGACTTGTGGAAGTGTAATGCTGTTAATAGGAAAAAACTGGCTCCTCCCCCCGCTGGGTCCGGTGACATCATCACATTCTAGAATCTGCAACCCATATTTAAAAATAAAATGTATGGATTAGAAAAAGGATCATTAATATCAGTCACTGGCTCCATGATCTCTCTGTACAAGAGCGAACATTTCCTCAAAAATAAAAAAATGTTTTCCTCTATATAGATACAGACGGCATCTCGTCATAGAAGGGGGCGTGGTTTCGCCGAGGGGGAAAATAGAGTCTTTTGGGAAACACAATTTTTCGATCTTTTTAGCCATTTTCTGGTGGAATATGAACTTATTTATCACACATAAGTAAAGTCAAGTGTAAATCAGGTTCATATGGATATTTTGTCACAGCAGATTGTTCTGTGGAAGTGAGAAAACGGCAGTTGTAGCTAGCGCTAGCTAACCGTTATCCTTAGCCCGATGATAACATGTAGCATCATGTTAGCATTCTCAGTTTTTTTTTATGTATTTAAGATAAGATAAGATAAACCTTTATTAATCTCACAAAGGAGAAATTCACTTGTTACAGTCGGCGTTACTTCACAGTCTTATTGTACAGTCTGACAGCAGTGGGGATGAAGGCTTTGCGGTAGCGCTCTGTCCTGCACTGAGGGTGTCTCAGTCTGCCACTGAGAGAGCTGCTCAGCTCCTCTACAGTCCCGTGCAGTGGACTGTTGAACCACTTTGCTCCTCTCCATGTCTTTGTATCTTTATTTTGTAGAAACTATGTTCATAATTCAGCATTTGTAAATAAAGTAGTTTTTGAATAATTGGAGAAAGTTTAGATTTTTTCTAAATTGTTTTCCCCCTTTACTGTTTTCAAACATGACCATATATGGGCGACTCCAGAGGTGCCGTAGAATATGATGATGTCACATGACCCAGTGGGGGCAGGAGCCAGTTTTTCCTATTAATAGCATTAGACCTCCACAAGTCGTAGCTAAAAAGAAAATGTATGGATTAGAAAATGCTCATTAATATCAGTCACTGGGTCCAGGATCTCTCTGTACAAGACCAAAAATGTCCTCAAAGACAAAATAATTTTTCCTCTATATAATAGTATAGTTTAGAATGCTGTGATGTCACCTGAAACCCAGCTACAGTTTAACATTGAGGTGGAGCAACTGACGGTAACTATGTTAACTGACTGCATATTTTTATGTCTTTGTTTTTTTGGCTCATATCTCAGTCACTACTGGAGGAATCCACATGAAACAAAAACTGTTACAAAGTTCATTCTCTCCTCTGTCGGCACATATGAACTAATGTCCAATTATTTTCTCTGAAAAATGTCAAAAATTGTGACAACATGCGAAACCAAGACCGTGATGTTGTTGAATAGAAACGACTTTCAGACATAAAAATAATATCACAGGTTTGAGAATCCAATCACGATCAAATACTGAGGAGGAAAAACATTTGTCAAATATCGTTTTGGAGATTTCTTGCAAAAACTGCATTTCTCCCATAGAGTTGTATTGGTCCCGCCCTCCACCTGACATTATGACATCATCACATTCTAAATCGGAGATAGAAAAAAACTTGATCCTGGCAGACTGTACCGTTGTTGTAAATCTTGAAATGTTAGGAGACCTGAAGAATTGCAATAAAATAAAAATCCAGTACATGAGAAAAGTGTTTCCAACATTTTGCCTGTATATTAGTACATTTACCGTCTTTGCTTAACCACCACCGAGCCTGGAGAAGATGAATAACTGCGTTTATTCACAAGAGTCAGCAAAAAAAAAAACACCACGACTCCAACAACAGGCATTACTCCAATTGTATCAAACACATTCTCCAAAAAAAGCGTGTCTACAAACCGCGGTTCCTCCGGGGCGCTCCTTTCGTGCTCCCTCCTCGACTCCGCTCGTCTTCGGGCGCTAATCCTCCCGCGATCCGACCAATGAGGCCCTGTTCCCCCCCCTCCTCTCGGCCGCCCACCACCGCAGCTGCTTCCAATCCGCTCCTTTGTTTACCGCGCCGAGTCCTCGCTCCGCGTTTTTTCAATTACAGGTCCTACGGCGAATTACGATTCACCCGACGCCGCACAATCTCCTTATCCCGCGTTTCCTCTCGGCGCCCGGATGAAAAAACGTTTGCTATCTCCATTATGAGTACAACGTGCGTAGGTCCCGACGGGGCTAACTAAACCGGAGCTTATCTCTGGGTTTGACATTGTAATCCATCTCTGACATTAAAGCTTGTAGCGCGGGGGGGGTTCTCAAGCTGCGGTGAGGGGCCCCGCGGTCGGCGCAAAAAAAGGTCGATCGTCGTACAGTTTTCAGAAGCGTTCGAGGATGAAAGCGCGGATTTGTTTGATTTGTTCTGTGCTCTTGTCGCGAGATTTGTCAGTCAAGTCAGGCAAAGTGCTTCACAGTTGCATACAATTAAAGAAAACAGGTAAAATGAATAAAACATCAGCATAAAAATTCACCGATCGATCTACGTTCCCGCCCTCACCTATGGTCATGAGATTTGGGTCATGACCGAAAGGACGAGATCGCGAATACAAGCGGCCGAAATGAGTTTCCTTCGCAGGGTGTCTGGGCGCACCCTCCGAGATCGGGTGAGGAGCTCAGTTACCCGGGAGGAGCTCAGAGTAGAGTCGCTGCTCCTTCACGTCGAAAGGAGCAGCTGAGGTGGCTCGGGCGTCTGTTCCGGATGCCTCCCGGTCGCCTCCCGCGGGAGGTTTTCCAGGCATGTCCTAGTGCAGGGGTGTCCAAAGTGAGGCCCGGGGGCCAAATGCGGGCCTCAGACCAATTTATGGTGGCCCTCTGTCTTCTTGCTGAATCGGGACACATCATCAGACATAGTCCTTTTTATTTGAAATGTAATAATTCCACACAATTCTAACCAAACAACTAATCTTTTACTGTGAGACAGAGCTGGCATGAAGGTTTTGAGCATAAATAAAGGTGTGGGGCGCAATTTAAACCTCTGCTAGTCAAAGGTTTTGCGGCACTAACCACCGATCTATGGCCCTTCACCCTGTGTACGCTTCAGTATGCGGCCCTACATGAAAAAAGTTTGGACACCCCTGTCCTAGTGGGACAAGGCCTCGTGGAAGACCCAGGACACGGTGGTGGGACTATGGCTGTTTCTCAATTGCGAGGATCCGTCCTCCGTTTGGCCACTTCATTCACGTCCTCGGCGGTGGCTCCTCCAAACCGGAGCGGAGTGTCCTCTCCCCGCCGCCTTTGAGCTCAAATGGAACGGCCTCCGGAGCGAGCGGCGGCTGCGTCAGGTCACGTGTCAAATCATATAATCAAATGTCAATCTATGCTTATTAAAACAACTGTTTTATGAACAACAGATGCCAGGAAACTGTTTATGTGCAACAAAACTTTTTTTTAAAGTGAGTTAAAACGAATCAAGTTTTGCGAGAAAAGAAACTATTTTGCAGTGCATCATGGGTAATTTCAGCTCTCGGAGGCAGCGGAGGATCCACAGCTGTATCCTTCGTAAAGGAGCCAAACGGAGGAGTCGAGCTGCGAGGGGGCGAGTGGTCCAGGTGAAATGGAACACCACTTGGCGGCGCAGTGATGACGCGAATGACGTCCGAAGTGGTCGAGACGCCGAGGATCCTGGCAATTGGGGAACAGCCTATGTCTCCGAGCTGTGTCGCCTCGGGGTCCCCCCAGAACAGCTGGAGGAGGTGTGCGTGGACCGGGAAGTTTGGGCATCTCTGCTGAGACTGCTGCCCCCGCGACCCGGCCCCGGATTAAGCGGAAGAAAATGGATGGATGGATGGTAGGGGTGTAACGGTTCACGGGGATGTATTGAACCGTTCGGTTCGGCCTATTCGGTTCGGTCCACTTGCGTACCGTTTCGGTGTATTATTTTCATTAAATAATGTAAATTTATTATTAGCGTCATATTAAGTGCCGCGGAACAAAGTTCCTACGCGAGTTTCCGCACGGACGCTATTGAGTGACGTACATTTAAGCTGCATGAGTAGCCGAGAGAAACTACAGTGGTTGATGGCGCTGGCTTTAAGTATTTGATTAAAAGTCTTGAGTCTCGCTACAATATCCCATCACGTCCGCACTTCAGCCAAAAAGTTATACCAGCGCTCAGAGCCGGTTCTTCCTATACGCAAACTACGCAAGGTGCGTAGTGTTGCTTCACTGATCAATCAACGCGTTGTTACGGAGACAGGCTCTTCCAGCGCGCACTCACTCTCCGCCTACTTTGCCACATATAACACCAAAACGGAGTAGTCTGGTGAAGTGAATGAGCAGGAGAGACCGACCGCCTTCCCCCTGTCTCTTCCAAAGCGCGAGTGCTTCTCCGCTCGTGTCCCGCTCGGCCGTCTGTTTCCCGGTGCTCGCTTCGCCTCATGCGCGGCTCCTCCGCGGCTGCATCATGTCACCTGTGTCCCGGGCGCAGCTCTCAGGTTTTCTCTGCGCGGACTCTGGGCCTCACTCTCATTTAAACTCTCTTCTTATTGTGTCTGGTGAGTCTAGAGTATCAGGACAGTAGTTTGGCGAGTAGACGAGAGTAAAAAGCCGTTCACTGTGGCCTTTTTGTTGAGTTGAATCCACATGGTTCTCATGAGTTACAGTAACTCTCATTATAAGAGTGCAATTTATTTAAAATATCACCCAAATGGGTCACTTTTATTTATTTTATGTAAGAATTCTATTGGCAGCTTTTCAAAAGAAAAATTGTGTTAGTTCTTATTTATGTACCGAAAATTAATCGAACCGAGCCCTCCAAAACCGTGAACCGAACCGAATACAATTTTAGCGTACCGTTACACCCCTAATGGATGGACATAAAAATTCATCAATTACAGTAAAAGCCAAGAGTGCAGATAAAATACTTTCAGTCGTCATATGCATGAGTGAAAAAGAACTGTTTTCACCCTGGATTTTGTCCGAGTTAAGGCCTGTCTCACATCATCTGGAGACCCCTCCCGGAAGTTCTCAGGGCCCGAGATGGTTCAAACAGCTCTAATATGTCAGAGATGGACTTTGGTGCTAAAAAATGAAGCAGAGCTGTTTTAAATTCTATTCTCTGAGCGACAGGAAGCCAGTGCAGAGACCGGAGCATTGGACTAATATGGTCGTATTTCCTGGTTCTCGTCAGGACTCTGGATGTTCTGCAGCTCTGACAGCTCATTTAGCGAGGCCAGTGAGCAGCCGTAATGAGAACAGAATATATCATTACAAATACCACACTACGGGGGTTTAACTAATCCAATTTTGGAGCTTACAGGATTTTATTGAAAAAAAATAATAATCCAAATTCAATTGCAAAAATAAAAATATAAAATCTGTAACAGAATTTAAAAACCTTGGATTAAACCTCAACTAAACTTTGATAAACAAAGAAGACGCTAGCTTTGTGTTTCTTTTATTACATTCATTATGTCTTCTTCATAACAAAATAAGTTTTAAGGTTATTTGATAAAGAACCTTAAAAGAGACAAAGTTGTTCAAATACCGTCCCAATCTGACGGAAGTAGAAATTCATTGTCCGTCAAAACGTATTTGAACAAGCTTTGTTTGTTTAACCTCGCTTCTTTCTAAAAACAACCTTCAAAACTAATAGCTTTGTATTGTTTTGGATATCTAAATTGTATCGAACTCTTGAAAGTACATCCCAAACCAGGCCCTCCTGTACATGCAGGCTATGATATTCACACATACGTATATCATACTACATGACAGGACGGGCCCGGGCCGCTGCCTCAGCCATAACTATTAAGTATAAAGCTAATCTGCAACCATCACTGCAATATTCTTGAGATGTGTAAATTTCTAAGCTGTGAAAGCTTTTGCAATTTATGTTTTCTCAAACTAACTTTCAGATGTATCAATAATCCTGAAAAAAAAAACAGAGTAGATACAGATGGCATCGAGTCATAGAAGGGGGCGCAGCCTCGCTGAGGGCGAAAACAGAATCTTTAGGGAAACACAATTTTTCACTCTTTTTAGCCATTTTCTGGTGGAATATGAACTTATTTATCACACAAATAAAGTCAAGTGTAAATCGGGCCCATATGGATATTTTCTGACAGCAGATTGTTCAGTAGAAGTGAAAAAACGGCAGTTGTAGCAAGCGCTAGCTAACCGTTAGCATTAGCCCGATGCAAACATGTAGCATCATGTTAGCATTCTCCGTTATTTATGCATTTATGGGCTGTTGAACCACTTTGCTCCTCCCCATGTCTTTGTATCTTTATTTAGTAGAAAACTATATTCATAATTCAGCATTTATTACAGTGGTTTTTGAATAATTAGAGAAAATTTAAATGTTTTCAAAATTGTTTTCCCCCTTAACTGTTTTCAAAAATGACCATATATGGGCGATTCCAGAGATGCCGTCTGTATCTATGGATTGCTCTGTAGA
Organism: Gobius niger; assembly: GCF_951799975.1. NCBI lineage: Eukaryota > Metazoa > Chordata > Actinopteri > Gobiiformes > Gobiidae > Gobius > Gobius niger. The sequence continues at coordinate 12,650,180 of NC_136875.1, forward strand.
AGTGAAAAAACGGCAGTCCTAGCAAGCGCTAGTTAGCATTAGCACGATGCTAACATGTAGCATCATGTTAGCATTCTCCGTTATTTATGCATTTATGGGCTGTTGAACCACTTTGCTCCTCTCCATGTCTTTGTATCTTTATTTAGTAGAAACTATATTCATAATTCAGCATTTGTTAAAGTAGTTTTAGAATAATTAGAGAAAAGTTTACATTTTTCTCCAAATTGTTTTCCCCCTTAACTGTTTTTAAACATGACCATATACGGGCGATTCCAGAGATGCCGTCTGTATATATTACCAAAGGCTGCATTTTTTATTTTTTTATTTAACATGGGACTCATGCATGTAAACACGTCACGCCAGATTAGATCCATAGGCTAATTTCCAGCCGTCCACTTCCTCTCTCAAACACACTCTCATTCATTCTGGCCTATTGTACATGTTTTTTTTTTTGCGGCAGGGGAAACCAGAGGAAACTCGCGCAGACACGGACAGAACATGCAAACCCCTCAGAAAGAGTCGAAAAGCAGCTCTAGCTAATTCATTTTGTGCTATGTTGAGTTACAGCGTCTGTCAAATACAGAAATAAAGCAAATATATCTTGTAAAATATGCATAAACAGTATTTTAGGCATTCACAGTGGTGGAGGTCATACTTTGTTATTCCGAAAACAATAGCCCATCGTGGCCGGTGCTGCAATGCTTACAGTGCCTTACAGTCCCCCCTGCCTCCAAACCACCAACCCAGACCATCTCTCTCTCTGATTCATGTTTGTGCTTGTGAATCACTGTTGTGCAGATCCAGGCCTGGAGCAGGTGGGCCTCAGATGAATGATCCTTTACCCAGCTCAGGAGAGACGTGTGGGGGCTACAAAGATGTGCTACTCCCCCCCTCGCTCGGCAGCCCACGCCTGGATGTCCCGCGGCGCTCTACAGGAGGGGGAGACTCTCATGTATACAGTACATGGAGAAACTGAAGACCGAGGGGAGTAAAGCAAAGCAGAACAAGGACTAAACCAGGACTAAAGCGAGACTACGGTGTAGCCGAGGTCCAGCCGTCCTCGGGAGGCGACAGACCCAGGGTATCGTGTGGCTTCTGATGTTTACTTCACGGTTCACCTCTGGGTGTCAGCGAGCAAGACCTGAACAACCTGTATGTGCTCTGATAAATAAATACATTGTTACGCAATATTGTTAAAACATCTGCCTGACTTGTGATGGTTGTGAAGACCAATGGCTGCTCTGCTTTTTGGCCACAACACTAGAGGCCGCCATTGCTGTAGTACCTCCATATCGCCGCTAGCTCCCATTGGAAAGCATTGGACTTAAAGGAATAGACCACCGTTTTTACATACTGAGACATGTTCTTAGCTTAGCTTTCTTTAGGACCTGTCTGATCTTCACCCGTGCCTTCAGTCACGTAAACACAGCGCAGACGGCGTTAGCATTTAGCCTCTCCCTCTCTCCACTATAGCTCCAAAACAGGTCAAGATAGAAGCTACCAAGCTCTTCCACGTTTTCCCTATTTAAATATGGTTACGTGAAGTGTTCCACTACAAAGTATAATTACACACAATAAAACAATGTGGATTTTCTAAGTGGATAAAAGGGGGAACTATATTGTAAGGCATAATAATACCAGGAGTAGTTCGAAATCCGCGCAGTAATCTTCACTTTACTGTGCGGATGCCAAATTACTCCTGGTATTACTAAAATGGTGGCCTATTCCTTTAAGACACGTTAAAAACAACTTTAAAGCCTGGTCCCAATTTTTTGGGAACTATCTAGAGCTCGATATTCCTCCTGGGATAACGCTGGGTTAGTCACAATTAACCTCTTAACTCCCACCTGAACCGAGAGATCTTTTTCCTCACGTCATCAGATTTTTTTCCCATCATTTTTTTGTTGGGTATTCAACTCATTTTTGTAACTTTTTTGTCATTTTTTTTGGTCATTTTTTGGTCAATTTTTTTGTCAATTTGTTTTAATCACATTTTTGTAATTTTCTTGTCAAATTTTTATCACATTTTTGTCACATTTTTGTCATTTTTTTGTCAATTTCTTGTGACATTTTTGTGACATTTTCATCATTGTTTTCGTCTCAGTTTTGTCGCTATTTTCACACCTTTTGTAACCTTTTTGTAATTTTTTTTTGTCATTTTTGGTCCATTTTTTTGTCAATTTTTTTTATCACATTTTTGTAATTTTCTTGTCAAATTTTTATCACATTTTTGTCACATTTTTGTCATTTTTTTGTCACATTTTTGTCATTTTTTCGTCACATTTTTGTCATTTTCTTGTCAATTTTTTATCACATTTTTGTCATTTTTTCGTCACATTTTTGTCATTTTTTAATCAAATTTTTATCAATTTTTTGTCATTTTTTTGTCACATTTTTGTCATTTTTCGTCACATTTTTGTAATTTTCTTGTCAAATTTTTGTCATTTTTTCGCCACATTTTTGTCAATTTCTTGTCAACTTTTTATCACATTTTTGTCATTTTTTTGTCACATTTTTGTCAATTTCTTGTCAAATTTTTATCACATTTTTGTAATTTTCTTGTCAAATTTTTGTCATTTTTTCGCCACATTTTTGTCAATTTCTTGTGACATTTTTGTGACATTTTCATCATTGTTTTCGTCTCAGTTTTGTCGCTATTTTCACTCCTTTTTTCCAGAAGCTTTTGGACTGGGGTAAAGCCAAACTGGAGAAAACGTGCTCGGTTCAGGTGGGAGTTAAGGGGTTAAAGAAACCAGGCTGGTTTTTGTAAGAAGAATTTTAGAAATCTCGTACTTAATAAGGGCCGGACTGTTAGCATTGGAGCAGCGCGAGCTACACGTCGCACAAGGGCGGAGTCTACAGTGAAGATCCCGCCCTTATGCCCTTTTTAGGAACATGCTTCGTCAGAGCTGGGGAGGAGGAGTCTGTAAATCCACCATGATTTCCCCCCACGTTTCCCCCAGCGTGGTCATTATGGTAAACGGCGAGGAGTGAGGAGGAGCTGTCCATTATATATACAGTCTATGGTCAAGACAATATATCGATTTTCCGATATATCGCGATATTTTGCGGGACGATACGATATTGATACTATTCATTCCCATATCGATAGTTATGATGACCCCATGCATATTAATGAGCAACGTCATGCATATTAATGAGGCAGCAGTGCTCCACCGTTTTCACAGTCAACAGAGGCCAACAATGATCATGAACTCAGTCAGGACAGCAGGGGGCAGCACTACAGTTTTAAGCACTTGGACCAAACACTGTCACACAAATAAATAACTTTTAATGATAGTTTTTATAATTATAAAGAAGATTAATTTGTGTTTTATTTTTGAATAGGACTGTGGTTTCTTGTTTATTTAAATGTAAATTAAGTCACTGACGGATCTATAGACCCATTTGTAGTATGTAAGTCGGGGATCATTTATAAAAGTCGTACAAAGCAAATGAAAAGAAATGTAAATGATGAATAATATGTAGTATTATTAAAAGTAGCATGTTTTTTTTGTTTCAATCATGATGTATCGTAGATTATTTTTGTCTAATGTATCGAATATCGCAGTATCGGCGTATCGTGAGATAATCGTTATCGTAAGCCATGTATCGTGTATTGCAGTGGTTCCCAAAGTGGTGTCCGGGGCCCCCTGGGGGACCTCAGAAGCACTGCAGGGGGGCCCCCAAAGCTTGTCTGCAAAACAAGTACATTGAAAAAAGTTAATTTTGAATGGAAAAATACATTTATCTGGACAATTGCACCAGTTTAAACCAGTATATAGCAAACTGCCATTGCTAGATGTTACTTTTAATGTCATTTTAGCTGCAAGATTATAAAATAAAATCCTTTGAATGGAGTAAACTATTGTGATTTTTCACGAGATTTTCTGATCAATAAGGCGTCCACGATGTGACGGACTTTGGGAATGGCTGCTGTATTGTATCGGATCGTAAGCTACCCAGAGGTTCCCACCCCGAGTCAATACGTTGAGGAAACGACAGGAAGCGTACAAGTGGATCCACGCCAATATTTTATTACTAAGACGAAATATGTACAAGGTTTGGTGAATGTACGGAGTCCAACAGAGGGGTGCTGCCCGGAGGAGAGTCGAGCCCCAAAACCCAGGTGCAGCTTGTTAGTCCTTACAGGGCCAGACCCGACGGCCAATGCGGAGCCCCACAGCACTGCACACCATAGACTGTAAAAAAAAAATGGACGTCTTATGCTCACTCCTCCCCGTTTACCAGAATGACCACGGCCGTGGGGCAATTCATGGCGGATTTACAGACTCCCCCTCCCCAGCTCTGACGAAGCATGTTCCTAAAAAGGACATACGGGCGGGATCTTCACCGTAGACTTTTTTTAATTATTATTTTTTTTTATTAAACGTTTATTACAAACTCTCGTGGAGACATCGAATAAAAACAGGCAAGGCAGTAAAATAAAGTAAAATAAAAAAAATAAGGCATTGTTCCCATATGTTACAGGTTCAAAAACAATTCAGCAGCATTACAAATTTCTTCCACAGTTTGGTTGGATCTTTTCAGAAAATTCAAGGAGGATAAAAACATACAAAATTCATTTTTAAAACAGCTAACATTTGGCAATTGCTTTTTCCATTTATTTTTGTGAATGTGGTATTTACCCATAATGATGATAAGGTTAATTAAAAGTGAAATGTCCCTTGTCAGTTTGGAGTTATAGATAAGAATATCTTCAATTGTAAATTGTTCAAGATCATTAATTTTATTATTTAACCAGCCATGGACATCCTGCCAGAATTGTCCACTCACTGGGCAAGAGAAGAATAGATGTTCTGTTTGTTCTGGATTTTCATGACAAAATTCACAAGGGTCGACTTCAAAACCAAATCTACCCCTTAATGTCTCCGCAGATGGATAATAATTATTAAGAATTTTAAATTGCATTTCTTTTACTTTGGGTGTGATTGGCCATTTTATAAATGCCCAATGTTTTTCTGAGATTGTTGGATTTTGTAATATTTTAAGTTTTATCTTCCTATCATAATCATGATAGATATGTTCTTTGAAAGCTTTATTTAGATATTTGTTGTCACATTTTTTGTCTGTAATGCTTAATTCACCTATTTTTAAATTTGGAAGTTTGATTTGGACAGTAGAAAACAATATTATGTTTTTTATCAGCTGTTTCAAAGCCACTGGTATAGATTTACAGATTTTCACCGTAGACTCGGCCCTTGCGTGACGTGTAGCTCGCGCTGCTCCAATGCTAACAGTCCGACCCTCATTAAGTACGAGATTTCAAAAATTCATATTACGAAAACCAGCCTGGTTTCATATATTGTTATTAACCCAGCGTTATCTCAGGAGGAAGATCTAGCCTACTCTAGTGTTGAAACAATTGAAACCAGGCTTTAAAGTAGTTTTTAACGTGTCTAAAGTCCAATGCTTTTCAATGGGGGCCTAGCGGCGATATGGAGGTACTGCAGCAACGGCGGAGCAATGGCGGCCCCCACGTTTGTGGTCAAAAAGCAGGGAAGCCAGCGGCCATTGCTGCACACCTGCAGAGGAGAGCAGAGGGAGGAGCAACCACAGACACAAGGCCCCCCCCCCCCCCCCCCCCCCCTTAAAGAAGGGACAACACAGGGGCCAAGATAAACACTGCCCATTAGTGGCGGGCCATAACCCACGTACACTAAATAGCTAAGAAGAGATCCCAGGAGAACCGGGACAGCCGTGGTCAGCAGAGAACAGGTATATTGTTTCCACTATGCTTGTACCTCTCAAAGGCCAGGCCCGATGAGTTGAGGCGGCAGAGGTACCACCGCAGCAGGACAGGAGAGACCAGAGGAGGAGGACCCAAGACAGCGGCCCGGAGTGTAAGGACCCGGCACCAACGAGGACCCGGACCCAGGGCTGCTCGATTATTGAAAAAATAATAATCACGATTATTTTAGTCATAATTGAAATCACGATTATTCAAACGATTATTTGTTGCCTTTAAAAAAAAAACATCAAAAAAGTGACAACAATCCAGCAAAAAAGTGACAAAAATCCAGCAAAAAAGTGACAAAAATCCATGAAAAAAAGACAAAAATCCAGCAAAAAAGTGACAAAAATCCAGCAGAAAAGTGACAACAAAAAGAGACAAAAATCCATCAAAAAAGTGACAAAAATCCAGCAAAAAAAAGACAAAAATCCAGCAGAAAAAAGACAAAAATCCATCAAAAAAGTGACAAAAATCCATCAAAAAAAGACAAAATCCATCAAAAAAGTGACAAAAATCCATAAAAAAAAAGACAAAAATCCATCAAAAAAGTGACAAAAATCCATAAAAAAAAGACAAAAATCCATCAAAAAAGTGACAAAAATCCATCAAAAAAGTAAAAAAAAAAGACAAAAAAAAGACAAAAATCCAAAAAAAAAAGACAAAAATCCAGCAGAAAAAAGACAAAAATCCATCAAAAAAGTGACAAAAATCCATCAATAAAATGACAAAAATCCAGCGGAAAAAAGACAAAAATCCGTTAAAAAAAAGACAAAAATTCATCAAAAAAGTGACAAAAATCCAGCAGAAAAAAGACAAAAATCCAGCAAAAAAGTGACAAAAATCCAAAAATTAAAAAATTGAAAAAAAAAAAACATTAAAAAAAATATATAAAATTGAAAAAAATATATATATATATTTTAAAAAAAATATATAATTGATTTTTTGCGATTATGCTAATTTTGTAATCGTTTACTGTTGTAATCGAAATCGTAATCGAATTTCGATTAATTGCACAGCCCTACCCGGACCCAGTACAACCCAGATAATGTCGGGCCACATCAGGATGTTTTTTGGGCGAGGAGCTTCTCGTCATATCACCGATGCCATCAACTCGCATTCATTGACCTGGAACCAACAATCACGGGGAAGAGGTAGTGAGGGATGTTCCATTGGAAAAAGGATCTCCTCTTAATTGCTGATAAAAAAAGCAAGAGAAGCAGAGCTGGCTGTGTTCATACAGTCACGGCATGAATTCTTATGTGTCTAAAAGCAAAGGACGAAATATTCACTCCCATCAATGAATAAAATGTCCACAAAGGAGAGAAACCCTACAGCTGCACGTGGCCACGGAGAGGAACATCTGCTTTATCACATCTGCGGGAAACTCGGGAAATGAAGGTTTAACCTCCCAGATCAACGCCTTAAACCGGTGATGCAGTCAAGCAAAGCGCCGCCCAAACACCGCGGACGTACGGCGTAAGGAACCGTCCCTTTCTCCCTGGACTTGGACTTGAGAGTTGAGGTAAATAAGCTAGCACATTCTATCTTGAGAACTGCACGGCCAAAACTTGACAGCTTGTTTCACCGGAGACACACATGTCCGCGGGTTTATGGCAGATATTTTTGAAGATACTGGTAGGGAACATACTTCAGCCTCACTGTGAAGAGAATTCTGGCTAAAAAAATATATATAATTCTTGTTTTTTTCCTGAGGTATTGTTCAGACATCCTCCTGAGGGCTCTGACCTTTGACCTCCAGGTGTGACTCCATGACAGATCTGCCCCCTCTTCACCTGAGCGTCCCGGACACACAGCCAGAGGTCAGAGAGTCT